>NW_016107335.1:8001599-8026317 GCF_001604975.1 Cebus imitator | reverse complement strand
GGGGAGCGCTCCCTGAGCCACTCCTTGCCCTGAGGCTCCCTAGGAAATCACTCCCCAGTTATCTGAGGATCCCACCAGGTCAGTACCCCCTGGGACTTATGCAGCCCCTCCAAGGGCAGTCAGGAGCTGAGGGAAGCAGAGGATGAGGGAAGTAGCCCGTTGAACACCTGGGACACTGCATTTCATTGGGTGCTCTGACAACCCCATAAGGTAGGTGTCATTATCCTCCTTTTATAGATGAAGAAATCAAGGCTCCAGAGAAGTTCGGCATCATGCCCAGGTCTTGCAGCTTGTAAATGACAGAGCCAGCTTTTGAACCTTGGTCTGGCAGAGGCAGAGGAAGAAGCTGAGGGTCACAGGCAGAAGCCAAGGTCATAGGAAGCAAAGAGACGGAATGGCAGCTCCAAACCCTGGAAACACCTGGAGCCTGGGAGGGGCCTGAGACATTGGCTCCACTTGTAGGAATAGACCCAAGCAAGGGGACCTGCTCGAGGGATGTGAAGCCTTCCTCACATCGAGGATAAGCACCCCCATGGTTCCATTTCGGCCACACTTGGCTCCCCGACTCCAGGCCTGCCCCAAGAGCCAGGCTGGCGAGTGAACAGCAGGCAGGCAGCAGCCTCACTTATGCCCGGCAAGACGCTCCTGGGATAAGAGCTTTTTATAAACAGAAGTTTCCGGCCACTTTGGCCTTTAATGCTGGGGATTTTAGTAGCAGTTGGAATTCTCCCCGTCCCCTCCTTAGCAGGCACAGCCCTCAGGCTGCAGCCCTAGGCAATCCTATGTGCAAGGCCGGGCTGCTGCAGGGCACCCTGAGGCAGGACCAGGCAGGTGGGACTTGCCTCCTCCCACCTTTCTCAGCTCTCCCTTCCTGGCCCCCAGGAAGTTGCTTTTTGGAACAGGGTCATCTTTCCGTCAGTTCCCAAGGCCCCCCCAGACCTCCCAGGCAGCCATTAATTCCAGGAGTCAGGGCTTGCTGTCACCTGAAAAGACCACCAAACTCAGCCTCCAGCTCTGCGGCAGCCCAAGGCAGCCCAGAGGCCCAGCCACACACCCCAGCTTCTTAGAAGAAAAACCACCCCTTGTCCTTACTCCCAGGGCTGGGAGAAAAAAGCAAGTTTCTTCGAAGACATACCCCACCCCCACACACACACACCCTTCGCTGAGATCCTGGAATACAGGGATGGGACAGAAAGCCTGCCCCTCCGCTATAGACCTGGAAACTGAGACCCAAAGAAGGAAGAGTCACTCAAGGTCACACGGCAGTCAGTGGCAAAGGTGGGGCTAGAAGCCAGCACCCTCCCACACCCATCCCAGCCTCCCCCTGAGCCCCCCCACAGGCTCCCCCGGGCCCACCCCTGCCTCTCCAGGAGGCCCTCAACCAGTGTCACTGTCTCCACCCCCTCAGGATCATCTTGTTCCTCCGCTTCACACAATACTGACCGTTGCACTGACCCCTCCTTCCCCCCACCACCATTACAAGCACACGTTGTCCTGTGCTCACAGGGTCATGGGCAAGGAATGTCATCCTCTCCCAACTCCCAGGGCCCTTGGCAGTCACACCCACTGTGGCTCATGCAGCCTTAGGGACAGGCACATGAATGCTACTTGGATGCAAACCCACAGCCAGGACATTTGCCTACCATGGGACCCTTCTAGAAGCCTCCCTACCAGGCCAGCATTGGGAGTGCTGTAGTCCCAGTCCCCGTAAGGGAATTAGGTGACAGTGCCCAGAGCAGGAAAACCCACAACTTGGGGGTACCACAGGGAGCTAGTTACCCTCAAAGCCCAGCTCTTGCTCCAGGACGCCCTGTCTCCACAGGGCCTATAAGCTCACAGCCTTGTCAAAGGTACCTCCCGACCGCCCATCCAGGGTCTAACTCATGGGTGACACATGGGCTCAGGGTCATGCACACACAGCACACACATTCGAGAGCAGATTATGGGCTGACCCTGCATCCTCGGCTTTCCAGTCCTTCGGGCACCACATAGTCAAGATGGGCAAGATCAGTGTGCGCGCCGGACTCTAGGCATCCGAGGGTATGGGTCATACACATTCTTATGCCCTTGCACTCACACGTCCCCATCCACGTCCAGGCACCCAGAGTTGGGGACACCTGCACACTCCCATCCCATATCCCTTCCCTGCACACTCAGCGTGTCGCACACATTCTCCGATCCCAAAAGCCTGCGCTGAGCTTCCCGCCCCAAGCCCCAACCCCAAGCCCTTTGCCCGGTGCCCACTGCCCAGGAGCACCAGGCGTTGCCCCCGCAGTCCCCCACCAGAGCCTGGGGCCCACCAGGCCCCATTGACTCGCACTTGGCGTTGCACACGGCCCGGGCACGCCCCCCCATCCACACTCAGAAGAGCTCGGCCCGCCCCCAGAGCCCCCTCCCCGCCCAGCCCCCTCCCCCACTCACTCTGGCCCTCAAACTTGCGGATGATGGTGTCCAGGAAGGTGTTCTGCGGCGCGACGTGGCCCCTCCGCACCGGCATCCTGAGCCCATGGGCGGGCCGGGCGGGCCCCCACCCACCCCGGCCCGGCCCGGCCCAGCACTAGGCTTCGGGTGGCCCGGCCGGGCCGTGGTCCCAGCACCCCGCAGCCAAGCCGAACACGGGCGGGGCCGAGACTGGACTGCGGGCGCCGGGTCCTCGCTTGGCTCCCGGCTCCCCGCTCCGAACAGCGGGCCCGGCCTGGAGCCGCCTGAGCGCGAGTCGCCTGCCGCCGGCACACCTGTCTCCCGGCCCCCGCCGAGCCGCGGGGCCCGCTCCGCCGCGTCCCCGCGCTGCGCTCTGCCCTCCCGAGCGCCTGGCTCCCGGCTCCCGCCTGCCGCCGCGCCGACAGCCGCTCCGGCGCCCGCGGCTCGGGCAGCGCCTGCGGCTCGGCCCGGCCGCGGAAGGGTTAATGCCGCGCGCGCCCCTCCGGCTCCGGCCCCCGCCTCCCGGCCCCCTCCCGCCTGCCGCGCGCCCGCAGCGCCGCCCTCTCCCCGCCACCCCGCGCGCCCGCCCTTCCTATTGGCTGAGCCGCGCAGAGTGCTCCCCCCCGCGCCAGCCCCTGGCTCTGCCAGGGAGCCCCCGGGACTCGCGCGCCCCAAAGAGGGGGAAGGGACACTTAGGTTGGGGAAACCGTGAGGACAGGTGCCACGGCCGACTTGGAGGCGGCCGGGAGGGAAAAAGGGATTCCACCCCCCAGATGAGCGGCCAAGAAACCTGATTTGAAGGGAAACGGCGGGTCCTTCCGCCCTGGTTCCCCACCACGCCGAGCACCGGCTTGGTACACACAGCGTGCGCTCAGTGCCTACTGTGGGTGACCGGGTCAAGGCCTGGGCCCTGCGAAGACGAGCCTGGGGTCAAGGGAGACCCGGGAAATAGGAAGAGCAAGACAATCTGGAGGCCCCAGATCAGCAGAGATTTGAAATAAGGGAGGGTGAAATTTAGGAGGGGCACGCCCCCTGCCCCAGCAGACACACACACACACACACACACACACACGGAGCCCTCTCCAGGGCTCTGCAGGACTCTGCAGGGGGATGTACAGAGAGGGACATTCTGACAGCACTTGCGGCCTCCTAGCTGCAGGATCAAAGAGAGGCCCCTGAGTGCGAGGTTCCAGCCGGGGGATCCCCTTGTGCGAGCGGCCCGCCCTCCCCCGGCAGCACCGGGCCAGCCTTGCGGGCCCAATCGGAGGGCTCGGGGCCCTGCGGCGGCGGCCACGGCCCAGCCCCTCCGAAAGTCATGGCCTAGCCTCAGGCCCCTCCCCCCGGCCAGCTGGCTCGCTCCAGCTGCGGCTCCCTTATTTAGGCAAGGAGGCCTGGGGATGCTCAAGGGCAGGCGGGGTGGGGTGTCTGCCCGCCGCCTGCTCATCGCCTGCATGGGTCTGAGTGAGGGTCTCGGGGCGCAGTGTCCTCGGACTTAGCAGTCAGGCAGGGCCCCGGGAAGGCCAGGGCGGGGAGGCGAGTGTTGACAGCTGAGTGGGCGGGCGGGGAGGGAGGAGTCGCAGCTGAACAGCCGAGGGTCCCCTCCCTGCAGCCCGATCAGAGACCTGTCTAGATGGATGGGGCCATGTGGGGGCTTCTGAGGGCTTGCAGCTGCCTTTGTCCTTGGAGCAGGGGCTGGGTCTTGTCACCAGCCAGAGCCATTCTGGCTTGTGGGGGGAGGGGAAGAACAAAGGGCAGGGACGGAAGCGGAGTCCCGAAGGAGGAAGGAGAAGAAAGAACTGTCGCGGTGAGACCACCCCTCCCAGACTCTCACCTTGCACCCAAGAACAAAAAGATGCAAACACTGGGGCCAAATGGGGCCACTGGCCAGCAGATGACACTCTTTTTTATTTGCTGGTGGGTGGGCAGTGACTCAGGGAGGCAGCCAGTGGGAGAGAAGGAGGTGGCTCCACCAGCTGATGCTAAAAAAGTCCAGAGGCTCTTGCCTGTGCAGTTATTCCTTAGGCCCTCCCCACTGCCAGCAGCTTCCTCACTCACCCCCCAGGGGCCCAGGGCCTTCCACGGCACAGGCTACCCCTCCTTGGTGACTTGGCATCAGGTGCATCAACACATCTGGGTTCCAGGTAGAACTCACTCCATGACTGGCCCAGCCCCCACCCCACCCCAAGGCCACCCCTGGCTGCTGAGTTGCCTCCCATGAGTCCAGGATGATTCATGTGTGAGTGAAGCGTCCTCCCCTCCAGGCCAGGGCATGGAGAGAAAGTCAGCAAAGGCCAGCAGCTGAGAATGGGCATGAAAGAGTGAGAAGGGAAAGGGACATCTGTAGCTTCCCCTCTCTCCAGACCAAGGGAGAGGGAGAGCCAGGCCCTGAAGGGAAGGAGCTACTCATCTGAGCTGGCCAGCTGTCCTCCACTCCTGTACTCATGTTGCTGGGGCAGGCCTCTGCTCATATCCCAAAGGGAAGACAAAGGAGTCAGAGGGGCCCTTCCTCCTCCCAAACAGAGCAGAGCCCAGGTGCAGGTAGCCCTCCTTCTATGCACAGAGGCAAGAAAAGAGCTGCTCTCTCAGGCTGCGGAGAGCCAGATCTCTCCCTCTCTCCCCCCACCCCACTCCACACACTGAGAAGTCAAAGCTGAATGTAGATTTCTGACTTCCTTGGAGGCTCAGGGTAGAGCCTGAAGGCAGACCCACTTAGCCGCCCCCACAGTCAAGAATTGAGCTGAGGAAGAGAAGCTGTGAGAGGGGGCAAGCTCTCCCCAAAGCAATGTTTCTGGGCCTTCAGATGAGCTGATGGAGAAGCCCCCACTGCCATCAACTTCCCACCTCTGCTACCCCCAGATCTGGGACAAAGAGAAAAGTGCCCAACCCTAATACCAAGAGCTGGGATGTTAAGCCTCTAGAACCTGCCCCACCCCCGTCTCAGCTTCAAGAGCCATGTCAGAAACCATTCCTGGGAAGAGCTCTCCCGCACCCTGTCTGTAACTGAGGGAAGAGAGAGCTACAGAGATAACCAGGCTCCTCCCAGCTCCCAGAAAGAAACAATTTAGGGAGAAAAGTCTGCAGAAAGCATCCTGCCCACCCTGCTCTCTGCTCCTACTCAGCCCGAGAGCATGGAGCCAGGACATCCTGGAAGGAAAAAGAAAAATGGAAGCCCACCCTGCCAGAGGTCCCCCAAAGAGCAGACCAGACTAGACACCACCAAAGCCAGGCCCAAGAGAGCCTGGGGTCCCCACAGAGGACTGGGAAGCAGCTCCAGTCAGCTGACACAGGAGAGGCAGCTTACAGAGCGGTGGTTCCTGGGAAACCCTGGGGGAGGAAGAGCAGCATGAGCAGTCCCTTGATGCTTGAACATGGTGGGGCTTTTTATTTTTCTGTGCAACTGGGTCTCCAGAATAGAGACGTTTTCAGATACAAACTGGAGTTGAAAGAGAAAAGAAAGAAAACAGCATGTCTCCCCTCCAGAAGTGGATGATCAGGGCTTATTGATAGAAAGAAGGGAAGTAGGGAGGAAAGAAAGAAGGAAGAAAGAATGGAAGGAAGGAACCCACCTGAAACTCCTCGCCAGGAGCCAGGACTCTCTTCAGTCATCGCCCTCTGGGGCTCCACATGTAGCAATCCCACCAACCCCTGGCCCATTCCAAGGTCTTCTCCGGACAACCTGATCTCTACCTTTGGTGGGACATTTTCCCTGCCTTTGTGGTGTCAAAAGAAGCAAATAAGGCCCTGGAGACGAGGATTCGGGAGACCTGACTTCTAATTCTGGTTCTGCTACTAGTTACATCAACAAGTGTTTACTGGGGGCTTTCTAAGTACTGGGCCCTGTGCCAGACACTGCTGGGGGACAAGAGGGATAAGCCAGGATCCCTCCTCCAGGGATTCACAGTCTAGTGAGTTTTGAGGGAGACGGTGGGCAGACAGAAGCTGCAGTCTGCAGTCAGCGCTGTGGGATTACGAGGAGGTGTCAGTTAATTTCAACCAGAGGAGTCTTGGAGGGCCTTGCCAGGGAAGATTTCAGAGCAGGCCCTCGAAGGTTGGAGATGGGCCAGGGTAGAAGCATTGCAGATAGAAGAAACAACATAAAGACATAAAGACTGGAGAATGGCGATTGGGTCTGGGGACAAAACAGTTTGATGTGGTGGCAGTGGAGCCCCAGGCTGGCACCATTTGCAAAGGGCTGAGGAGTATGAATTTTATTCTGTCTGCAAAGGAGACACAGTAGTGTCAGCTGAATGCAGAATCCATGAATGTAGATATGTGTCTGCCTTTGTACAGACGCTGGCAAAGAGTGGGTATTCAAGAAAGGTTTGTTGAATGAATGAAACATGTATAATAGTTTGGAGAAACTGAGGTGGCTATGAGGTTTTTCCATTACCTATTGCTGCATAATAGCCATCCCAAGATCTAATGACTTAAATCCATGACAGCATGTATTTTGCTCATGGATCTGCAATTGGGGCAGGTTCCACCGCAACCACTTTTTCTGCTTTACTCCAAACTAGAGACTGGAAAGTTCATCCACTCACGTTTGGTGGTTGATGCTGGCTGTTGGCTGGGACCTCAGTCAGGACCAGGGCCAGACAGCTACACGAAGCCCTTCTGTGTGGCCACTTGGCTCCCTCATAGCATGGTGGCTGTGTTCCAAGGGCCAGTGTCCTAAGAGAAGACCAGTCAGCAGCTGTATCACCTTTAATAACTTAGCCTTAAAAATCACATAAAACAACTTCTGCCATAATCATGGCCCATCAGATTCAAGAAGAACAAACACAGACCCCCACCTCTCATTGGAGGAGTGTTGCTGTCACACTGCAAGAAAAGCATACATATTGGCACGACCACCTTGGAAAAATATCGTCTGCCACATAGAGCGATACAGTAGTCCAAGGGAGAGATGTCCAAGACTTGAACCAGGTCAGAGGTGATGGAAAAGGTCCCATTTGTTGTGTAACTTTAGGAGTGCTACTAAATCTCACTTTCCTTACCTGTAAAATGAGGAGACCAAACAAGCTGATATCTTGAGATCCCTTCCAGCTCTAACAGTGAGTGATTCCTTAATTCCACACAACAATGCACCCACCCATGAGTAGTTTCTTCATTTCTCCTCGATACCCATCTTCACCTCCACCTCCTCCCTCTGCTCTCTCATCCTGGATGTGCTTGGAGCCACTGGTTACTCCACAAATAGCACCATGATCCAACCTACATATTTATGTCAGACTAAAAATAAATGAAGCAGGAGACCCCTAAGGACAAGAAATAAGCCCCCGAGACTGATCAGTCTCCCACTTTATCTGCTGTGTGCACATCACTGTAGCATCTACTGGAAACCACAAACACAAGGAAGTCATTATCTAACTGGGGAAAGAACAAATGGGCATGAAAAAACTTAGACATGCAATGTCAGAAGAACAATCTGGTGATGCTGAGGATACATGGAGCGGAGTTCAGAAGAAGAGGGGCTCTGAGCGGGCTGGGGCAGCCCAGAAAACTTCCTGGGGGAGTTTGGTCCTTCCACATGGTAAAGATTTTCTCAGGTACAAAGGAAGATGGTGAACATCTTCATAAAGCAAGATCCCAAGAGGAGTCAGGTGTGGATTTCCCCACCAATCTATACTTACCCCTAGATGAGAAAGAGAAGGGGCCAGTTTCAGTTTCCTCTGCCTGAAAACATAACAGTCATCTGTTCCTTTAAGGATGATTGATTAAGGAACGGGATTTTTAGACACAAGAAGGGGCTTCAAGTGAGGCTCTAAAACTTAGCCAGTACTAGACGCTCCAGAATTACTATATAGGAGGGGCTGATGGGGAGAGAATCCAATTATAAAAGGGCTAGAACATTTGTTTGGAGGTTGAGTTTGCATGTATTCCTTTTCAAATGTATTTACGAAGCACCCGATGTGTATCTAACACTATTCTAAAAATAAAAAATAAATAAAAAAAAAAAACTTTGGTTTGTTTTAAATAATGCCCTGAGATTTTGCAGAAGTAGTGCACTGTTTTGAGGTATATTAGGTGGTTTATTTTTGGGTGGCTTTGAGGGATTAAAAAATATGAAGAACCAAGCATGCTTTGGGCAACCTTGCCAGGAAAGCTGGCCCTGGAGGAGATTCCAAGCTCTCTTGGCTGCTCAACGCCGTCCGTTGGAGCTTTGTCTCTGTCCAAGGTGCTGAAAACACTTTACAGCAGGCTCAGCAGAAAACCAGGAAGGGCAGCCCAGGTGACAAGACTGAGGCCCTCTTGAGGACACAGTGCATTAGATGGCCACCCCAAATCCTGAAAATGCCTCTGGAGCTGGACAGGAGCTTCTGGAGGCAGCAGGCGGTGAAGCAAGAACTGAGTTTGCCAGTCAGTGCTAAGAAAACCACACCTCACACCATTCCAGAGTGTGCCTTCCTCCCTCACTCCCCTGACAGCCATCAGGAAAAGATATGAATACACCCCTGAACTTTACACTTGCAACTCTTGGGATTTCCTTTGGGAGTTTCTGTTGCTTTATGAAATATTAGAGCCAGAAGCGAACACTTTCATATATTAGACAATAAAACAGAGATTCACAGCAGCAGGGACTCTGCCTCAAGGTTGTGCCACGAGTTAGAAATGGAGCTGGACAAGAAACAGTGTCTCTTGGTTCTTAGTTAAGTGATTTTTCCACCACACCAGGCCAGGTGGGGGATTACATAACACATATAACAAGAGCTAAAGAAATTTGAGATATGTGAGAGAGAGCGAGAGACCAGAGATAGATACAGGCTTGGCTCTGTCAGCTCTCCAGAACTTTTCCTGTTCATTCTGCTAACATCAAGCAGAACTAAGATCCTACCCCAGCTTGCAATGAAAATGCTAACCCAATACTAGCTTCATATCTTGAAGGGTAGCTAGCCCACCCCAAGGATCATCAGCTACTGAGCCAGCCAATACCAAGGACCTGAAAAGAGAACTCAGGTTCGTAGGTCTTGCATGGCCAGGAACAGTAGCTCACACCTGTAATCCTGGCACTTTGGGAGGCTGAGGTGGGATGATGGCTTGAGCCCAGGAGTTCAAGGCCAGCCTAGGCAACATATTGAGACCTCATCTCCACAAAAAGAAAAAATTAGTTGGGTGTGATGGTATGCACCTGTAGTCCCAGCTATTCAGGAAGCTGAAGCAGGAGGATTGCTTGAGCCAGGTAAGTCAAGGCCACAGCTAGCTGTTAACTTTTCTTTTTCTGAGACAGGGTCTCACTCTGCCTCCCAGGCTTGGGTGCAGTGGCACAATCCTGGCCCACTGCAGCCTTGACCTCCTGGACTCAAATGATCCTCCCACTTCAGCCTCCCAAGCAGCTGGGACTACAAGCATGCACTATCATGCCTGGCTAACTTTTGCTTTTTTCTTTTTAGAGTCAGGGTCTCACTATGTTTCCCAGTCAGATTCTGACTTCTGGGGCTCAAGTGATTCACCCTCCCCAGCCTCCCAAAGTACTGGGATTACGAGCATGAGCCAGCGTGCCCAGTTGCAATGAGCCGTGATAGCACCACTGTACTCCAGCCTGAGAGACAGAGTGAGACTCTGTCTCAAAAAAAACAAAAACAAAAACCAAACAGGTCTCCCACTCCATCATCTCCCTGATATGCCGGTAAACAATCATCCATCCCTTCCTCTGTGCCCCCCACTGTGAAGTGCTCCTAAGGAAATATAAGATATACAATATAGTCCTTGGCCTTACAAAATTTGCAATTAGTTGCGAAGACAAGATTTTCACCCATGATTAGACAATATTACAGGAATCAAATACAAATAAGCGCTGACAAGAGACGTTACATAGTCCTAGATCTCAAGTCTAAGAAGTGGTGTGCACTATAAATGCTTTTTCTTTCTTTTTCTAAAAATGTTATTTATGCTTGTAAAATAGAGACAGGATCTCCCTATGTTGCCCAAGCTGGTCTCAAACTCCTGGGCTCAAGCGATCCTCCCACCTTGGCCTCCCAAGGTGCTGGGGTTACAGGCATGAGCCACAGCACCCGGACAAACCAGGAATGCTTTGACTTTGGGATCTGAAGGAATCATTTTAAGGCCAGAAGGGTAAGGGAAGGCTTCACAGGGAGGAAGGCGTAGGGAGAATTTGGCTGAGCTGAGAATTGTGGTCAGGACCTCATCTGTGTCCCTCTGGGGAGGACCAGCAGTCCGGTGCAGGGCCAGATAGAGCGCAGGGAGGGTGTAAGTGACGGCAGAAGCCGACTGCAATCCTGAGGCCCTGAATATCCACGAACAGCGGATTTGGCCTTTCCCCACTGAAAAAGAACAGGCCCAGAGAGCTCCCCCTTCTGGATCTGCGCGGCAGAACACAGCATTCCCCTAGGAAGTGGGCTCAGCAATGCCCTGCGTAGCCAGGGCTCGTAGGTTTAGGAAACCAGAGGACAGACTGGGAAGCCCCTTTCCTGGGAGCTCCAGGGAAGCCGCAAGTCTTCATCACCAGCAAATATGTCAGAGACGCCTCTGGGAGGTTACTGGGTGTCAGGGGCATGTAAATCCATTTGGGGAGGGCAGGGAAAAAAGACAAGTCACCAATGACTGAAGGTTCACCCTGGCTTGGAGTCAGGACTTCCACATCTCACAATCAGCAGGGAGCCTTAAAGGCTGCTTCTCCCAGCCTGGTCTGGGGGCACCTGAAAGGGTTCTGCCCAGCCGATCCCAGTGATAGTTGCTATGGAATTTCCGTGCTGGCCACACTTGAGGCTCAAAGCCCTGACTCCCAAGAGACCTAACGCCACAGCAACCATGCCAGGAAATGGGGCCAGGCTGAGGGGTGGCAGGAGAGGAGAGGGAGGCAGGAGGAGGCAAGAAGGGGGCAGGGCCTTTCAGATGGATCCCTGACAACCATCCGTCTCAAGTCCGAGGTAATCTTATACCTTTGCCTCGGCAGATAGGCTGGCTTGTGTGTAGGGCCCCCACAGCCCCAGGCAGGGCTCCTATGGTGAGCATTCAGGAGGCCTCAGCCTGTGCCTGAAACCCCCTCGTTCTCACTCTGGATCCTCAGAATAAAGGGCAATTTCAAGTCTCCATGGATAGGAAAGCCTTCATATCCACACAGATGCTCTTTGCCCAAATTAGCTTTGGAGGGGCAGGGTCCAGATGAGGAGGCTGGTCAGTGAGGGAGCCCAGGATGCACCACTCATGGGCAACTGCAAAACTGTGGGAGGGGGAGCTCCCCAGCTGGAGCAGGGACGGGGTACGGAGAGATGCCGCCCCGCCTTCAGGTGGGCTCCCTGGGGCACAGCCTGGTGAATAGCCTGGCCTGACCAAGCCTCTAGCAGAGACGCTTCTGCCTCCTGGCCAACAGACTGAGTGACCTGGAAACCCAAGACCTTATCCTGGCAGTGGTGGGGGACTGCCAGCCCCTGGGGGCTCCTGGGAGTCTGGACCAACTTCCACCTTCCCAAGGGAAACGTGAGCATCTCCAGGCCTCAATCAACCTTCAGGTTTAGATTATTTCTTCCACACCACTGCCCTGAGTGGAGTGAGTGTATGTGTGGGTGGGGGGGTGTGCATGGATGTATGTGGTTGTGTCTCAGTTTGTTCAGGCTGCTGTAAGGAAACACCATGGACTGGGTGGCCTAGAGAAAACATAAATTTATTTCTCACAGTTCTGGAGGGTGCAGTCTAAGATCAAGGCGCTGGCAGATTCCATGTCTGGTGAGGGCCCATGATTCATAGACACCACCTTCTCACTGTGTCCTCATATGGCGGAGAGGTGAGGGATGTCTCTGGGGGTTATTTTTTAAGAGCATGCATCCTATTCAGGAAGGTTTCTCCCTCTTGACCTAATCACCTCCCAAAGGCCCTGTCTCCTAACACCATCCCCTTGGGGCTAGGATCTCAACATATGAATTTATGGGGAAGTCAAATGTTCCCATTTGTGTGTGAGAGAGTGTGCATGCATGCATGGATGTGTGTGTATATGTGTGTGAGTGTGCATGCATGCATGGGTGTATGTATGTGTGTGTGAGTGTGCATGGATATGTGTATGTGTGTGAATGTAGATGAATGCATGGATGTGTGTGTATATGTGTGTGAGTGTGCATGCATGGATGGATGTGTGCGTGTGTATGTGAAGTCACTTCCTAAGTGTTCAGTTTGATACACCCCATGTGGTCTATGCAAGAAGCAGGGAGGCGCATATGTGTCCCAAGAAAGGTACTCTTGCTCTTCTGGGGGTGGGCCCAAATGAGCCACCTTGGGGCCCCAGATGGCTGGTGTAGACTCACCACCAGATGTGGGATCAGAGGCACACCCCATTGGCTCCTTACCCAACCTCTGGGTCTCCAGCTTCCTTCGTGGTGTCTTTATCCCAGGACTGTGCGCGAATCGCTCCTCCTCGGCTCTCTGCTGCCCCCATGTGGCTGTCTCAAGAAGGCTAGCGCTGCCAGGGGGCGCCCAGGATCAACACAGGAGCTCCTTCAGACTGGCAACCCTGTCCACATCCCAGAACCCTCAGCACCCCAGAACCCGCCCCAACACCCTCACGAAATGCTCAGCACCAGCTCTGCAATCTGGAAGCTGAGCAAATCTCTCCGCCCCCCAGCACTCGGCATGAGTTACATCCTGGGGAGGGGGAGGCCTGGCCGCAGCTGCTCCCCGCCCCTCTCCCACTGCTCCCGCCTCCCTTCCCTCCTTTCCCCGCTCCCACCCCGTCCTTGCCAGCAGGCAGGAAGGAAGCTGCTCATAGTGCAAGGGTGGGGTACTTCCAGCTCACACTGAACAGCCTGGGGCTGGGCTATAAAGAGTCAGGGACTTCCGCTCAGTCACCCTTGCCCTCACCCCCCAGGTCCCCATGCACACGCCCCAGGACCAGGGCCTTCCCTTTCCAGCACAGCCCTCCAAGGTCAAGGCGTCCTCTGCCCAGCTCTGCACAGCGCTGTGGTCTGAGAAGGAAGTCAGGAGCAAGGTTTGCCGCCTCTTGGGTATTGTGGAGGGGGCAAGGGGCACAGGGCACAGCCATCCCCAGGGAGGGGTCCCTACTCAGCCACAGAAGGCTGTCACCCTGCCCCTGGGGTCTGGGCCAGCCCTCCCCAAGGCAGGAACACAGCCACTGTCAGGGACAAGGGGGCTCAGCTCCCAACCAGATCATCTCCAAAGCTCCTGTCCAGCTTCAGGTCTCATGATTTAAGATGGAAATTCTTTCAGTCGAACACCAAACCTCCAACCTTGAAAACTGTGTTTTTTCAGAAAGCACTCTTTAAAACATGGTTACCCACATGAGCGGTCAGCCACTAGGACGCATCGGCTGCAGGCACAGAGCAGGCCAGCACCAGGCAGAGCCCTGGGGAGGCCAGGCCCCTTCCTACAGGCGGGTAATCAACTGTTCTCATCAGAGCACCCTGATGGAAGGCAGGACTCTCAGGACAACACTGGCCACCGCCCAAGAAAGGGGAAGCAGGGAATACCCTGTCTGGGGAGAGTTCACCTCTGACTTTTTCTGCTTGACTTTTTTTTTCCTCCCTTTCTTAAGACCCTGCCATAGGATCTGCTGCCCCAATTCAAACCCAATCCAGGCCTACTCTGATCCTCAGCCTTCAGCACTGGCT
Organism: Cebus imitator; assembly: GCF_001604975.1. Classification (NCBI taxonomy): domain Eukaryota; kingdom Metazoa; phylum Chordata; class Mammalia; order Primates; family Cebidae; genus Cebus; species Cebus imitator. Next base: position 8,012,320 of record NW_016107335.1, on the reverse strand, counting down.
GTACTTAACTGTTTTGTTTTGTTTTGTTTTGTTGTTTTGTTTTGTTTTATTGAGACAGTCTCACTCTGTCACCCAGGCTGGAATACAGTGGTGCTATCTCAGCTCACTGCAACCTCCGCCTCCTGGGTTCAAACAATTCTCCTGCCTCAGCCTCCCTAGTAGCTGGGATTACAGGTGTGTACCACCACACCCAGCTAATTTTTCTATTTTTAGTAGAGACAGGGTTCCACTGTGTTGGTCAGGCTGGTCTTGAACTCCTGACCTCAAATGATCCACCCTCCTCAGCCTCCCAAAGATCTGGGATTACAGGCGTGAGCCACCACATCCAGCCTGGCTGCACTGGACTATAACCCATCCTCCCTGTGACCTCAGAGTGCTCCTTCTTGGACCCCTCCCCTTCACCTACATTGACTTCTTTCTGCCCATCCAGACCCGTCAAGCCTCAGCCAATTCCCTTCTCAGTGGCCCCTCTCCATTGCCTCCAGAACACAGCTTCTAGTCCCTGGGCACCTGCACACATTTGCAACAAAACAAGCCAATGTATGAAGCAATCCCGCTCAGTGCAAGAGCTCAATCCAGCAGAGGATCCCCACAGAGAGGAACTGGCCTGGGTCTTCCAGAGCATGCAGGTTCATTTTAGTGAGAACCCGCACTCACAGAGCAAGCTGCCCAAAAACCACGGACAGGAGGACCCAGAGAAAGAGCTATCCCCAGGGCCTGGGGACAGGGTGACAGCTACCCAGGGAGCATGGAGAAGAGAATGTAAGGAAGGCCTCACGGAGGAGTTATCCTGCGGCTATGTTGGTTGGGTCCTTCAGGAAGCAGAATCCCAGGAGTTGGAAGCACAAGAGGAATACTGGGGGCAATGCCTGAGAAAGATAACAGGGACCCAGAGCAGAAGCAGCAGGGGAAGGATCTGGCCCACGATGCCGGGCTCGCAGGGCTCACCCCTGCAGAAGGAGAGGGAAGAAGAAGGGCCTCACACAGCCCAGCAGAGCACTCTGACATAACAATGCCATGGAGCAGGAATGATTAGCCCACAGACGCCCCGGGGCTGAGTGACGGTCCAAGCCTTCAGGGAAGCACATGGCCTTGGACTGCACACTGGTGTCTGGAAGCCAGCAGCTACCAGCGCCTTCTGCAGCAGGTACCTGCCCTCTAGGAGGGAGGCTCAGGCAGTGAACCTCCAGAAATGCCCATTCTGGGTCTCAAGGAAGAGGGGAAAGATTTTCATTCATCAAATGGGAAAGGGAGAGGTAGAGGGAACAGCACAGTAGCGGCCCAGGGGCAGGAGAGCATGGACCATTAGGGAGCACATGAGAAAGCCCATTCGTCTAGAACAGAGGATTTGAGCAGTGCACCAACGACAGTGAGGGCCAGGCCAATGTCTTGGAGTGGCTTTGGCCTTGGCTGAGGGTTTTGGGTAGAGCCAAAGCATGAGGTAAGCCCTGATTCCCAGAGGAATCTAGCACAGCGTGGAGACCAGATGGGACAGGGAGGCCTGGAAGGGGTCAGAAGGCTGCAGGGACAGACCACAGCCAGTGGTGTAGGCAAGAAGACAACAGCCGAGTGCAGTGGCTGACACCTGGAATCCCAGCACATTGGGAGTCTGAGGCAGGTGGATCACCTGAGGTCAGGAGTTTGAGACCAGCCTGGCCAACATGGTGAAACCACATCTCTTCTAAAAATACAAAAATTAGCTAGGTGTGGTGGCAGGTGCCTGTGTTGAATACAATGAGTGCTGAGTTTCTCTTCAAAGAACTAATATGTCAGTATGTTCAGCTCCCTTGTTCTTTGTTCTCCATTTTAAAGTTTAACTTTCTCATTCTTTTTTTTTTTTTTTTTTTGCCGATAGAGTCTCGCTCTGTCGCCAGGCTGGAGTGCAGGGCGCAATCTCAGCTCACTGCAATCTCTGCCTCCCAGGTTCAAGCGATTCCCCTGCCTCAGCCTCCTGAGTAGCTGGGATTACAGGCACACGCCACCATGCCCGGCTATTTTTTGGATTTTAGTAGAGACGGGTTTCACCGTGTTGGCCATGACGGTCTCAGTCTCCTAACCTCATGATCCGCCCACCTCAGCCTCTGAAAACACTGGGATTACAGGCATGAGCCACATCGCCTGGCCTAACTTCCTCATTCTTTGTCTTCTTGCCCCTAGTTTCAGTAAACAAGACAGTAGTTTTGTCTTCAAGTAAAATGTCTGGTTGTGCCAGACATTTCAGAATAGTGAAAGGAGAGAGGAGAAGCTCAAAAAGTATATGTAAGAAAAGAGGAAAGAGAAACCGGGAGGGGGAAAAAGTGAGAAAATAAATCAGAGAGAGGAAGAGACTGACTGTGAGGGGGAGAAGAAACAGGAGATGACAGAGAGAGAGAGACAGAGAGACAGACAGAGACAGGGAGAGACAGAGAGACAGAGACAGAGAGAGACAGGGAAAGACACAGAGACAGAAAGAGACAGAGAGAGACAGAGAGAGAGAGACAGAGAGACAGAGAGAGACGGAGAGAGACAGAGAGACAGAGACAGAGAGAGACAGAGAGACAGAGACAGAGAGAGACAGGGAAAGACACAGAGAGACAGAGACAGAAAGAGACAGAGAGAGAGACAGAGAGACAGAGAGAGACGGAGAGAGACAGAGAGACAGAGAGAGACGGAGAGAGACAGAGAGACAGGGAGAGAGAGAGAGACAGGGAGAGAGACAGAGACAGAGAGAGAGACAGAGACAGAGAGATAGAGACAGATAGAGATACAGAGAGAGAGATAGAGACAGACAGGGAGAGAGACAGAGACAGACAGACAGACAGAGAGAGAGTGTGAATGAGATAAAGAGTTAACAGACCCTCTGAGTCTGGCAATGAGAGATTTAGACAGAAGCAGAAAGATTAGGGAGAGAGATGGAGAGAATGAGTAAGAGAGAAACTAGAAGAGACAGAGATCAGAGACAGACACAAAAGGTAAGACTAGGGAGAGAGATAATATAGAAGGAAGAGAGAGAAAGAGACAGGAGACAAAGAAATGAAAACTGCAAGTGAGCAGGTGAGGAGAGGGATGGAAAACTGTAAGAGACAGCAGCTAGGAGACAAAGGAGGCGAGACTGCCTGGTGCCGCAGCACCCGCACCGCCCCTTGCCCCCTGTGCTAGGACCCCAGAGCTGGCCCTGGACAGAGGAGAGCCAAGCTCGCAGCAGCCTGAGCCTGGTCATCAGCACCTCGACCCTGTCCCCGCACAGCAGCCTGAGCCCCTCACTATGTGTGATGCAGTTCTCAGAGCCTGCCTGTAAATGTATAAATATTTATACTGTAGCATAACAAGTTATAGGTAATTGCCTAATATATATATCTATACACACATACACACATATATATGTGTGTATATATGTATATATATAACTAATAAGCACACTCTAAGAAAGTCACCCTTTAGGGAAAGAAGTCCAGGATTAAGACCATTCCAAAGTGTCCAAATTGATTACACCAAAATGCCCAAATTGGTCACCTAAAGTACTTATTAGTGATAGTAAATCATCTCACCCACTGGGTAGAAGCTGTTCCCTTTCCGAGCGCTGCCAGTAATGTAGTTAAAGCATTAATTAAAAATATTACACCCAAGTTCAGATTAATAAAAAAAAAGTTGACTCAGATAATAGAACACGTTTTACTGCAAATGTAATCAAAGGCCTTAATCAAGCCCTAGAATAAACTAGGAATATTATGCTCCTTGGCATCCACCTTCAACAGGAAAAGTAGAAAGAGTGAACCAGACCTTAAATAACCATTTAATTAATCTGGTCCTAGAAACCCACTGCCATAAACTAAGTGTCTTCCTATTGCACTATTCAGAATTAGAACAGCCCACAGGAGAGAGATTGGTCTAGCTCCTTATGAAATGCTTTATGGGATGCCCTGTCTAAGTTTCACTCGTGACCTTCACACCTTTGAGAGCAAAGATCAGTTTCTTAGGAATTATATACTTGGCCTGTCCGCTACCTTGTCTTTCTTCAGGACCAAATGTCTCCCGGCACAAACCCCACCTCTCGCATTTCCAGTGCATCCACATCCAGCTGGAGACTACATCCCTATCAAGAGCTGGAAGGAAGAAAATCTCAAGCCAAACTGGGAAGAACCCTACCTAATGCTTTTGACAACAGAAACGGCCACCCGAACAGCAGAGAAAAGATGGACTCATCACACCGGAGTCAAAAGGGCACCTTCCCCTCCAGAGTCGGACAGTGACTCCAGGATCTACTCCCACCGAGTTAAAGCAAAGATGTGTGTAACCCTCCTGTTTTGCATGTCTTTCCATTCCCCTTCGATTGCTAGTCCCCTAATGTGACCAAGTTGATTTCACCTCAAACTATTACATTGGATGCTTGACTTGTTATACCCTGTAGAGAATTGTCAAATCAAAAACAGCTCTCCACTTCAGAAAAGTACCTCTGTCCTTCCTGGCTCTCCTCAGACTGGACATCAGTAATTTGAGATCATTTAGTCTGGGGAGAGTTCGATGAAGACTCCAGGGTCAACTGGGAGTCTTGCCCTCCCAATACAGAGCTTTCATGCCACAGTTGGTCCAAAGTTCTGTGGATCACTAAAGAGCAAGGATAGACTATCTCAACCAGTAGTTGTAATTTTCTAAAGCCATACATTTATTTTACTAAAAGAACAGCTTCTGGGCCGGGCACGGTGGCTCAAGCCTGTAATCCCAGCACTTTGGGAGGCCGAGGCGGGTGGATCACGAGGTCAAGAGATCGAGACCATCCTGGTCAACATGGTGAAACCCCGTCTCTACTAAAACTACAAAAAATTAGCTGGGCATGGTGGTGCGTGCCTGTAATCCCAGCTACTCAGGAGGCTGAGGCAGGAGAATTGCCTGAACCCAGGAGGCGGAGGTTGCGGTGAGCTGAGATCACGCCATTGCACTCCAGCCTGGGTAACATGAGTGAAACTCCGTCTCAAAAAAAAAAAAGAACAGCTTCTCCTGTCAGCTAAACCAATGCAATCCAGTACTAGTCATTATCTCAAACCCTCAACGTTCTTCCCCTTCTCTAAGCCAGTTCCCTTCTTTAAACCGGTTTTATGGTATAGAGGTTGAGGTTTCAGGAACAGACCTTATCAGATCTTTGAAATACACTTCATTGCTCCCCCACCGCCTGCACCTTCCCCTAAGCCTTCTTCCAGAACCTCTCACAGCGAAAACTGTTGTTCCTCCTCCATCTAATGGCAAGACCAATGTAGCTATGGTAGAAGTCAAAGACCTAAAACAAACTAGCAATTGAGACAGGATATCAAGATGCGAATGCCTGGTTGGAATGGATCAAATATTCCATCAGCACCTTAAACAAAGGCAATTGTTATGCTTATGCCCACGGCAGGCCAGAGGCCCAAATTGTCCCCCTTTTCGCTGGTCCTCCAGTCCACCAGGCATAAGCTGTATGGTGGCTCTTTTCCAGGACTACACAGCCTGGGGTAGCCAGTCTTGCCAAGCTCTCTCTCTGCTATATCTCAAAGTTCAGCAACCCTCAGGTCAGCCCCCGAGGGCCATTCAGCTTCCATCTCCTGACACTGAGTTCACTTTGTGTCTCTCACGACAAGGAGGAAACTTAGTGTCCCTTGGAGACGTAAAAGGATGTAGTGAGCTTAAGACTTTCCAAGAGCTTACCAATCAGTCAGCCCTTATTCACTCCCAAACAGATGTATAGGTGGTCTTGTGGTGGACCTTTGCTGGACACTGCCAAGTAACTGGAGCAGCACTTGTGCACTAGTCCAGTTGGCTATCCCTTTCACCCTGGCATTTCGTCAACCATTAAAAGATAGGAACAAAACACCATAAAACCAAAAAATGCCCCCATGGGTCCTTTGACTCTCATGTTTATGTAGATGCCATTAGAGTTCCCCATGGGGTACCTAATGAATTTAAAGCCCAGAATCAAATAGCTGCAAGGTTCAAGTCCACATCATTCTGGTAGGTAACTATCAATAAAAGTGTAGGTTGGATAAATTATATCTACTATAACCAGCAATGACTTTTAATTGTATTAGAAATGCCATTAAAATAGTAGCTAAACCATTAGGGCCCACCAATCAAATAGCCTAAGAAAAAAGAACAGCATTCAACATGGTGCTGACAGAGAAAGGCGGAATTTGTGCCGTGGTTAGAACCCACCGTTGTACTTTCATTCTGAAGAACACAGCCCCCAATGGCACAATTACGAAGGCCTTACAAGGCCTTCCCTCTCTGTCAGATAAGTTAGCTAAAAACTCCGGAATAGATGACCCCTCTACAGGCCTCATGGGAAAGTGGTTCAGTAAATGGACTTCAGTGTTTGCCTACTTGCAGTTGCTATAAGCTTACTTATTCTTGTTGGATGACGCATCACACCTTCTATCTGCGGGCAAGTCCAAAGACTTTAGAAACAGACCTCACTAAAACTTCTCCCCATTCTCCTCCACCATATTCTGACAAGTTCTTCCTTCTAGAAAACCAGACAGAACAACTAAGCTGAGACATGTTAAAGAAGTTCGAAGAGAAAGAACTGTAAAATTCAAGAAAGGGAAATTGTTGACTACAATGAATTCTGAGTTTCTCTTCAAAGAACCAGTATGTCAGTATGTTCAGCTCCCTTGTTCTTTGTTCTCCATTTTAAAGTTTAACTTCCTCGTTCTTTATGTCTTCTTGCCCCTAGTTTCAGTAAACGACCCCTTCTAACTCACATATTTAGAGTCCTGAGTCACCGCTAGTCACCTGCTATGTCCTGAGTCAAACCTAGTCACCTTCTCCCTAACCGTCCTTCCTGCCGAAACTGCTCACCCAGCTACTCTGGCTCTGCCCCTACTCTTTTTAAAATAGCCAATTGGAATTAGCTTAGACCATGTGGTCCAACCCCAACCAATAGAGGAACGACACAGCAGCTAAGGCTAACTGTTAGGAATGAAAATCCCTTCTCTCCTTTGTTCTGTGTGCTCTCGCCATTGCTCCATCCATGAGACACTCGCTTCTATAGAGGTAAATTTGCCTTGCTCAGAAAATGTCTGTTTAAGTGCTATTTCTTTTGCGGCACCAAAAATTTGCTTCCAACACCTGTAATCTCAGCTACTCGGGAGGCTGAGGCAGCAGAATCACCTGAACCCAGGAGACAGAGGTTGCAGTGAGCCAAGATCACACCATTGCACTCCAGCCTGGGCAACAAGAGCAAAACTCTGTCTCAAAAAGAAAAAAAATATGAAATTAGCCAGGCGTGGTGGGGGGCACCTGTGGTCCCAGCTACTCCAGAGGCTGAGGTACAAGAATCACTGAGACTGAGGATGCCAGTCACAGCTCCATTAACTGGGATCTAGGAAAATGAGTCATTCTCAGTCATGCACATTTCAAGTGGTGGCTGAATATGGAAGCCAGACTTGGGATCTGTTGTCTCCTCCAGCATGGTGGAAGATGCCTGAGAGGTAGGGGCTGGATCCCATCCCCTGCCTCACTGGGAAGGCAAGGTGGTAGGATGGGCTGGGGCCTCAGGCTTGAGGCCATGGGACAAAGCCCAGGCTGAGCATTGCCCTTCCATCTCCCTCCTCCTGAGACAGGGGCAGCAGGGCATACTGGTGTCCAGGAGCAGCCTTTTCCATGTTCATGAGGCCCCTTCACCCTCCACCCTCCAAAACTGGCAGACCCCACCTGCTTGGTGTGACCCCAGAGCTCTGAGCACAGCCCGTTCCTTCCGCCTGCCTGCCCCTACCCAGGCCCACCCCAATCTTATCCTCCACTGCTTTTCAGAGGAGCCTGGCCAACACAAATCCTCTTGTTTGTTTGTCTGCCTGTCTGCTGCTCCCAGTCTCTGCCTCTCCCAGTCTCTCAGCTTCCGTTTCTTTCTTGAACTTTCTCTCAGTCTCTGAGGTCTCAAAACCACAAGGCTTCAGCCCTTATGGACCAGATATCCCAGCTAGTGGCCTTTCTCCAACCCCCAGATGGCACAGAACTACAGACCCCAACATGCACTCTGGCCTGGAGTGACTGAAGAGTGCTGGTGCACCCCATCTGCATTCTGGGAACTGTAGTTTCCTTAGCCCCCCACCTTCCTGTCCCATGCTCTCACCAGGGCGTCAAGCTCTTCCCTGGCCAGCTATCCCTGCCTCGATGCTGGTCTCCCTTCTGACCTGCAGCCCCGGGAAACATGCGTCACTGAATGACAGGGTGGGGGTGGAGGACACAGCTTCCTGCTCTTTTGTGTCCCCCACTTGAGTCATGGGGGTGTGGGGGTTCCAGGAAATTGGGGCTAGGAGGGGAAGGGATACCCTAATGTCAGACTCAAGGACAAAAAGTCACTGCGTCCTTGCTGGGCTTGTATCCCCAAGAACCGAAAAGGACTCAAGGGCAGGGATCCAGGAGCTCTTGTATGTATGGGGGGAGGTGAATGAGGGAACCTGGGTGACCCTAGAGGTCCCTGTGATCGCTGAGAGTATGGGCTGCCATCCCCTGCTACAGAAAGTGTTCACCTTCTGACCGACCCTTCAGGGAAAGACCCTTCCATCTGGTGCCACATCACAGAAGGGCCTTTCTGACCCCCTGGTGGCTCAACCCTGCCACTCCCCCAAGCCCCAGCTCCCACGCTGCAGCCCCAGGGCTCTGCTGGACACCTGGGTTCCCACTTATCAGCCTCAGTCCTCACAGCGGAACCCAGGCGTCCGGCCCCCCACCCTCCAGGCCAGAGGGCGTGGAGCTGAGGCTTTAGAGCCTCCCAGCCAGCCTTGTTCCTGTCCCATTGTGTATGGGACAGGGGCGGGGCGAGGGCCAGCACTGGAGAGCCCCCTCCCACTGCCCCCTCCTCTCGGTCCCCTCCCTCTTCCTAAGGAAAAGGCCAGGGCTCTGCTGGAGCGGGCGCCAGAGTGGAAGCACAGCGACATGGGCAACTTGAAGAGCGTGGCCCAGGAGTCTGGGCCACCCTGCGGCCTGGGGCTGGGGCTGGGCCTTGGGCTGTGCGGCAAGCAGAGCCCATCCACCCCGGCCCCTGAGCCCAGCCGGGCCCCAGCATCCCCTCCCCCGCCAGCGCCAGAACACAGGTAAGGACCAGGCAGCTGGGAGCAGGTGGGCACAAGCGTGATGTCGTGATGTCGAGGCCTGAAGCCTGGGGCTGGGAAGGTCTGGAACCCACAGCCCAGCCAGGAGGGCCAGGTCACGAATGCAAAAGGGCTATCGGTGTGCATAGGACAGGACAGTCGGGGAGGCTCAGAAAGGAGACCAGGATCAGAGTCCGCAAGTGAAAGCTGGGAGCAAGGGTGCCAGCTATGGAATCCAGCCAAGGTTTCAATGCTGCTCTGCCACCAAGAACTGTTTGACTTTGAGCAACTTACTTAACCTCTCTGAGCCTCCAATTATATAAAATGGAGATATGGCAGTACTTACTCAATGGGGTAGTAAGTTTCTAGCTCACAGCAAGCCTTCCACAGTAGTGATGATCACTGAGCTGGAGAATAAAAGAGCTGAGGGCAGCGGTTACACTAGAGTGAGAGAGTGGGGTCTCCCAAAAAAGGGAGAGAGGTGGGCAGGAGACTCAGGCCCTTGGGGTGAGGGGGCTGAGAAGACAGAGCCACCAGGCCTTTCTCTCTTGCTCCAGCCCCCTCTCCTAGTGGCTGTCACCCAAAAACTGGACCATGCAGTTCCCAGAAGAGTCCTCCCTGGGGCAGAGGTCCCAGGAGAGAGGAAGGACCCGGAGGCCTGGTGGGGTGCAAGGCCAGGGGCAGTGTGGCTGGGGCTGCAGGCAGTTCTGTGGGGAAGGCTGAGGGCCCTGGCCCTGCTGCTCAGGCGCACCCTTGGCCTGAGTCCCTCCCTTCCTCCCTGCAGACGGTGGCTCTGGGAGGAAGTGATAAGGCCTGCGAGGCTTCCCTTCACACTAGGGGCTGCTGTCAGGAGGGGGTGTGAGTGCAGAGGGAAATCAGGGCTGAGGAATCCCTGCAGGGCTTCCCTCCACTCAGGCACCAGGCTCTGTCCCCCTCAAGGTAGGGCTCATAGCAACGTGTGGGGGGCTGGACACCCCATCTCCAGAAGAGTTAAGGTGTGCACTGCAGGGGGGATGCCGACCCAGCCTCGAGGCAAGGGCTCAGGAGCTCAGTGGCAGCAGTGAGCTCCCTATAAGCAGTGGCACAGCCAGTGCCTGGCTCCTAAGGCCTGGGGAACCTCAGAAGGCATGCAGTGGGTGAGCCATGAGGTCGCCGGTGCTGTGAGAGGGGTCTCTGGGTGACATCTGGGGAGGCGAAAGGAAGCAAACCCCTTTCCTGATGACCCCATCCCTGGCTCCCAATAGCCCCCCGAGCTCCCCGCTAACCCAGCCACCGGAGGGGCCCAGGTTCCCTCGAGTGAAGAACTGGGAGGTGGGGAGCATCGCCTATGACACCCTCAGCGCCCAGGCACAGCAGGTAAGGCCGGCCACCACGTCCCCATCGTCACCAGGGAAAAGGGTGGGTGAGGTCTGGACTCAGAGGGGGCCCAGAGGGAAACTGCACCCTTCTCTGAATTGGCCTCTTGTCTCCAAAAAGAGGAGAGGACTGGGAAGAACCAGAGTTGAGGGACATGCAGGGGACTTGGGTGATCCCCAGGCTCCAGTCTTACTCCCAGCCATGGCTCAAGCTCTCCCCTGTCCCACCCCTGCACCCCTCCTCCTTCTCCCCATCCCACCCCTGCACCCCTCCTCCCTCTCTCCCATCCCACTCTGGCACCCCTCCTCCCTCTCCCCCATCCCACCC
>NW_016107335.1:7992311-8000963 GCF_001604975.1 Cebus imitator | reverse complement strand
CCACCCCTGCACCCCTCCTCCCTCTCCCCAATTCCACCCCTGCACCCCTCCTCCCTCTCCCCCATTCCGCCACTGCACCCTTCCTCCCTCTCTCCCATCCCACCACTGTACACTTTCTCCCTCCCCCTCCACCCCGTCCCACCCCTGCACCCTGGCCTGTCCTGACCTTTGCATTCCCTTGACCCAGGATGGGCCCTGCACCCCAAGACGCTGCCTGGGCTCCCTGGTATTTCCGAGGAAACTGCAGGGCCGGCCCTCCCCCGGCCCCACAGCCCCTGAGCAGCTGCTGAGTCAGGCCCGGGCCTTCATCAACCAGTACTACAGCTCCATCAAGAGGTGACAGCTTCCCGGATGCCACAGCCTCCCTGGTCCCACTGAGGCCCCAGAAACCCCTTGACAACCTCCCGCATGACTCACTCCCTTCCCAAATCCTAACACCACGTGGGTCCCTCCAGCCCACCCCCCAAGCATGGCACAAAGCCTGGAGGCGGGCCTCCCTGTCCCACACAACTTCCTGCTTTTCCCCTTCCCACCCCCTCCTCCCCAGGAGCGGCTCCCAGGCCCATGAGCAGCGGCTTCAAGAGGTGGAAGCCGAGGTGGCAGCCACAGGCACCTACCAGCTTAGGGAGAGCGAGCTGGTGTTCGGGGCCAAGCAGGCCTGGCGCAACGCTCCCCGCTGTGTGGGCCGGATCCAGTGGGGGAAACTGCAGGTGCGGCCAGCGAGACCTCGGGCAGGACAGAAAGGGGTGCAGGGTGGCGGGCAGTTCCTGAGGCTTCCCAGGGACTAGGGGGTCCCAAACAGTGGAGGAGATCGCTGCTTGTTCCCTTAGAGACTAGAAAGGTAGATGGGCTGCCCCACCCTCAGCACCCAGGGGAACCTCAGTCCAGTAGTAAAGACCTGGTTATTAAGCCCTACAGTGGCGCCTTGGCTGGAGGAGGGGAGAACGTCCAGCCTCCTCCACGGTGAGGACGGCTGGGCGAAGCTTCCCTGGGCGGTGGGTGCCGTCAGTAGCAGGAGCAGCCTCCTGGAAAAGCCCTGGCTGCTGCTTCTCCCACCAGGCCAGCCCAATACAGCCTCTCACCCACACCCGGTGCTCCCCCCAGGTCCCCTGCCCCGGCCCGCACCCCCCTCACACCCCAGCCCACAGACTCGGGGCTGGCCTCAATTACTAGAACAGCCTGTGCCCACGGCACTAAAAGAAGCAAGCTGCCCCATGGGGGAACTGCACCTACGGCCTTGACCTCTTTCTCCGCCACTGGACTGGCCGCCAAAGAGTTTGGAATAAAGCCTCGTGCCTAGTGAATCCCAAAGGAGTTTCGAGTAAAATAAAAACAATCAGATCTGACACCTGCCTGACCCTCTAAGTCGTTCAAAGCTTTAGGTCAACTTTGATCCCTCTGAGCCGCCATAGTGGGCCCCTCTCAGAGCTGCCTCCCTGCCACTCCCCTGCCCCTGTCACTGACACGTGTTTCCTCCTCCCTCAGGCAGGAGTGGGACCTCCCAACCTCCTCCTGCGGCCTCCACTCAGCCAGCCAAGACAGCTCCTCCAAGCGCTAGAATGTCAGGACGAGCAGCGTCCCAGGAGGTGCCCTGTGCAGCCTTCCCTTCCCATCATCCATGTGATTCTCAGAGAATCAGACAGCTGCCTGGGGTCACCTGTCCCTTCTTGAGTGCAATGGTTCATGGGGATTTGCTGCCCACACTCCTAGGCAGCCTTTGAGACATCCATTGGTGCCTAACCCAAGCATTAGTTTGGCAGAGGCTGTCCGTCCTCGGTACTGGGTACCAGGTCAACTTCTGTAGGGATGGGGAGACGCCTGGCGCAGGGAGGAGATGAGGAGCAGGCCGGGTGCTACATATGTCAGAGAGCAGGGCAGGAAGGGATCAGTGTGGATGCCAGTGGTCAGGAGGACGCCGTGGGGTGAACCAGGGCCCCTGCCCCTCACCAGCATCTCCTCTGGGGCTCATACTCAAGACCCCGTCTCTCTCCTCTGCCTCCTCTCCCGCGGCCTCGGCTGGCTCAGGTGTTCGATGCCCGGGACTGCAGGTCTGCACAGGAGATGTTCACCTACATCTGCAACCACATCAAGTATGCCACCAACCGGGGCAACCTTCGGTGAGTGTCCCCCACGCCAGGCCCAGCCTTCTCCCCCGAGGCAGGGAAGGCGGGGTGCTGACCAGCTCTTTCCCCACGCATGCCAGCTCGGCCATCACAGTGTTCCCGCAGCGCTGTCCTGGCCGCGGAGACTTCCGAATCTGGAACAGCCAGCTGGTGCGCTACGCGGGCTACCGGCAGCAGGACGGCTCCGTGCGGGGGGACCCGGCCAACGTGGAGATCACTGAGGTGGGCACTGAGAGCCACCCACAAGGGTCTCCCCAAGGTGGAGAATGAGGAAGCCAGTGGGAGAAGGCTCGGGGGATCAGGCAGGAAGAGGGGAGCCTAGGTGAGAGGAAGGATGAAAAACGTCAAAGGAGGGGTGCCAGGATGGGCATGGAGACGCAACCAGTGAGGGGTCCCCGAGATGAAGGCAAGAGATGGTGGATGGAGAGATCTCTGAGAAGGGCATGAGGCTCAGCCCCAGGCGCCCCCCTCCCGGCCCACTCCCCACAGCTCTGCATCCAGCATGGCTGGACCCCAGGAAGCGGCCGCTTCGACGTGCTGCCCCTGCTGCTGCAGGCCCCGGACGAACCCCCAGAACTCTTCCTTCTGCCCCCCGAGCTGGTCCTTGAGGTGCCCCTGGAGCACCCCACGTGAGCACCAAAGGGACTGGCTGGGTGGGATGGAGGGGGCCATCCCTGAGCCCCTCGAGGAGAGCCTGCAGGGGGTGCTGATTCCAATGCCCCAACACCCCCAGGCTGGAGTGGTTCGCAGCCCTGGGCCTGCGCTGGTACGCCCTCCCGGCCGTGTCCAACATGCTGCTGGAAATTGGGGGTCTGGAGTTCCCCGCAGCCCCCTTCAGTGGCTGGTACATGAGCACTGAGATTGGCACCAGGAACCTGTGTGACCCCCACCGCTACAACATCCTGGAGGTAAGGGATGGGCTGCGGCACAGCCACCAAGTGTCCCTGCCCTGGTGGGGTCTGGCTCTCACTCCATCCCCAAAACGTCAGCCACAGGGACAATCAGAGCAGGGCCAGGGCTGCCTCCTAAATGGGAACTGAGGACCAGCTCTGGAGCCACTGAGGCTGGGGCAGAGGGGTAGGGGTGAGAGGGGTGTGTGGGGGTGTGAGTGGGTGAGTGTAAGGGTGTGGGGTTGTGGGGCTGGGTGTATGTGGGTTTGTAGGGGTGTGTAAGGGGTGAGTGTGAGAGTGTGTGTGGGTGTGAGTGTGGGTGTGTGTAGAGGGTGTGAGAGTGTGGGTTTGTGGGGGTGGGTGTGGATGTGTAGATGTGAGTGTGTAGGGGGTGTGTGTGAGTGTGGGTCTGTGTAGGGAGTGTGGGAGTGTGTGTGGGTGTAGGTGTGAGTGTGGGTGTGTGTAGGGGTGAGTGTGAGAGTATGGGTTTGTGGGTGTGTGTGTGTGTGTGTGTGTGTGGGTTTGTGGGTGGGTGTGGGTGTGAGTGGGTGGGTGAGGGGTGCATGGGGGTGGGTGTGAACGTGTAGTTGTCTTTCCAGGTATAAGACCCATAACTCTAGAGGTTTCATCAGATTCTCAGAGAGGACCTTGACTCAGAAAGGGTTAAGACCCATTTTTGAGATGAGAAATTAAAGCCTGGGGCTGATAAGTGACTGGCCCAAGGTCCCTCTCTGCTCTGAGATGCCTTCGCAGGCAAAAACCCGAACCAGCCCACTCAGCAGCCAGGCGTTCGAATGGCCACCACTCACCTCACTCCTTCCAGCCATGATGGGAAACAGATATAGCCTCCACCCCCACCCCCATCACCTCTGTCCCTACTGATGCCACGCACCCTCCTGCCCCAGGACGTGGCTGTCTGCATGGACCTGGATACCCGGACGACCTCGTCCCTGTGGAAAGACAAGGCAGCGGTGGAAATCAACTTGGCTGTGCTGCACAGTTACCAGGTGCACAGGCCCAGACTGGCCAGGAAGGCAAAGGGCTCGGGTGCGGGGGGAAGCAGGGGCAAGGGATGGAGGAGAGGGAGGCATTTAGAAACTGGGCAGGATCCGACAGGCGGAAGAAGTTCCACATTCCCAGTGCCATGGCGCACACTGGCCTGCAGTTCTGGGACAGGGAATGTGCTGTCATCTGGTGGCTTAATGTGTGCCAGGGACTTTGTTGTTTACTGCATGCGAGGTCATGCTGATTCCCAGGGTATTGTAGTTTGCGGGACCCACTGGATCCTGAAAACTAATACCAGGATCGAGGGCACGCCAGGAGTGGTAGTTTGCTGAGTACTGCGGGCTATTTGGTTTGGAGGCAGGCATACAGATGCTGGAGACTAGAGCTGCTGTTGCACATTGAACTTGGAGCATGACCATGCAGGATGCAGCTTGGGATGACACTGGTTTGAGGGGACACAGGATGTGTTAGATGTGCGGTGACCTAGGACACGTGGTTTGGAGTGACAGGAGTGGCAGAGAAAGAATGGGCGAGTTCTGTGGGCCTGGTCTGAGCCTCTCCACCTCTCTCCCCCTGCCAGCTGGCCAAAGTGACCATTGTGGACCACCACGCTGCCACAGCCTCCTTCATGAAGCACCTGGAGAATGAGCAGAAGGCCAGGGGGGGCTGCCCTGCAGACTGGGCCTGGATCGTACCCCCCATCTCAGGCAGCCTCACTCCTGTCTTCCATCAGGAGATGGTCAACTATTTCCTGTCCCCTGCATTCCGCTACCAGGTGCACACCCTAACCGGTTCTGCCCACCTGGGCCCAGCTCTAACTCTGAGTAGCCCCTAGGGACTTATAACCTTTCCTTTTCTTTACCTCCCCTCCCAACCCTATCACCTCTCTGTAGCCAGACCCCTGGAAGGGGAGTGCAGCCAAGGGCACCGGCATCACCAGGAAGAAGACCTTTAAGGAAGTGGCCAAGTGGGTACCCCAGGAGCACCGCCCTTCCCTACAACCCTGGGGGGACCTTGCCCTAGCAGTGTTCTGGGCCCACCATTCAGTACCCCAAAACCCTGTTGTGAGGGGGTTGGACCCTTGCCTGGGAAGGTCTTGCCTCTGTGCACCTGGGACACCCTGACGCCTCCCTTGCCCACAGCGCCGTGAAGATCTCCGCCTCACTCATGGGCACCGTGATGGCAAAGCGAGTGAAGGCAACAATCCTGTATGGCTCTGAGACCGGCCGGGCCCAGGGCTATGCACAGCAGTTGGGGAGACTCTTCCGGAAGGCTTTTGACCCCCGGGTAGGGCTTTTGCCCCCAGGGGAGCAGGGAGATAGAAAGAGGGGGCTCTATCAGCATCTTTAGGGGTGTCTGGGAGGACAGGAAGTGTTACAAGTCAGAACTCATGAGGAACCCCAGAACCACAGGTGTTCAGAAATCAAGTTGGGGCCTGAATCTTGCACTGCCAGAAAGGCCAGAATGAGGAGGACAGGGCCTCAGGGGGTCACAGCACCCAGGACATCTGCCTTTCTACCCACAGGTCCTGTGTATGGATGAGTATGACGTGGTGTCCCTCGAACATGAGACGCTGGTGCTGGTGGTAACCAGCACATTTGGGAATGGGGATCCCCCGGAGAATGGAGAGGTAAGAATTTCCAGGAAAGGGGCTGCTGGGAATGAGGAGAGACTCAAAATTGGAGTGACTGGGCAGGAACCTCTGCCCAACACACACACATACACTTGGGCACACACACACACACCAGGATGGAAAGGGAAATGCCAAGAGACACCCCTCCCCAGCCTGAAACCCCACACAAGGCACACTCCCAGCCTACCCATGAGGCTTCCTCCCTTCAACTCATTTCCATTATCAGTGCAAGTTTCTAACACAGGAAAGGCATGTCCTGGCTGACCAAGAGGTTAGACTGTGCTCAGGCATTGAGAAATAAGAAAGACAGGGATACACCGAGCGCGGCTTCCAGGATGCAGGTAATATTTCTTACTGGATGCCGGTTACACAGGTGTGTTCAGTTTGTGACAATCCATAAAGCTGTCATTTACAACACCTACAACACTATTCCAGCATTTCTTTTCTTCTTTTCATTGTTTTATTTATTTTGAGAATCTATGTATGTTGCCCAGGCTGACCTTGAACTCCTAGCCTCAAGTGATCTTCCTGCCTCAGCTGCCTCAGGCTCCTTTTTAACAAAAGAAATAGAGCGCTGTTTAGATGCCCACGTAGATTAGATAACTTCACTTAAAAAAAAAAATACACACACACACACAGTTAGAGTACCACCATTGAATGCCTTCTCTTGCAAGCTTAGATGTCTCTGAGCTGCCCTGGGCTAGGTTCATTTCTGGTTCTTACCTGCTTCAGCTTCTCAGTGTTAAAGCCCTTATTAGCACTAAGTACCTCCCGGGAACTCTTTTTTTTTTTTTTTTTTTTTTCCTTTTGAGACAAGGTCTAACTCTGTGGCCCAGGCTGGAGTGCAGTAGTAGTACAATCATGGCTGACTGCAGCCTCAACCTCCCAGACTCAAGCGATCCTCCCACCTCAGCCTCCTAAGTAGCTGGGACCACAGGGCTGTGCCATAGTGCCTAGCTAATTTTTGTATTTTTTGTAGAGATGGGGTTTTGCCATGTTGCCTAGGCTGGTCTCTAACTCCTGGGTTTAAGCGATCCACCTGCCTTGGCCTTCCAAAGTGCTGGGATTATAGACGTGAGCCACCGCACCTGGCCGTCAGTATCTTAAGGAAGCCTAAATCTGATGAAAGCCTTTTCGCTGCCTTCTTGTCTATTTCAGCCCTCATTCTGCCCTACATTTTTTTAAAAAATGGCACCAGCAATTGACTTTTTTTTTTTAGTATAAAGGTGTATGAATACCCATATAACCCACAGCCTTTACAAGGTATAGCACATTTCCATCACCCTGGAAAGTTCCCTCAGTTTCTCACGTGCATCCCTTCCCAGTCTGTCTCCCTGCCAAAGTGTCTGTCACCATAGGTTAGTTTCACCTGCTCTAGGACAGCACCTAGATGGAAGCACGCGGTGTTACGGCATCTCCCGCTGAGTCTGTTTTCGAGGCGCACCCGTGTTGTTACGTGACTCAGTATTTCACTCATTCTGCTGCTGAGTGGTGTTCATTGTGTGAATATCCCCAGTTTGTTTATCCATTCTCCTGTTGGTGACACTTGGGCTGTTTCCAGGTCGGGGCTATTATGAATAAAGCTGTTATGAACATTCTTGTACCCGGCTTTTGTGGGCTTATGTTTTTATTTCTCTTGGATAAATACCTAGGAGTAGAATTGGTAGGTCATAGGGTAGATGCATGTTTAATCTTTCTCTTTTTAAAAAAATTAAAATGCAAGGCGAGGCGTGGTGGCTCACACCTGTAATCCCAGCACTTTGGGAGGCCCTGGTGGGCAGATCATTTGAGGTCAGGAGCTCAAGACCAGCCTGACCAACATGGCAAAACCCTGTCTCTACTAAAATACAAAAATTAGCCCGGCATGGTGGTGGACGCCTGTAGTGCCAGCTACTGAGGAGGCTGAGGCAGGAGAATCGCTAGAACCCAGGAGGTGGAGGCTTCAGTGAGCCAAGATCACGCCACTGCACTCGGCCTGGGCAATAGAGCAAGACTTTGATTCAAAATAAAATACAAATAAATAAAACTCCAAAACAGACAAGCAAATTAAACTGTACCTTTAAGATCTGTACATTTCAACTTATATTAATTTTATCCCAAGTTTTTAATAAATCTAGGAATACAGCTCACAGAAGATAGGGTATACTCACTAAAAATATTAGCAGAGGCCGGGCGCAGTGCCTCACTCCAGTAATCCCAGCACTTTGAGAGGCCGAGGTGGGCAGATCACGAGGTCAGGAGATCAACACCATCCTGGCCAACATGGTGAAGCCCTGTCTCTACAAAACTACAAAAAATTAGCCGGGCATGGTGACACATGCCTGTAATCCCAGCTGCTGGGGAGGCTGAGGCAGGAAAATCACTTGAACCCAGGAGGCAGAGGTTGCAGTGAGCCGAGAGTGCGCCACTGCACTCCAGCTTGGCGACAGAGCAAGACTCTGTCTTTAAAAAAAAAGAACAAAAATATTTATAGCAAATTTGTGTATAATACCCCATACTGGAAATAAGTCACATGACTATTGACAAAAAGTGATAAATTGTGGTATATTCAAGTGCCATATCGCACTAAGTGTGAACAAAATATAACCACACACAACAATGCAGGTGAATCTCAAAAAATGTGAAGAGTAAAAAAAGCCAGACCAAAGAATACATACTGTATTACAGGATTCACTTTAATAAAGTTCAGAAACAGGCAGAACTAATCCATGGAGTTAGAAATTAGGAGGGGAGTTAGTCACCCCTGGGGTGGGGGT
The DNA here is from genome assembly GCF_001604975.1 of Cebus imitator. NCBI lineage: Eukaryota > Metazoa > Chordata > Mammalia > Primates > Cebidae > Cebus > Cebus imitator. Next base: position 7,992,556 of record NW_016107335.1, on the reverse strand, counting down.
GGCAGTGACAGGAAGGAGGCACAAAGGTGGCTTCTAGGATTTAGGTGGCTTCTAGGATGTGGGTAATATTTATTTTCTTTTTTTTTTTTTTTTGAGGCAGAGGCTCGCTCTGTCACCCAGGCCCAGGCTGGAGTGCAATGGCGCCATCTCAGCCCACTGCAAACTCTGCCTCCTGGATTCAAGCGATTCTCCTGCCTCAGCCTCCCGAGTAGCTGGGATTATAGGTGTCAGCCACTGCACCCAGC
>NW_016107335.1:7987445-7992290 GCF_001604975.1 Cebus imitator | reverse complement strand
AGGTGGCTTCTAGGATGTGGGTAATATTTATTTTCTTTTTTTTTTTTTTTTGAGGCAGAGGCTCGCTCTGTCACCCAGGCCCAGGCTGGAGTGCAGGTTTCACCCTGTGGGCCAGTGTGCTCTTGAACCCCAGACCTCAGGTGATCCACTGGCCTCAGCCTCCCAAAGTGCTGGGATTATAGGTGTCAGCCACTGCACCCAGCCACAGGTAATGTTTCTTGATGGGATGCCGGTTACACAGGTGTGTTCAGTTTGTGAAAACCCATAGAGCTGTACATTTACAACATGTGCGTGCCTCTGGACTTGTGTTGCACGCTGACAAAACATTCAAAAATTAAATTCAAATCGTACTTGCTAACTATGGCAAACATGGGAACCACCACCCAGAGACATCTGCAGTTTAGCACCAGATGCGCTTCCTTCCAGCTTCGTTCCCTCTGGAAGGTCCGCGACACGCTGCCGCTTCATGGCAGCACAAACAGGCCCACAGTCTTCGGAGGAGGGCCGCCTGAACAATGTCTGCTAGAGACCAGAACACCACCGAAGGAACTGAGTTTGTCCACCCATGAAATCCACTAACGCAGGATAGATTGGCCCTAGCCATTGCTGGCCAGGAGTGAGGAAAGAGCTGCCGCCTCCCCTGCTGCTGCAAGGATGATCCGGCGCCCCAGCAATGGGGATTCAGCAACTCCACCTCTAAAGATTACCTGGCTGAAGTATTTAAAAAGGGGAGCAAGGCACACGTACAAGGACGTTTGAGGGAGCGCTGTTCCCAGACCACCCTGCTGCCCTTGCGTCTCAGTGAAGTCAAGTATGATGTAAACACTAAAAAGAATGAGGTCATGCTTTGGGAGGTTCAGGTAGGCAGATCCCTTGAACCCAGGAGTTCAAGGCCAAACTAAATAACACAGAGAGACCCTGTCTCTACAGAAAATTTAAAAACTAACCAGGTGTGGTGGAACGCACCTATAGTTCCAGCTACGAGGAAGGCAGAAAAATCTAGTCTCAGGAGTTTGAGGTTACAGTGAACTATGATCAAGCCACTGCACCTCAACCTGGGCAACAGAACAAGACCCATATCTAAAAGCAATAATAATACTTAGGTCAATATTGATGTGTTGACCTGGAGGGATATCTGCAATAAATTATGCAAGGAATAAATAAATGCAAGGAAGTAAAGTACCACTTTTAGTTTTAGAAAAAAACTATAAATATGCACATGTACGTAAGTACAAGGAAAAAAAGGGCTGGAAGGTGCAAGGCTAACAACTGTCAATAGTGATATGCCTGGAGGGAAGATAGGGCAGTCTTTCACTTACTACTTTACTCATTTCTGTAATGTTATTATTTTTTTTTTTTTTTTTGAGATGGAATCTCGCTGTCGCCCACGCTAGAGAGCAGTGGCATGATCTCGGATTACTGCAACCTCTGCCTGCTGGGTTCAAGCAATTCTCCTGCTTCAGCCTCCCGAGTAGCTGGGATTACAGGCGCACACCACCACGCCTGGCTAATTTTTGTATTTTTAGTAGAGGCGGGGTTTCACCATGCTGGCCAGGCTGATCTTGAACTCCTGACCTCCTGATCTGCCCGCCTCAGCCTCCCAAAGTGCTGAGATTATAGGCCTGAGCCACCGCACCTCGCCTCATTTCTGTAATTTTTCAAAAATGTCAGACTGCGTTTGAAAATTTCAAAACAAATAACAATTAAAAGCTACAAATCACTAATAATAAGGGCCAGTTGGTACAGTTTTAAACTTCTATGTAGTTTGAAATGAAACAAAACTAACCCTGATGCCAACACTTGCCTCGCCAGAGCTTTGCAGCTGCCCTGATGGAGATGTCCGGCCCCTACAACAGCTCCCCGCGGCCGGAGCAGCACAAGTGAGTTGGGCAAGAGTTTCAGAGGAGCTGGGGGAGCTGAGGCATTTGGAGGCACAAACGAACAGGGGTCTGAAGAGCTCTCCCTCTGTACCTCGAGTCATTTTCTCACCCAAAACCAGGGCTCCGGGATGGCCTTCCTTCCAGGCTGGAGCGGCAATCTGGACCTGCCTGCTTCTGAGAGCCCCAACCTGAAGTCTCCTTCAGAGAGGAGGGTGTGGCATGGCAGGGCCCAGGCTCAGAGTCCCCTGGGATGCCGGCCCTCAGCCGCTCCCAAGGGCAGGGCCTTTCCTGTCGCAGAGACAGTGACCCTGCAGCTGTCCCTGGGCCTGGGCTGTGTCTCCAGGGCCCTGTGACAACCTCGTCTTTGTCCTCTCTTGCCAGGAGTTATAAGATCCGCTTCAACAGCGTCTCCTGCTCAGACCCACTGGTGTCCTCGTGGCGGCGGAAGAGGAAGGAGTCCAGTAACACAGACAGTGCAGGGGCCCTGGGCACCCTCAGGTCGGGGCCTCATCAAGAGGGGAGCAACAGATGGGCAAGATGCCTGGGCAAATGCGGGCTGGGAAGGGAGCTCCAGTGACAACCCCTGCACCCCAGGTTCTGTGTGTTCGGGCTGGGCTCCCGGGCGTACCCCCACTTCTGCGCCTTTGCTCGAGCGGTGGACACGCGGCTGGAGGAACTGGGCGGGGAGCGGCTGCTGCAGCTGGGCCAGGGCGACGAGCTGTGTGGCCAAGAGGAGGCCTTCCGCGGCTGGGCCCAGGCCGCCTTCCAGGTGAGTCCAGCCCCGCCCCGCCCCACCCCTGTTCTGACTCACTCCCACCTGGGATGCCTCCTCTGGGCCTGCAGTGTTGAGGCTGGAAGCCTCACTGCTGCCCTGATTCTGTTTGGTTCTTTGGTCCCTTCCTGTTCCTTCCAAAATCCACCGTCATCTCTCCATGGCACAGCCAGCTCTTCTGAGTCAGGGGCTGAGGACAACTGGCCCTGCTGACCACAGGGGGTGCCTAGCCCAGGCAGAAGTGCAGCCAAAAGACAGCAGGCACAGCCCTGGTAGGAGGGAGCTTCAGCCAGGCCCAGGCTGGGCCCCAGGAGTGAGCACACAAAGGGAGGGGGTGCAGGGCAGGGCACCCCACCTGGGACGGGCAGGATGGAGGGAGAAGGAAGGGATGGAGAGAAGGTCAGACGGAGGCAAGGGTTGAAGCTGAAGCCAGCACAGAAGCCACAGGAAGTGAGAAGCCAGACAGCCTGGGGCGGTGCCTGCACCACAGAACTGGTCCAGGGCCAGGAGAGCAAGTGCAGGGAGAGGTGGGTCCCGGGGCCGGGGCTGTGGCTTTTTAAACCTGGGCTTCCTCAGGGGCAGCACTGCCTGCCTGGGGATTGTGTCTCCAGTTGACAGGGGCTCCATCTCCCCAGTGCTACGCTGTTCAAGGCAGTGCTGCTCCCCTGGGGCCCAGGCTGGAGCTCAGCAAATTTGCCTTGATTGGAGGAGGAGGGCATACTAACAGGAGGGGGAGGGAGAGGGCTGCCTGGGGGAGGGGGGAGTTTTGCTAAGGAGGGGGAGGTCAGGTAGAGAAACACATAGGCCCCAATTGGGAAGAAGGGAATGGAAAATAAAACGTAAAGAATTTAATCTAAAGGAGCCATTGGAGCAGGATGAGACCACAACGTGAAGTTTTGGGAATAGGACTTCAGAGGCGTAGAATGGCTTAGAGCATCACTGAACCAGAAGCAGGAAGGCTGAGCTAACCAGAGCAGCAGCAGTGGAGATAGGAAGGAAGGGAGGGAGCTGAGGAAGGAAGAGATAGAAGACTTCACATGCACCACAAAAGAAAGATTAACAGGACTTGGTGATATGAGGCTCAGCCAATCACCGGTGAGCCCTGGATTTCAAGCCTGGGACTGGCCAAGCTTTGTTCCTGACCAGGAGCGCACAGGATTCACACCCTCCCCAGGGTCTGCCCGGTGGGGCCTCCTCTGCCACCTGAATTGTGCATCCCTACCCAGGAGCACTTACTATCTGCACACACTGTGCTAAGGGCTTTACATAAAGTACTTCATTTAATCTTCACCAGAACCCAATGAGATGTAAAGGTGGGGAAACTGAGGCATGTATCTGTACGTAAAGGAATTGGAATTTGAGTGCAGGTCTGAACACACAGACGCCTTCACAGAGCCACTGTGTGCCAAGCACTTTGCTTCTCAGATCACGGGATTAACACTCACCAGATAAAGAACGATGACACCAATCAGAACGTGCAGAGGAGGAGCAAGCCAGGTCCCTAGGCCCAGCAGCCAAGCCATGAAATGGGCTGGCAGAAAAGGTGCTGTCGCTGGCCCCTGCCTCAGCCGCTAGGGCTGCCGACCCCCCAGGGCAACAGGCAGTCAAGCCATCCAGGCTCCCCACTAGGGTGCTCCCTGGTGGCAGAAGGTCCTCAGCCTCACCAGCCTATCCCTCAGGCCGCCTGTGAGACCTTCTGTGTGGGAGAGGATGCCAAAGCTGCCGCCCGAGACATCTTCAGCCCCAAACGGAGCTGGAAGCGCCAGAGGTACCGGCTGAGCGCCCAGGCCGAGGGCCTGCAGTTGCTGCCAGGTGCGGCCCTGCCCTCACCCTGACCCTGCTGGCTCTCTGAGGACCCCCCCACCCCAGGACTAACACACTCAGGGGCCAGGCCCTGCTCCCTAGCTCAGGCTGCCCCTTGACCCCCCAGGTCTGATCCACGTGCACAGGCGGAAGATGTTCCAGGCTACAATCCTTTCAGTGGAAAACCTGCAAAGCAGCAAGTCCACGTGAGGATGACAGCTTTACCACCCCCAAAACCTGTCCTGCACACCTGCACACTGGACCCTCCTTCTCCCATACTGCCCCCCAACCTGTCCTGCACACCCACACCCTGGATCCTCCTCCCCCCATACCGCCCCCCACCTGTCCTGCACACCCACACCCTGGATCCTCCTCCTCCCCTCCCATACC
>NW_016107335.1:7984740-7987196 GCF_001604975.1 Cebus imitator | reverse complement strand
CACCCTGAACCCTCCTCCTCCCCTCCCATACCGCCCCCCGACCTGTCCTGCACACCCACACCCTGGATCTTCCTCCCCCCATACTGCCCCTCCTACCTGTCCTACACATCCACACTCTGGACCCTCTTCATCCCATACCCCACCCCCGACATACAGTCCCGCCACCTGTCCCGCACACCCGCACCCTGGATCCTCCTCCTTGCACATCCTCCCACCCTAGCCCCTCCCTGACTCCCCATAAGTGCCCCTCTCCCACCCCCAGGCGGGCCACCATCCTGGTGCGCCTGGACACCAGAGGCCAGGAGGGGCTGCAGTACCAGCCAGGGGACCACATAGGCATCTGCCCACCCAACCGGCCCGGCCTTGTGGAGGCGCTGCTGAGCCGCGTGGAGGACCCACCAGCACCCACTGAGCCCGTGGCAGTAGAGCAGCTGGAGAAGGGCAGCCCTGGTGAGGGGCAGCCTGGGACGAGACAGGGCACACCGACCCCATGTCCAGCCCCACCCCGAGCCCCAGGCCTCCTGGAGCTCAGGATCCAGGGCGTGGCCAACTCCTCCACAGCTCAGCAGCTGGGGTCAGTGCTGACTGTGCTGCCCGATGCCAGGCTGCCCTTGTTGCTGGGCCATCCACACACCCTCAAATGTACCCCCACCGGAAAGCTGTCCCTTCCCTCCAGGCTCCTCCCCAAGGCTCCCCTGGCAATCTAGCTTGCTCTGGAGCTGGCACTGGGGCTATTTGCTGCCACATGAGTGCCTGGGCTTTATTTAAAATAAAGGTGGGTGCGGTCAGAGGCAGAGGAGCCCAGATCAACCCAGTCCAGCCAGGGGCCCCTAAACAACACACTGAGGCTGCCCAGACAGGCCCATCAGCAGCTCAAGGGCAGGCTCCTAACAGTCCCCAAAATGCAAACATCAGCCCAGGCACTGCAGTTCTGCTAGGCCCTGTCCTCACAGCTCCCCGTGCACCATCCGCAGGTGGCCCTCCCCCTGGCTGGGTGCGGGACCCCCGGCTGCCCCCCTGCACACTGCGCCAGGCTCTCACCTTCTTCCTGGACATCACCTCCCCACCCAGTCCTCAGCTCTTGCGGCTGCTCAGCACCCTGGCAGAAGAGCCCAGGGAACAGCAGGAGCTGGAGGCCCTCAGCCAGGTTGGGGCCCCCCCAATGAGGCACAGGGGCTAGAGAGATGGGATGAGTTGGGCGGGGGCCCCAGTGGCAGGAAACCCCCATGCAAGGTCCTCCCTGGACTTTCTTCTCCTGACTGACAGGCACTGGTGCTTTAAGACCCAGCTCCCCAGGGAGGAATTCACATCTGGATTCTCCAGGTCTTAGAGAAAGCTCTGTTGACCTGAACTGAGGAGGGAGAACCCCTAAGGAGGCTCAGCAGGGGAGGAGTGAAGAAGGGAGGTCGCTAGGAAGGGCTATGGGGCCCCTAACCCACTGCATCCTGCCCTGCCAGGATCCCCGGCGCTACGAGGAGTGGAAGTGGTTCCGCTGCCCCACGCTGCTGGAGGTGCTGGAGCAGTTCCCGTCGGTGGCACTGCCTGCCCCACTGCTCCTCACCCAGCTGCCTCTGCTGCAGCCCCGGTACTACTCAGTCAGCTCAGCACCCAGCATCCACCCAGGAGAGATCCACCTCACTGTAGCTGTGCTGGCATACAGGACCCAGGGTGAGGCAACTAGCAGGAGCAGGCCTGGCCACAACAGGGGTGGGACAGGCCCCTCTCTGGCCCCTCACCAGCCTCTCCTCCCCACCCCCTAGATGGGCTGGGCCCCCTGCACTATGGAGTCTGCTCCACTTGGCTAAGCCAACTCAAGCCTGGAGACCCTGTGCCCTGCTTCATCCGGGGGTAAGTGAGATGGAGGACTCGGTGGGGAGCTGCCCAGGGGCAGGGTGGCAGCTTTGCTGAGGAGTGAGGAGCATCACTGGTGAGGAGTGTCACTGGAAACAGGAGGGAGCTCTGTAACATGCCAAGCACGTGGTGTCGTTAGGTCACTTCAGAACCCTGGCTAAGCTTTGGCTCTTTCCTTCATTTAGACTCAGAGTTTTGTCCTGAATCTACAGATCCCAGAGCCAGAGCTGGGATCAAACCAGCTGGCCCTGTGGCTTTCTGAAAGTGCAGTTTCCGTGTTCCTCTCTCTGTCCCCGGGCCGTCTGATGTGGGGCCGCATGGCACCTGGGAACTGCAGTCACTATATCCTCACTCCAGGGAGAACTGCTAGGTAGGATAAAGACCACCCTTGGCCTTGGTGTCACCGAGGGCTCAAAGAAGGTGAAGGATTTTTTTTTTTTCTGGACACAGAGTCATGCTCTGTCGCTAGGCTGGAGTCTATGATCCAGTGAGGCATGATCTCGCCTCACTGCAAACCTCCACCTCCTGGATTCAAGAGATTCTCCTGTCTCAGCCTTCCAAGTAGCTGGGATTACAGGCACCTACCACCATGCCCAGCTAATTTT
>NW_016107335.1:7960881-7984695 GCF_001604975.1 Cebus imitator | reverse complement strand
TCTTGTCACCCAGGTTGGAGTGCAGTGGTGCAATCTCAGCTCACTGCAACCTCTACCTCCCAGATTCAAACAATTCTCCTACCTCAGCCTCCCGAGTAGCAGGTATTACAGGAGTGCACCACCACTCCTGGCTAATTTCGTATTTTTAGTAGAGACAGGATTTCATCCTGTTGGCCTGGTCTCAAACTCCTGACCTCATGATCTTCCTGCCTCGACCTCCCAAAGTGCTGGGATTACAGGTGTGAGCCACTGCACCCAGCCCGAAGGTGAAGGACTTTAAGAGACCCTCCCCTCATGCTGTGTCCAGAAGTCTTACTCTCTCTCACAGCCAGGAACCAAAAGTCCTGGTAGGACTGAGAATAGTTCCTAGGCTGACATCAGCTGGGCCTGGTGACTCCAATCCACCCAGGCAGCTAAATTGCAGATAAACTGTACCGATCTACTGAACATAAACTAAATACCACTATTAAGGGCATTTAAAATAAATGCACTCTGTGAATCCATAATGAACTGAAAGTATGTCTTTCACTCTCCCCACATTTTCTAAATCCCCTGAGTCATCTGAGTATTCTTCAAGCCAAAATGAACTATATTTCCTTTGGCACAATCTCCAGAAACTGCAGATCCAAGGAGTTTCAGCAAACAGAGGTTTTTTTTGTTTGTTTGTTTTTTGAGATGGGAAGTCTCTTTATGTTGCCCAGGCTGCTCTCAAACTCCCAGGCTCAAGCAATCCTCCCACCTCAGCCTCCCAAAGTGCTGGGATTACAGACATGAGCCCAGAGTTCTTTTAATAAACCCATCATGCTTACTATGAGCCAAACGCTGCTTTAAGGACTTCACAAATATCACCTCATTTATCAGGAGAGCTTGGGTTCTCCTGGCTCCACCCGCCCTGCATGGTGAGAACAGGGGAGCAGGGAAGGCAAAGGGGACCTGATGGAGTATCTCTCCTGCTAGGGCTCCCTCCTTCCGGCTGCCGCCCGATCCCAGCCTGCCCTGCATCCTGGTGGGCCCAGGCACTGGCATTGCCCCCTTCCGGGGATTCTGGCAGGAACGGCTGCATGACATTGAGAGCAAAGGTGAGGCTGGGGACTAGAGGACTGCTTAGAGGGGTGTGGCTGGAAGGCAAGAAACAGATAGGAAAGACAGGGCAGGAAATGGAGGCCACGAAGCTGAAAAGATGCTCAAGAGATGGAGGGGAGGGTAGGTACTGAGGCAAGGGCTGGGCCCTGTGTGTCTGCCTGCCTGGTGCCTGGCACATAGTAGGTGTTGACTGGATTATGGACAAAGGAAAATCGAATTTTGGAAGGGATAGGGCTAAGACTCAAAGAAGAACTGCCCGAGGTGAATTCTGGACTGTGCCAGAGCTGACCAGGGTCCGTCCAAGACCTAGGGAATGCTCCAAGGTGTTCAGATTGAGCATGGGGTGCCCAGGGTAGTCTGTCAATCAAAAGAAGAGGGCTGTGACTGGGAGGAGAATTAAAAGTGTGGGAGAATATGGTGTGGGAGAATATGGTGTGGGAGCAAGGAAGGGGACTGCAATGTCACACAATGCAAAGGGCATAGAATTCTGAGTCCTAAGCCACACATTCTAGCACAGCTCCACTAGGGGCCACCTACATGAAGGAAATCACTTCACCTGCGCTTCCCTTCCTTCTGTAAATCAGGCATGTGCAGGATCTCTGTGAAAGCATTCTGCACGCTCTTAGAGATGAAACAGCCAAAGTAAGGGTGGCTTCAGCCCAAAACGCTAGGCTGCCAGGCTGGGCGATGGTGGCCAGTGGGGAGGCACTGCTGGCCCTGTGCCTGGGAGAAGGGCCTTCCGAAGCCGCTGTTGCTTGCAGGGCTGCAGCCCGCCCCCATGACTTTGGTGTTCGGCTGCCGATGCTCCCAACTTGACCATCTCTACCGCGACGAAGTGCAAGACGCCCAGCAGCGCGGGGTGTTTGGCCGAGTCCTCACCGCCTTCTCCCGGGAACCCGACAATCCCAAGGTATGAGACCCTGAGGGCGCAATGGTAACCTGAAGATAGGGAAAGAGGGGATGACCGACCAGAGCCCTCCCGCGGCCTCCCACGACCACTCAACCACCAGCACGCACTCCAGCCCACCCTCGTGCCCTGGCCCCTCTAGGCCCACCCCGCCCCCAGCCCCTCCCCTTCGGCGCTGCCCCTCTAGACACCCACCCAGGGCACGCAGGCCCCACCTGGTGGGCTCCAGAGACTTTCACAACCAGGGCCAGCCAGCAGCCCCAGGCTGCGCCCCCGCGCCCACCCCACCAGAACCCGTCCTAACCCCGCCGCCCTGCAGACCTACGTGCAGGACATCCTAAGGACCGAGCTGGCTGCGGAGGTGCACCGCGTGCTGTGTCTTGAGCGGGGCCACATGTTTGTCTGCGGCGATGTCACCATGGCAACCAACGTCCTGCAGACCGTGCAGCGCATCCTGGCGACGGAGGGCGACATGGAGCTGGATGAGGCCGGCGATGTCATCGGCGTGCTGCGGGTGCGGAGGGGCGAGCCAGGGCGGGGACCAGGCCCAGGGCGTGCGGGGTTCCCGCTCAGGTCTCCGACTGGGGTTCTCATCCACTGCGCACTTTCCCGACAGGATCAGCAACGCTACCACGAAGACATTTTTGGGCTGACGCTGCGCACCCAGGAGGTGACAAGCCGCATACGCACCCAGAGTTTTTCCTTGCAGGAGCGGCAGTTGCGGGGCGCAGTGCCCTGGGCGTTCGACCTGCCCGCCTCAGACACCAATGGCCCCTGAGAGCCACCTGGCTTTCCCTTCCAGTTCCTGGAGAGCGGCCGCCGCACTCAGGTCCGCCCGACCAGGACAAGCCCCGCTCCTCCCTTCTTGAGGTGGTGCCTTCCCACATCTGTCCAGAGGCTGCAAGGATTCAGCATTATTCCACCAGGAAGGAGCAAAACGCCTCTTTCCCTCTCTAGGCCTGCTGCCTCCCACCCGGGTCCGCCTAAATCTGGAAGGCCCCTTCCAGCAGCGGTATCCAGGGCCGACTCCTACCCTCTTCCTGTTTCTTAGGCGAATGTTAGATTCCCCTTACCTTTCTCAGGAGTATCTTACCTGTAAAGTCTAATCTCTAAATCAAGTATTTATTATTGAAGATTTAAGAGACTGTGCCAGATGTTATGAGTACTACTAAAGCGCCTAACCTAGCCCATGTGGATTACAATGATAAAATGACAAGATTTCTGTTTTAACCCGTGCAGTTGTGTGGGGGGGAGGGGAAGGGGTTATTCTTTTGACAGGGAGTCCTGCACTCCACTTGACCCTGCACTCTAAAACATGGTTTCCAGCGAGTCTGGGCAGCTCTTCTCTGCAGGTCTCAGGCTCATGATGGAGAAGGCAGTGCAGCACTCAGCTGCCAGAAGTGGGGGCTGCCAGAAACAAGAGTCACAGAGATGTGCAACAGCCATGAGCAAGCTTTACTGCTTATTTCATACAGCACAGGGGGCCAACCCACTCCCTCAGATACCACACCCATGCTGAAGTCCAAAACATCACCACTCCCAAGTCCCCATCCCCTGCAAGCCCCCAGGAACCTGAAAGTGCTGCTGGTGGCCACCAGCACAACGAATCCACGGCCTTAAAGCCCACCTCTCTCACTGTCGCCCTTCCATTTAGCTCGGGCTAGTCCTTGACCTCTGTCCCCCACCTGGAGGAAACTGGAGGACTTCTTCCCAGGCAGCTGCTCCAGGACACGCTGCACTTGCGAGTGTGTCCCCTTCTCCCCTCTGGATGGGGACCATCTCTAAGAGTTGTTTCCAGTTGCCCTCAGCATCTCCTCTCCTACCTTTTCTCTGTTCTGGGGGCGAGTTCCTCACTGACTCCCAGGTTTTGCCCCACTAAAACACCTGGGCCTGTCATCTACGGGGCCTCTAGTGATGGCTCCATTGTTCTTCTACTCCACCCTCCAATCTCCTGTTGCTGCGGAAGCCAAGGCGCCTGTGGGAGGAGAAGGCTCATGGCAAGCAGTCCAGGGGTCTAGGTTCCAGAGATGACTGCCCCCATCACCCTGAATGCCCACCACCACTCCCATCCATTCAAGTCTGACTCCAAACCAATTGTCTATGCAGCCCTCTCTCCCTCCCCTCACAGGAGGCCATACTGACCCTGAGGAATCCTCTCAGTCAGTGCAAGAGGCCTGGCCAGGCTCCTTCTGGGTGTCTCTGGTCACCTGAAACCGTCTGGGAAACAGATTCTGGGCCCTCTGGGTTCCCCACTGTTGTCTGGGGCTGGAGGCAGGACTGGAGCCTGGTGACAAAGGCCATCAGCTGGGCAGTGCCAGGATGCCTAGTGTCCACCAGGCTCTGCCGCCTGCAGGCCCCACCCTCCTCACCATCACTTGACCAGGATGGCTTCTCCTCATCAGGCGAGGGTGGCTGTGACGGGCTGGAGCAGGGCCTGGACAGGTCGGAGGCTGCAGCCTCGCCCCATGGCTCCTGCTGCTGCTGCTGGTGAAGCTGCATGAAAAGGAGGAATGAGGGCAGCCCCGAAGGAGGGCAGGGCCCCAGAGGCAGAGGCTTTTCAGCCTCCTCCTGCGGCTGTGCTAGGCCCTCCCTCGGACTCCACCCCTGCCTCAGTCTCCATGTTGTTCACCTGCTTTCTCCCCACATTTCTCCTTCGGGCACCCTCTGCTCACCTGGTGCAGGTAGATGGCATGGAGACTCATCTCAGCAGAAGCAAGTTCTGGGAGCTGGGCCAGCTTCTGGCCCCCAGTGCCTCCTGGGGACACGCAGCTGGAACACAGCATGAAGCAGGTCAAAAGACATACCCTCCTCCCGCCACACGCCAGAGGGCTTCCCTTCTGAATCCCCCCACAGTGCCCAGCTCCTCCCTCCTAGAGGATCAGCCCCACCCCCCACACCCCTGCATCTTAGCCTCCACTCCTCACCTGGGGTCCTGGGCAATTCGGGAAATAGAGGCAAGGAGGCTGGCTGTGGCCGCAGCTGGACAGGGGGCTGTCGGGCTCAGGTCCCTCGGGGGCAGGAGAGGGTGCACCAAGAGGTTGGCTAGGAAGGCCTCAGGCTGGGCGCAAGAGGGAAGGGAAAGCCAAAGAGGGAGTCAGAAGAGAAGACAGAAAGGGATTGGGGAGGCAGGGGAGGCCTAAAGAAGGCAGGAGAGCAGGCTGGGGGTGGGGCCAGGGAGGCAGGTTACCACCCAAGGTGAGGCTAGAGGGGAAGGGTTTGGGGAGGAGTTGGGGGGCGAAGGCAGAAGGGGAGGCCAGGCTTGGGACTCACCAGGGGTGAGGTGCAGTTGCTGAGCACCCCCGGGGTGCGGGGGCTGCGAGCTGAGGTGGCGCCCCAGACAGCTGCATCTTGTTGTACCCGGCCCCGGAGATGCCCAAGAAACTTGGAGCTGTGCCCTGGGGGTTGCCAGAGAGGATGCGCCAGGGAGAACCGCATCAAAGAAAGCTCAGTCTTTCCGTCCTCCGCACGCTGAGACAGCGAAGCCTCTGTCTGCCCTGCTGAGAGCCACTGCGAACAAGGACAGCCTTTCAGGTGCTAAGGACATCCAGCTTACGGCGTTAGGTGGGACAGGAAACACGGCCCCATTTTCCATATGAGGGAAACAGAGCATGATGGGGACTTGTTTGCCATCACCAAAACCACAGCATCAGAGCAGAACCAGGGTCTAGACCCAGCTCAGGGATAGGGCCGAGCCTCCGTGCTTTGCCCAGGGTGGTCTTGACACCCTTGGTCCAGCCACCAGTCCTTGGTCCGGCCCCACCCATGGGCCAAGCCCATTCCTCGGCCCCCAGGGGATTCTTTGCTCCCATTTCCTAATGTTACTACATGCCAGCAGCTCCATTATGGGCTCCACAGACATTATCTGTGTCATCACAAGCCTGGCCTCGGCTGTGCTCTGGAGGGCACATTGCCATTGTCACTATCTGACAGACGAGGGCATGAGGGCATAGGGAAGGGAAGTGATTCGCTTAAGGGCACAGGTGGCAAGCAACGGAGGCAGGGCTGGAACCCAGGTCTGCTCCCAAGAGGCAAGCAAAATCCCACCCAGCCCAACCCTGCAGGGCCAGGGCACGGCTCTGACCTGAGGGTGGCCATGTCGCTTCACATCCATGAGGGCGAAGGAACAGATATCCCCAACCCCAGCCACATCCACAGTGAAGTGATGAAAAAAGTCGATAATCTCCAGGGCACGAGGGCGGAACCAGAAAAGCAGAAACAGCGGGGTGAGGAGGGGTGACAGGAGCTCCTCCAGGAGGGAGACCTGGGGAAGCAGCGGTGAGGCTGAACAAGGGTCGCTGAGGGTCCCACCCGCGATATCAGGACCAAGCAACCCCCAGCGACCCTGGCCAGGGCAAGAAGACTCCCACCCAGTCACTCCCTAGACTCCTGGGGTAGCCCTTTTGCTTCATGTCCTCTCCCAGACAGACCCTAGGCGCAGACAGACCCAACTTCCTCCGCAGCCCGCCGCCCTGCGCGGACCCTCACCGCTCGGTACTGCAGCAGCTGCGCCATCTGCCGGTACGCGCGGTCCCTGCCGCCGGGGCAGGGCTCCTCCGGGAGGTAGTGCATGTGGGCCAGGGCCGTCTGCAGCAGGAGCTGCGGCGCACGACCCTGGCACTGTTCTTCGGGAATGAAAGACCTGAAGGGCGGGATGCGTGGGGAGAAGGGGCCTGCAGTTAGGAAGACGCGCGGCGGGATGCTGGGTTACAGGGCCCCGGTGGTGGGAGAGGTAAGGATTAGGGGGGAAACCTCACATGGCACCAGATCAGAGAAACCGTCGTCACACACCACCACCCCGGGCATCTGCCATCGCACCTGGCCACGGTGGCGGTGACCCCGAGCGCAGTCATGGCGGTGAGCACGTGCTCCACGGCTAGCACGTCCTCGTCATAGACGGTGAGCACAAGCAGCGCAGCGAAGAGCGCGCCCGCGAAGAAGACTAGCTGGCGGGCCAGCAGCGCGCGCAGGGGCGCGGGGGGCGCAGCGGTACGCAGGAAGGCGGTGGCGGGGCGGTAGGCGCGCGCCAGGCGCGCGCGCAGCTCGTGTGGCAGCTCGTTGAAGTGGCGCAGTTGCAAGCGCGCCAGGCGGGACCAGCGGCGTGCCCCAAGAGCCCCAGGCTCACGCCGCAGCAGCTCCACGTGGCTATAGAAAGCATGCAGCACCTGCCAGGCCAGCACCAACGGGCTCAGCGCCAGGTTCAGGGCGGCGAGCAGCAGCACTGTGCGCCCCCAGCGTGCTGCCAGGGCGCCCCGCTGGTCGCTGCGTTTGTAGGCGTGCGGCAGCTCCCAGCCCCCGCGGAAGAGCGAGAAGGGACCGCGGAAAAGCAGCAGGTCGACATTGAGCGCCAGGCCGCGGCTGAGGAAAGTGGCACTGCCTCCCCAGGGCAATGGGCAGCGGGCCGGCAGCAGGCCCTTGTTGGCCAGCGCCACTTGGTAGTTGGTGTAGCGCAGGATGCGGTGGTGGACGTCCAGCTCCGTCAGGGGCCTTGGCTGCACGCACAGGCCCCCGCTCCTCTGCAGCGCCAGGAGACGGGACTGCACCTCTGCCCAGGGAACCGAGTTCAGCTCCTCCTGAAAGGGGGACTGATGAGAGCCAGCGACCCCCATTCCTCTCCACAGTAATGCTCAAGCTCCACATCCCCAAGTGCACAGCTTGAAAACCCGCAAACTGAGTTTGTCGCCACAAACTTACCATGGCCAAGTTACATCCCTCATCGTCCCCCTCTCCCACCTTTCGCGTTCTGCCCTCCCTTAACCCTGTCACTAACAAGGGCACGCCCTACTTCCTTCATCCTCTTCTAAATTGCCCTGTTCCTCATTAGCCCTGCCATTCATGTTATCAGTAGTCATGTGCTTCCTGGTGATGGCTCCAGACGTTGGACTGGCTTCTCAGCTCTTTAAGAGCCTGAGGCCCTCTCAGTTGCACACACAAAACAGAATAGCTGAGGGGGGGGCGGGGGGGAGGGTGGCTTACACCTGTAATTCCAGCACTTTGGGAGGTTTAGGGGGCAGATCGCCTAAACTTCGGAGCTGGAGACCAGCCTGGGCAACATAGTGAGACACTGTCTCTACTAAAAATACAAAAAATAGCAGAGCGTGGTGGTGTGTGCCTGTGATCCCAGCTACTGGGGGCGGAGGCTGCAGTGAGCTGAGATCACAGCACTACACCCCAGCCTGGGTGACAGACGTAGACCCTGTGTCAAAACAAAACAAAACAAAACAAAACAAAAACCAGAATGGCTGGCAGTTTGTGGGAGACTCTCTCCTTCCTGTTTCCAGTGCACCCACCAACTCTGGAACAAAATCCTTCCCACCTTCTGCCTGGGCATGCTTTACACCCCCAGCCCCACCCCATTCCAGGCCATCTTCTGCTCTGTCACCAGAAGCCTTCCCAGGACCCTGGCTATGTCCATGTCTGGGGTGGGGCACTCTCAGATTTCGTTTGGAGGCTGCAAACTTCATGTGAGCCCAGTTTCACTCAGCTTCCCCAGTCCAGGTTACTCAATTCCCCCAGGCCAGCCTCTCCAGTCCAGCCCAGTGTCTCCCCTTCCCTTCCCCTGGAAGAAACAGGGAGGAGGGGAAAGAAGGGAGGAGGAGAACGAGACAGGTGAGCAGTCTCCCGCCAGAGCCGATCCGAGGTCCAGCTTCGGCTCTCACCACCTCTGCTTCCCTGACCTCCTACCTTTCCCTTGTTCAGGGGCCTTTTAAGACCTCTCCCCTTGCTGCACAGGAAGGCTGTGCAGAGGGCTCCAGAATTCCTGGGGGAGCAAGGGAAGCAAGCTATGGAAGGCTACCTTTGAGCGGTGCCTTAAAGAACTCAGATACAGAGGAAGGAAGAGCAGCTCAAGACGGCAAGGAAACAAGGGGCAGAGTGGAAGCAGGGGACAGTGACAGGCCAAGGCAGTGGCTTACCGCAGTGGGGGGATGGTGCTGAAGGCTCTGTTGTAGGCTGGTGGGTCCATCTCCTCACTGCAGCTTCCAAAAGCTCATGGCTTTTCCCCACCCTCCTGTCCTGCCCACCCAACCCCAACCCAAATTCCTCCAGCTCTGGAAAGCCAGATGATCATCTTTCCTCTAAATATCCAAGGTTTTTAGCACAAACATGTGACTATATGTCATTTTCATTTTTTTGAGACAGAGTCTTGCTCTGTTGACAGACTGGAGCGCAGTGGCGCGATCTCGGCTCACTGCAATCTACGACTCCCAGGTTCATCGATTCTCCTGCCTCAGCCTCCCAAGTAGCTGGGACTGCAGGCATGTGCCACACACCCAACTAACTTTTGTATTTTTAGTAGAGACAGGGTTTCACCATGTGGACCAAGATGGTCTCAATCTCTTGACCTCATGATCTGCCTGACTCCCTCCCAAAGTGCTGGGATTACATGCGTGAGCCACCACGTGCCAGCCATGTCATCTTATATGAGCCACCTAAATAAACTCCCGTAGGGTAGGGGCCATGCTCTCTAAGTGGTGGTAGCCCCCTCCCGACATTATTCTGGGCCTAGGGCAGGTGTCAGTAAGGCCTCACTCTTTCTGCCCTCTTTCCAGTTGGCTGTTTCATCTGTACAGTCCCACTTCTTCCCCCTCCTCTACCCACCTTGTCACGGCGCCCTCCACACAGATACAGGCACCCAGCTCACCGGGGCAATGTGCAGGGCCTCCCTGTAAAACACCTGGATGTCCCAGTAGCTGAAGAGGTTGCAGAGTGAGCGAAGCAGCTGCACCAACCAGAAGCCCGCAGCCAGGACCAGAAGGAAGACGAGCAGGGGGCTGGAGCGGATCCTGCATGGGGTCGGGTGGGCAGTGGGGGAGAAAGAAAGGTGGGCACTGGAGAGAGAGGGAGACCAGACTTCCAGGGCGAGGGAAAACCGTCAGGAGGAGGGGATCCAGCTAAACCAGCAGCACTCAAAGTAGGGCCTGGGGCAGGGGCGGGAGGGGCTGAAGTGGCCCTCACAAGTGTGCAAAGTCAAACTCTTTTCAAATAATACTAATGCTTTCTGATGTTTTCATTCTCGCTCTCACAAGCATGGAGTTTTCCAGAGGCTACAGGACATGTGGACATGTCACATCATACTGGCAGCTGATGAAACATGTGCTCGCACACTCTTACATTTTAAAGTTGTTCTCAGCTATCATTTCTTTTTTTTTTTTTTTCCTTTTTATTGAGACAAGGTCTCTCTCTGTTACCCAGGCTGTAGTGCAGCAGTGGAATCAGGGCTCCTATCTCCCTGCCAAAGGTCTGGTACAGTTATTGATGGGCTGGCAAAGAGAGCATTGAAGGAGGAAGGCTGTGAAGGCAACAATGAAAATGCATCGTCTGCTGGGAGGGAGGTGGGTGGAGGGATGCTGCAGCGATCAGAGACAGTCACTGCCTCAGCCTCTTGAGTAGTTAGGACTACAGGTACGTGCCACCAAGCGCAGCTTTTCTTTTTTCTTCCAGAGTCTTGCTCTGTCACCCAGGCTGAAGTACAGTGGCACAATCTTGGCTCACTGCAACCTCTGCCTCCTAGGTTCTAGCAATTCTCCTGCCTCAGCCTCCTGAGTAGCTGAGACTACAGATGCACACTGCTATGCCCTGCTAATTATTTGTATTTTAGTAGAGATGGGGTTTCACCATGTTGCCCAGGCTGGTCTCAAAACTCCTGCGCTCAGGCAAGTCACCCACCTCAGCCTCCCAAAGTGCTAGGATTACCAGCGCGAGCTACCGTGCCCAGTCAATTTTTATTTTTGATAGAGATGTGGTCTTGTTCTGTTGCTCAGGCTGGTCTCAAACTCCTGACTTCAAGCAGTCCTCCTGCCTCAGCCTCCCCAAGTGCTGGGGTTACAGGTGTGAACCACTGTGCCCAGCCTAGTTTTAGTTTCTTTTGTTTTGTTTTGTTTTGTTTGTTTGTTTGAGACAGGGTCTCATGCTGTTACACAGGCCAGAGTACAGTGGTGTGATCTCAGCTCACTGCAGCCTTAACCTCTTAGGCTCAGGTAATTCTCCCACCTCAGCCTCCCAGGTAGGTGGAACTACAGGCACACACCACCACGCCTGGCTAATTTTTTTGTATTTTTAGTAGAGATTGGTTTTTTCCATGTTGCCTAGGCTAGTCTGGAACTCCTGAGTCAAGCAATCTGCCAGCCTTGGCCTCCCAAAGTGCTGGGATTACAGAAATGAACCACTGCACCCAGCCTAATTTTAATTTTGTATAAGGTAAATGTAGATAGATAAGACTCTCATAAACAAAAGCTCATTAGGGTTCTCAACCAATTTTAAGTGTACTAAGATACACTTAATACACTTTAATTAAGATACACTTAATAGGCCAGGCGCAGCGGCTCATGCCTGTAATCCCAACACTTTGGGAGGCCGAGGTGGGTGAATCACCTGAGGCCAGGAGTTCCAGATGAACCTAGCCAACATGGTGAAACCCCGTCTCTACTAAAAATACAAAAATTAGCCAGGCGTGGTGGTGCATGCCTGTAATCTCAGCTACTGGGGAGGCTGAGGCAGAAGAATTACTTGAATCCGGGAGGTGGAGGTTGCAGTGAGCCAAGACCTCACCATTGTGCTCCAGCCTGGACAACAAGAATAAAGCTCTGTCTCAAAAAAAAAAAAAAAATACACTTAACACACTTAAAGTGTATATTAAGTGTATTTTTGGTCCTGAGACCAAAACCTTTGAGAACTGCTGCTCTAGACCACAGGACAAAGTGGGGCTCCTGTCTGCTCCTCTACCTGCTTCCCGTGCTTCACCCCCAGGGCCCCACCACGTTGTCACTCACCTCTCAGCACACTGGGCTGAGGGTACAATGGCATCTGACAAGGTCACTTTGCTGTGGAATGACCCAGGTCTGGTATGGTTGCTTGGTTGCTTGGCAAAGAGAACATTGTAATCCACACATCGAAAGAGGAAGGTTGTGAAGGTGACAATGAAAATGAATTGTCTGCCGGGAGGAAGGGGGGTGTCGGGATGCTGCAGTGATAAGGGACAGCCAGGTAGGCTCCTGTCCTGGCTCCCAGAGCCACCCGGGGTCATCCTCCCCAACCCTGCCCCTGCTGAACCCCTGGGCTGCTTGGGAAAGCATGGGATGGAAGCAGCAGGCATGATTAAGGAAGCAGATGACAGGAGGAACACATGGGCCCAGGGGACCAAGTTACATGGCCAGGCTAAGGGTCTCACCCCAGCTGGAAGACATCCTCCAGCAGGATGCAGGCAAAGCCATTCCGCTGGTGGTAGTTGTAGATGTGGCCGCATGTCAAGGAACAAGCCTGGGGCACGAGGGGCCTCTCTTGAGGACACCTCCCCTCAGCCCCAACACATGTCCCACCCATGACGCCCTCATGGAGTCTCCCTGCCAAGAATAGTGCCAGCTCTAAGGGGACCTTCCCATGCCTCCTTGCAGGCCTAGCACAAAGGATATCTTGGTGAAGAAGCTGTCCAGGTTCTGGATGTGATGCCAGGAGCCTGGGCACAGAGGGGAGAGTGTCAGCCCCTGGCACGTGATCAGTTCTCCATGTTCTCAACCCGATGCCAGAGGCCCTGCCTGGGGTAAGTACTGGAGCTCCCAGGCACCACCAACTAGCTCCCACCCAGACCCACCACACACATACCCCGGAGCCCTTCAGGGACGTGAAGCAGGGGTTGCTGCTCCTCCCCATGGATGGGTAAGTCTTGGGACCCCTCAGGGTCACAGTCCTCCAGCCGCTCATAATCCTGCTCAGGGATCAAAGGGCCTATCCGAAGCCCAGGAGAGTCCTGGGGGCACTGGTGGGAGGGAGGGGCAGTCACCGAGGCCAGGGGTGGGGTGGAGTGGGATCCCCAGGAGGGGGATGCAGAGGTAGGTGTCATTGCAGGTTGAACCTGTGTTGGGGGGATGGCTGGGGTGGGGAGGGCACTGTGGCAAGGCTGAGAAGCCCCTGTCCCCTGTAGCACTGAGCAAGGGGGCCCTGGGATGAGAGGGGAAAATGAGGAGGGAGAGCTTCTTGTATGAGGGGCAGGGGACAGAGAGAAGATGGAGATCCTCCCTCCCCCAGGTCGCCGGCAGGAAGGAGGAGGAGGAGGTGGCATGGGGAGGAGGGGCACTGATCCAGGCCCCAGGTCTCCCCACCGCTCCAGCCGCCCTCTACTCCTCCCCCAGCCCATTCGGCTCACCATGAGGCCACTGCTTCTCCAGAAAGGATAGAAGGATGGGAGCTGTTGCTGCTTCCACAGAGGTCTGTGATGCTGAGCTGGGACTTCAACAGGAGCTATGACAACAACAATACTAGGTGACTCAGCCCAGGCAGGCCTTAGGCGTCCCAGCTCTCAGTCACCTGCCTGATCACTCACACCCCTTCCAGGACAACCTGAGGCCAAATCCCTCAGGGCCTGAGAGGGGCATCAGTTTAAGAGCCAGGGCCTGAAGAGCACATTGAGATGACAGGAGATTTCTATTATCTCCATCTTCAGACCTTAAATGAATGAAAGATAAAGAGAGCAGCAGCCAAAATGAGAAAACCAAAATGCAAAACTGTGTTAGAGCCAGGTGTGGTGGTACGTGCTTGTGTTCCTAGCTACTCAGTAGGCTGAGGTGGGAGGATGACTTGGTGCAGGTTACAGTGAGCTAGATCTAGCCACTACACTCCCGCCTGGGAAAGATTCCCGTTCACGCCCCCCCCCAAAAAAAAATCCTATTAAAGGATTGTAGCTGGGCATGGTGCCTCACACTTGTAATCAGTCTCAGCACTTTGGAAGGCTGAGGCAAAAGGATTGCTTGAGGCCAGGAGTTGGAGAACAGCCTAGGCAACAGAGTGAGAAGACTCCATCTCTACAATAAATCATAGGGCCAAGATGTTAAATATTTCATTTCTTAAGAGTGTACCTCCCCTGCTTCCCTCCACACGCTCACTACAGTGATCAACAGGGAAATGTTTTGTGAATAAAGTAGGAAAGAAAAAGAAAAGGGCCAGGCACATTGGCTCACACCTGTAATCCCAGCACTTTGGGAGGCTCAGGTGAGAGGATCACTTGAGGCCAGGAGATCAAGACCAGCCTGAGCAACTTAGAGGGACACCATCTCTATGAAAACTAAAGAAAACACTCAATTATTTTTTAAAGAATAAGAAAAGGCTGCATGTTTTATTGGTCTGAGGGGCTAAGGAAGGGAAGCGGGGGAGCCTGATTTTGCAGCCAAGTTGGGGAAAACTAAGAAGAGGAGAAGACAGGAAAGGCAGCTGTCTTGGATTTGAGAGTCGTTTTGGGGAGCTTAAAGTAGAAAACTGAGAGGCCATGCATGGTGGCTCACACTTGTAATCCCAGCATTTTGGGCGGATCACGAGGTCAAGAGTTTGAGACCAGCCTGGCCAACACAGTAAAACCCATCTCTGCTAAAAATACAAAAATTAGCTGGGCGTGGTGGCAGGCACCTGTAATCCCAGCTACTTGGTAGACTGAGGCAGGAGAGTCACTTGAACCAGGGAGGCAGAGGTTGCAGTGAACCAAGAGTACACCACTGCACTCCAGCCTGGACAACAGAGCTAGACTCTGTCTGGAAAAAAAAAAAAAAGTAGAAAAATGGGCTTCTCTGAAAGTTCCATTCCATTTCCATCCTTATCCTTTTGAACTTTGACATTCTCTCAAGTCCGGATCCAACTTCTGGGACCTGCTGAAAAGCATCCTGGCTGAATCAGAAAGGAGGACAGCTGTGAGTCTGGGACTTAGAAGGATAATTTGAGTACCCAGGGAGGAGCTGAAATGAGTTCCTTGTTGTCACCTCAACAATGAGGAGGAGGCCCAGGCAGCTGGTCTGGTGGCTTGCCCAACGCCATTCTTGAGGACCTGAATCATGAGGTTTCCTTCTAAAGCCCATTCCTGAGATGCTGACTCAGCCACCAGGTGTCAAGGTTTCTAGGGCTTAGGCCCAAGGGCTGATGTTGGGGCCAGTATCCCTGAAATGGAGAGATGGACACTGTGCTTCCCAGATTGTTCACTGAAGGCAATCATGGAATCACCCACAAAACTAGGGTCCAGGTGTGCCTGATTTTTCTCCTTCTGTGTAGAGTATTGTAGTAGGAGTAGCTTAGCTCTTGTATGCCTTTATCCCTGAGCAGGAGGCAGAGCTATGAAAACAAGACCTGTCTTTCTAGAGGTAGCTAAATAGAATCCCACATTGCAGAGGGGCCAGCAAATTCTTATAATCTTTCTGAGATATCTGCCAAGATGGGTTATGTGGAGTTTTGTGTAGTCTCTCCCCCACCTCACTCACCCAATGTCACTCAATATCATGGCTATTCCACCACAGTCACAATAGGTCCCCTCCCTATACACCCGGAGCTCCCTTGCCCAACCCTAAACTAATCCTGGGACATTGTCCTACCTAGTTTAACCCTCAATTCATTCTCATTGACAGTCTCCCTACCACCACTCCCAAGTAAAGTCGATTTATAATAAAGGGCACTTCTCCTTGCCAAGCATTTGGAAGGGAAGGGAACAGATAAATGAAACAGAGCCACTACCCAGCAAGAAGTTGCAGCCCCGTGGAAAGACAAATACACAAACAATTACAGGGAAGAAATAAGAGTGATGCAAACTTTTCGGTAGGAGCCTGAGGCACGTCTTTCTGATCCGAGTGATGAAGGCATCTGTGAGGCAGAGAGATCTGAGGCCGCGCCTTGATAAATTACAGGACCTCCATACCAGTAGTTCTCAACAGCTGAGGCGTAGGGCAAGTGTCAGAATCACCGGGGGAGTTTTTCCCCAAGTAAACGTGACAGATGTCCCAGCAGTTCTGATATGCCTAGGAGAGCGGGGTGGGCAGCAAGGTATATGTATGTGTTTTGAAAAAACTCCCAGTCGACTTGTGTTCATTCCAACCCCAGAGCCCGCGTTCTACACTCCCTGGAGACGACGGTACATCTAAAGATCCTAGAACCTTCGGAAAATGGCCCAAGGTGGGCGGCTGACGCGTTACCATGGATACTCCAGGTGGAGGGCCTGACCGGGCACACCCTGATGACGTCACCCCGAGCCGACTGGCGCACAGGGCAAAAGGCAAACCCACTTCCTGTTCGGCTCCGCCCAGAGCAGGGGACGGGCGGGTAGGCGATTCTCTCCAATCACAGTTCCGAAAGGAGGAGCGCTAACAACGTATCCTCCGATCACAGCTTGCAACGAGATTGATGTGTCTTTTCACCAATCACTGCCTAGGCGCGAGGGGGTTGTCGGGATGGGGGCGGGAGCCAACATGGAGCCCTCAGTGGGATGAGGGTGAAAGTGCCATTGCCGGCTACTCCTGTTTTCCCGCCCCAGCATGCTGGTGCATTTATTTCGGGTCGGGATTCGGGGTGGCCCAGTCCCAGGCAGGCCGCTACTGCCCCTCCGCTTCCAGACATTCTCAGCTGCCAGGTAAAAAGGGAAAAACCTACTCAGCGCGGGCCATTGACCGGCCGGCAGGTCATTTCCAAGCCCGCCGGGAGATGGAGTCCGCGGGCTCGCGCGAGGCTTGCTGGGAGTTGTAGGCCAGGCCGGCCAGGGTGGAATGTCACTCCGCGGGTATTGGCTTCAATTATTTATAGTGACAGTATAGGCGCCAGCGGATGCTCCTGCGTCTGCATCCGCATGTCAGCCAGAAAGAGGGGACGCTTGGGGTCAGTGACCACGCCCAGTCCGCACTCCCAACCAAGGGTCGCCTTTCCTGGCCCCGGAGTTGATTGGGCGATTTGGGCGAAAATTCTTATTAGTGTAAAGAGGCATTTAATAGTAGTGGTGCTCCCAGGATTCAAAGTGAGTCGAACAAGAGTTGGAGATGTTCAGCAGTGATAAAGAGTCAATCTAATAGGCTAGGCGCGGTGGCTCAACCCTGTAATCCCAGCAGTTTGGGAAGCCAGGAGTTCGTGACCAGCCTGGCCAACATGGCAAAACCCCGTATTTACTAAAAACTACAAAAATTTGCTATGTGTGGTGGCACACGCCTGTAATTCCAGCTACTTCTAAAAAAAAAAAAAAAGAAACAGTCAATATAATAACGTACATGTCTGTTTTTGACAAAACACTGCACAGATTGGTCCAGAGAGAGAGAGGGACAGATGGGAAACAAACAAGGACCCTGAAACTATAGCTCGAATGTAAATGTTTTATGAGAAGGGACTGATTCCTGAATCCTTTTTTTTTTTTTTTTTTTTTGAAACAGTCTCGCTCTTGCACTCAGGCTGGAGTGCAGTGGCGCAATATCGGCTCACTGCCATCTCTGCTTCCTGGGTTCAAAGGATTCTCATGCCTTAGCCTTCCAAGTAGCTGGGATTACAGATGTGCACCTCCACACTGGGCTAAGTTTTGTATTTTTAGTAGAGATGGGGTTTCATCATTTTTGCCCGGCTGGTCTTGAATTCCTGACCTCAAGTGATCCACCTCAGCCTCCCAAAGTGCTGGGATTACAGGCGTGAGCCACCACTCCTGGTCGTCTTTTCTAATCCTAGAGTGAATAACTTGGGGGCCAAGCAGATAGAAGATTCCCAAGGGCAGGCGGATGTGGAGTTGTGTCATTTGGAAAGGCCATCTGACTGATGGAGGGCAAGAGCTGGGGCGAGCTGGAGCTGGAAGTCTTGGTGCTGGGAAGTAATCCACAAGCTCTTGGCAATGACAAAGACTTTCTTAGAGTCTTAGTTTGGAGACAATGCAAGAAGCTGGAAAAAGGCCATGGTATATTGTTGAAAGGTTTAAAAGCAGTCCTTCGGAAAGAGTAAGGGTGTCGATGTTATTTAAACCAGAGAGAAACCCAAGGAAAGACAACAAATAATATTCAAGTATATACACATTCATTAGTATTTTTCAATAGATTATGAAATGAATTTAGTGGGTCAGGACCATTTAAAAGTAAACATAGGCTGGGCACCATGGCTCCCACCTGTAATCCCAGCACTTTGGGAGGCCAAGGCAGGCAGATTACTTGAGGTCAGGAGTTCAAGACTAGCCTGGCCAATGTGGTGAAACCCTCGTTCTACTAAAAATACAAAAATTAGCCAGGTGTGGTTGCGCGCACCTGTAGTCTCAGCTACTTGGGAGGCTGAGGCAAGAGAATTGCTCGAACCGAGGAGGCAGAGGTTGCAGTGAGCCAAGATCATGCCACTGCACTCCAGCCAGGGCAACAGAGCAAGACTCTACCTCTAAATAAATAAATATATGTATGTAAATATGGGTCAGGCATAGTCGCACACATCTGTAATCCCAGCACTTTGAGAAGCCAAGGCAGGCAGATCACTTGAGTTCAGGAGTTCAAGACCAGCCTGGCCAACGTGGTGAAGCGCCATCTCTACTAAAAATACAAAAATTAGTCGGGCGCTATGGCTTACGCCTATAATCCCAGCACTTTGAGGGGTCGAGGTGGGCAGATCACTTGAGGTCAGGAGTTCGAGACCAGCCTAGCCAAGGTGGTGAAGCCCCGTCTGTACTAAAATAACAAAAATTAGCTGGGCATGATGATGCCTGTAGTCCCAGCTACTCAGGAGGCTGAGGCAGGAGAATCGCTTGAACCCAGGAAACAGAGGTTACAGTGAGCCAAGATACTGTCACTGCTCTCCAGCTTGGGCAACAGAGAGAGACACTGTCTCAAAAAGAAGGCTGGGTGCAGTGGCCCACGCCTGTAATCCCAGCACTTTGGGAAAGCTGAGGGGGGTCAATCACAAGGTCCAGCATTCAAGACCTGTCTGGCCAACATGGTGAAACCCCGTCTCTACTAAAAAAACAATAATTACCCAGGTATGGTGGTGCACGCCTGTAATCCCAGCTACTCAGGAGGCTCAGGCAGGAGAATGCTTGAACCTGGGAAATGGAGGTTGCAGTGAGCCGAGATCGCGCCCTTGTACTCCAGCCTGGATGACAGCGGCACTCCATCTCAAAAAAAAAAAAAAAGAAAGAAAGAAAAGAAAATATCAGAATACATGTTAAGAATTAGAGAAAATATTGTTTTGTGAAGCGTTTCCGTTTCGAGTGGCATATCTGTGTGCATGGCTGTGATGTAAGATATGTTTCTTTCCTTCCTCGTGGAGAACCTCTGAAAAGGGTAAAAAAAGAAAAAAAAAAAAAAGATGTTTCTTGCTGTAGTCCACAGTTAGTGTAAACATTTGCAAAACCCTGTAGTAGTTGGGTTAGATTGCATCTCTAACGAGGGCATGCATGCGCTCAACAAACATAAACATTCGTGGAACATCTATCATCTTCTGCCAGTGCTGTCTAAGATACAGTTTCCTGCCTTTCAGAAACACATGGTGTGGGAAAACTGGACAGTTACACAAGGCAGAAGGAGAGTAAGCATCTCGATCTAAAATTTATGATAGACACAAGAACACAGTGGAAAACCAGACAGAAAAGCCCGGCAGTTGGAATGGGGTGGGCGAAGGCCTCATGTAGGCAAGAGGCACAGGCCTTCCTAAAAGAAAGGCAAGGATGAGCTGAAACTGCAATTAGAAGGTTCTAGGGATGCGAAAAGCCATGTTGGGAAAGAGAAAAGCTCACACCAGTCTTTTTTACAGCCTTCCCCATCAGTAAGCTCATCTGGATCTTCCAGATCTCACCATCCTCTCCTGGCTGGATAACTTCTGCTCCCTACAACCAGTCCTGTCTGCCTCCAGACCACGCCCCTCTGCTATGATTTTTTTTTTTTTTTTTTTTTTTGAGACAGAGTCTCACTCTGTTGCCGAGGCTAGAGTACTGTAGCTCAGCTCGCTGCGACCTTCACCCCCCAGGTTCAAGTGGTTCTCCTGCCTGAGTAGCTGGGACCACAGGCACGTACCACCACACCCACCTAATTTTTGTATTTTTAGTAGAAACAGGGTTTCAATACGTTGGTCTCAAACTCCTGGCCTCAAATGATCCACCTACCTCAGCCTCCCAAAGTGTTGGGGTTACAGTATGAGCCACTGCACTCTGCCATGCTTTGATCTTTAAAATGCAAACCTGATCTTGTCACATGTCAGCCTAAAAATCACCATGGTCCTTGTTGCTCTCTTAAGTCCAGGTGCTTGATAAGAACTAGAAAACTGCCTCTCCCAGAGGTTGCAGTGGGCTGAGATTGCACCATTGCACTCCAGCCTGGGCAACAAGAGCGAAACTCTGCTCAAAAATAAAAAGACAAGAAAACTGCCTCTCCCCCAAGTCTCATGTCTCCTCTTTCTTCTTGTCAGCCAGGCTTCAGCCATACAGTTCCTGAAACTTCTCTCCTATCCTTTCTTACTGCAGAAACCCACACTTGCTCTCCCTCGGCCTAGAACTTTCCCGATTTACACCCCACCCCCACCTGTGCCCGGCCTCCTCTTCCCCTCAGGCCTCACCTAGAAGGCATGATTCCCTCTGAAGAGGAGGAGGAGGAGCAGGGCTTCAAGCTGTCTTGTGCCTGTGATTCCCAGTTAACTGTGAGTCTCCCACACTCAGGCATGGCTGCTGTGAGTGACTTTGGCTGTCATGTTCATCTCCGTCCTCTCCATACCCCTGAGCAGGGCACCTGCACACAGTAGTTCAGGTTGTCTAGAATAGGTGGAGCACGGTGGCTCATGCCTGTAATCCCAGCACTTTGGGAGGCCGAAGTGGGTAGAACGCCCCAGGTCAGGAGTTCGAGGCCAGCCTGGCCAACATGGTGAAACTCCCATCTTTACTAAAAATACAAAAATTAGCCGGATGTGGTGGCGGGCGCCTGTAATCCTAGCTACTCAGGAGGCTGAGGCAGGAGATTCGCTTGAACCTGGGAGGTTGCAATGAGCCAAGATTGCACCGTTGCACTCCAGCCTGGGGGACAAGAGCGAGACTTCATCACAAAAAAAAAAAAAAGAAGAAGAGGAAGTGCTGCTTCCAGAGGGCTCGGCCGGAGCTCCGAGGGTGGACTAGTCAGTTGGAGGACGGTCGGAGCCTCGAGCCACCCATGCCTCTTTCTCATTACAGGTACTCCAATGGCTCCCGCAGCTTCTCCCTCCCCCGGGCCGTGGCCCACCTGCGGTCCCAGCTCTGGGCCCACCTTCGAGCCCCGCTAGCTCCCAGATGGAGGCCCTCTGCTTGGTGCTGGGTTGGGGGAGCCCTGCTAGGCCCCGTATTGCTGAGTAAGCGTCCCCGCCTCTGCCTTGTGGCCCTGTGTGAGGCAGAAGAGGCCCTTCCTGCCAGCTCCACACCCCGAGTCGTGGGATCACGCTTTAACTGGAAGCTCTTCTGGCAGTTTCTGCGCCCCCACCTGCTGGTCCTGGGGGTAGCTGTCGTGGTGAGGCTTTCTCCACTTCTCCATCCTGGGGACAGGGCAGGACCTAGGAAGGGCTTGCAGAGGCCCTGAGCCAGAGCTGCAAAGGGATGGCATTCCTGCCTTGCTGCCTCTCAGAGAAGAGTTAATGGGAGCAGCAAGGGCTGGCCAGGGGTCCAGGGATGCCAGGAGCATCAACACCAGGTAGCGGGGTGTGCAGGGGGCCGTTGGGACTGGAAGCCAGGTTTGAACCTCTGAGAGGCACTGATGTGTCCACATGACCAGTTGCAGCCTGGACATAGCAGGGTTCAGTGGTGGGAGAGGAAGTGCCAATATCTGGCTGGGGCTGGGGAGGAGAATGGCTCCCCACTCAAAACACCTGTCCCGTCTGCCTCCCCATTCAGCTGGCCTTGGGTGCGGCACTGGTGAACGTACAGATCCCCCTGCTTTTGGGCCAGCTGGTAGAGATCGTGGCCAAGTACACGAGGGACCACGGGGGGAGTTTCATGACTGAGTCCCGGAATCTCAGCACCCACCTGCTTATCCTCTACGGTGTCCAGGTACAGCCGGGAGCGGGCCTGGGGGCTGCCGACGAGCCGCCGGTGGCATCCCTGAGTGCACTGGCCTCTTTCGCAGGGACTGCTGACCTTCGGTTACCTGGTGCTGCTGTCACACATCGGCGAGCGCATGGCGGTGGACATGCGGAGGGCCCTCTTCAGCTCCCTGCTCCGGTACTGCCAGCCACAGGGTGCAGACTTGGGATGACTGGTGGCCCGATGGGGGCCTGGGGTTAGGGCCTCATCCTGAAGTAATGTCTCCCTCTTCTGCCCTCCTTGTTGGTCCATGTCCCATGCCAGACAAGACATCGCCTTCTTTGACGCCAATAAGACAGGGCAGCTGGTGAGCCGCTTGACAACTGACGTGCAGGAGTTTAAGTCATCCTTCAAGCTTGTCATCTCCCAGGTCAGTGGCCCAGTGCGCCCATTCACATCCCCACACACTTACCCACGTGGACGTACCAGGCCGGTCCTGGCTGCCCCAGGCCTGATGTTGGGCCGACAGGCCACACTGACTGGAGAAGCCCGCCACCTGGTGAGGGTGTGGGGAGGGGCCACAGCAGTTCACGGAAGGGAAGTGTGGAGGCAGCATCCAAGGTCAGGACAAGCTGCTTCTCCACTGCTCTGAAACCGAATCTCCCCTGGAAAGCCTCCTCAAGCACTCAGACAAGAGCCTCTCCTTGCAAGAGCAAAATCACTTCGCCTGCCTTGTCCCCAGAGTGGTGGATCGCTGACGAGCATTGAGCATGCATAGTGGCTCTCTACTGAACACCGATGCCCTCCCCTCACCCCTCCACCGACCCTGTGACCACTGGATCATGCCAGACACTAGCCTCGGCAGTCACTGGTATACCCCATGCAGTTCTCTTTGTTCCGTTCCTAGAACAGAAAGAGAAGCAAGCTGCGTTTGTCTAGGGGAAGGACACCGCAGTTCATAACATTCTCGCTCCTTCATGCCTGCTGCTCGCACCCCAGCTGGCCAAGTTAGGGTTACATGCTGTGACCAGTGGATGGCCACTTGGCCTCCAAGGGGCCAGACCTGGGACCTTGGCCTGGGGATTACAGAGCTACAGCTGGCTGACCCTTGGAAAAGTCCTTCCTGTCATGGTGTGGATGCCATAGCCTCCTGCCTTCCCTCCCACTCTAGGGGCTTCGAAGCTGCACCCAGGTGGCAGGCTGCCTGGTGTCCCTGTCCATGCTGTCTCCACGCCTCACACTGCTGCTGATGGTGGCCACACCAGCCCTGATGGGAGTGGGCACCCTGATGGGCTCAGGCCTCCGAAAACTGTCTCGCCAGTGTCAGGAGCAGGTACTGGCCTTCCTGCCCATCCTCCTCACCCTCCCCACACCGGTTCTCTTCCCACTCCCTGGAACTCCTCCCTGTCTCCAACCTGACTTCGCATTTCCTGGCCTCCTTGCAGATTGCCAGGGCAATGGGCGTAGCGGATGAGGCCCTGGGCAACGTTCGGACTGTGCGCGCCTTCGCCATGGAGCCATGGGAAGAGGAGTGAGTCCTGGGAGGGCGAAGCACAGAGCAGATGCCCCCCCCACACCCTGCCCACCCCTCATGCCAGCCCAGCTGCCTCCTGAGTACACTGGCTTCTCTCACCAGGCGCTACGGGGCAGAACTGGAAGCCTGCCGCTCCCGGGCAGAGGAGCTGGGCCGGGGCATCGCCTTGTTCCAAGGGCTTTCTAACATCGCCTTCAACTGTGAGTGAGCTAGTCGGGGGCTGGTGGGCGCTTGTGGTCTGGGGAGGACCTGGGAGCAGGCAAGGCAGGCAAAGGGCCGTCCTCCATCTGCTGTGAGCCTGCATTTGCCTCGGGCTGGCAGCCGACTCATGCAGGTAAAGGGAGGGTGCTAATGTCCCAGCTGAACTACTGAGCTCCATGCAAAGCACTGCAGGGCCACCATCGTGGAGGCGTGCCCACCCTTCTTGCTCTTCCAAGGAGGAAACCAAGGCTGGGACCAGACATGTGCCTCACCTGACTCTCCCAGTTAGTGGCAGAGCAGGCCCAGGGTCGATTTCTCTGCTCCTGCCTCATCCCCCATCACACAGGCTCAGCCTCGTCCCCCTCACTGCCTGTCCCC
>NW_016107335.1:7953421-7959768 GCF_001604975.1 Cebus imitator | reverse complement strand
TGGTCTTGGGCACCCTGTTTATTGGGGGCTCCCTTGTGGCCGGACAGCAGCTGACAGGGGGAGACCTCATGTCCTTCCTGGTGGCCTCCCAGACAGTGCAAAGGTAAGTGGGGGCCGTTCCCATCGCTGCAGGGCCCCATGCCACCCTCCAGAGCCCTGCTGGGACAGGGGACATAGGTGCCAGCCTTCTCTGGGGGCCGACTGCCGTGCAGCTCCAGGCCTGCCCAGCCCCCCCCCGGGGATGCTTCGGGCTGGGAAAGAGCGGGGAGAGAGCCCCTCAGGGCCCAGAACAACCCTCCTGGCTGGGGCAGTGGTGCTTCGGCAGGCATGTGTTTGTCATCTTCAGCCTTCCAAAGGACCCAGAAGTTTCCTTAACAAGCTTTTTAAAAAAAATTTTTGTAACTGTAGTAAAGTACACGTAACATAAAATGCAGCATTTTAACCATGTGGAAGCGTGCAGCTCATTGGTGCACTCACATTGCTGTGCCGCTGTTATCACCACCCATCTCCAGAACGCTTTTTTTTTTTTTAATGGAGTCTCACTCTGTAGCCCAGGCCAGAGTACAGTGGCTCGATCTCGGCTCACTGCAACCTCTTCCTCCCACCTCAGCCTCCCAAGTAGCTGGGATTACAGGCATGAGCCACCATGCCCAGCTAAGTTTTCTATTTGTAGTAGAGATGGGATTTCACCATGTTGGCCAGTCTGGTCTTGAACCCCTGACCTCGTGATCTGCCCACCTCAGCCTCCCAAAGTGCTGAGATTACAGGCATGAGCCACCGCACCCGGCCTCCAGAACACATCTAATCTGGCGGAGCGGAGACTGTCCCCATGAAACTCGAGTCCCTGCTTGCCCTCCCCCAGCCCCTGGCACCCACCAGTCCACTTTGTCTTTATGATTTGACAACTCTAGGGACATCCTATAAGTGGAGTCAGTCTATCCGTGTCCTTTTGCGACTGCATTTTGTCACTCTGCATCGTGTCTTCAGCTTCCTCCATGTTCCAGCCTGTGTCCGAATCCCCTTCCATTGCAGGCTATGACATTCCATCCATGGATGGACCGTCCTTGACAGGCTTTGTGAGCTGCCCCTCCCCATTATCGGCCACTTCAGGGATGAGATGCTGACCCCTGTCCCTGCACATCCCACCCTTAGAGCTTATTGTTTTGCATTGATCTGAAACCACCCACTCAGCTGAACCTCTGGGGTGTCCAGAGCCAATAGGCTGACTTCGCTAGACAGCCTGAGGCAGGCCTCCCCAATCCTGTCTCTTTCCAAGCTAAGCAGAAGCAGTTCTACATACAGCTGCTATGGTAAATAATGGGAGAGTGAATATGCTGTAAGACCTGTCTCCACCAACCACACGTCGCCCCTGCTGCCCTGTCCCTCCCTGAGCCCCCTGCTCTTCCTCCAGGGCCCCACCTGGTTCTGCCGTGGCATGTGTCCTTGCCCTGCTGCGTGGTGCACCCTGCATGTCTGTCGCTGGATAAGAATCCCTCACTGCAGGGCCTACTGTCCAGGGAAGGGGGAGGCAGGTGGAGACCGGCTCCCATTCTCGGCCCCAAACCTGACATTCCACAGAGACATTCCTCCCATTTCCGCGGCTGCACAGACACTCTCCTGGGCCCCATTTCTGCTCGATGCTCCTCAATCTTGAGCATGTTCAGACCCTTTCTGGTCCTGAACTCAGGCCTCCTGGGCAGCCTCACCCTCCTCCAGCCCAGAGAACTGCTCCCTGGTGGCTTTGGAATTCAGATGCCCTCACTGTGATAGAGATGGGGCTGGGGGGGGGGGCATGCGGGTGCTTCCACTGCCTGCCCTGCTCCATGCTGACCCACTTCCCTTGACCACAGCCTTGACCTTTCTGGACAAGACAGTCGTTTTAGTCCTGAGGACCATAAGAAGCTCAGTGGCTCCAGCAATTTTATGATATACACAAGAACACCTAGGGGCTAGTCTGCACTGTCTCGCTGGCTGCTCCCACAGCCACAGGCCCTAGACCCATTCCCTTGGGGGTCCTTCTAGCCCTGCCCATGTGGAGATTCTTCCTGACCCACCTTCAGGGAGTTGGGTTTGTTGTGTAAAGGAGCTGGTGTGTTTCCCACTGGGTCCTGCCAGCTAAGCCAAGGGCCCAGACATCGGCACTGGAGTCAGCAGAGGGGAGGCAGAGAGAGGGGAGCAGGATGGCCTGGCCTGTCTTAGGCAGCCTAACCTGTGGGCCCATCCTGAGCACTCCTGATGGAGATGGGGAGGCACCAGGACAGACAGCAACGGGGGCCCAGCAGCCTCATTAGAATCGGGGCCAGGCCCCACCTGGGTACAGGCCCACAGCCTGCAGCCCACAGCCCTTGGCCCCTGAGAACACGGTTATCTCACTCCAGTGAGTCACGTGCATTTTGAATTTCATTTTCTGCCTGCCCTCTTTGCCAGGCCTTAATGTCTTCCGGATCTCTGGTGGAGAATGTTCTCCTCCTCATCAGCAGATAGCTGGCTGGGCTGTCTGCTTCCTGCTGCTGCCTCCTTGCTGCCTTTAGCAAGTGCTGACTACACTGAGTCTGCTGGGACCTTTTCCCTTTGGGTTTCCAGGCTCCGCCCACTCACCGCCACCCCAGTGCTGGAAGAAGTGAGTCTTACAGCTCAAGGATTGCTGGGGAGTCAGTCTTTCCTCTTCTTAAGGAGTGGACCAGGCATAGACAGCAGAAGACACACTGTCACGGGTCAGCCAGGCCAGTCAGGGACCAGTGACCAAGAAGCAGTTGATTCACCTTCCCCGGCCTCCTGGCAGCCTGCCAACCCTACCCCAGCCCTGCCTGGACGCAGGAGGCCACCCACTGTCTAGACAGATAATACTCACCGCGGGGATACTCACCTGCAGGGCAAGCCCACAAGAAAAGATTTTTTCAGGGAATTTTGTTGGGGGGTCTCCCCAGAGTTCCCCTGTGGCCCAGAGTCTCTGTTTTCTTCTTTCTCCAAAAAGATTTAACATCACTTCTCCCACCTAAATTTCAGCCAAAGTCATTGCTCCCCCAGGAGTCTGCCGCATTAGATCTGCTCTCCCCTCGTGAGCCATGCAGCCTTGATCTCTGTTCATGGCAGCGGCATCTGCATCCTCAGGGCCGCAGGGAGGTCATGGGTCAGCTGGGCTCCCTTCCTTGTGTGCTGATGTCATCCTGCATGTGTGCACAGGCCTACCCCTGCAGACCACAGGTCAGGGAGGTAGAGGACACCACAGAGGCCTGTGCCATCACTTCCATTTCCTCCTGGAGCACCCCCTCCCGCGGGCCTGGGCTGGGCTGAGGGACAGCTGTCATCCTTACCCGGCCAAGGAGGGGGCCAGGGAGGGAGCCAAGGCTCAGCCATCTGGTGTCACCACACCCCAGGGCTCCATGCCCCCAAATTGCAGGAGCGGTCCCTGCATTTAACCCCACAGGCTACCTTGCTCCCCACCATGGCTTCCTTCCCCTTCCCTCTGGCTCGTCTTATTCCATCAATTCCAACCTTCTCTCCTTCTCCTGCCAGGTCCATGGCCAACCTCTCCATCCTGTTTGGTCAGGTGAGTGGCCAGTAGGGTGGAGGCCTGGGTTGTGAACTCCACCATGTATGTACCGCTGTGGGAGCTGCCTGTTGACTGGGTGTGGGTGGGCGGAGAGCTGGGGGGCCCCAGCCCAGAGCCACAGCCACTCCCTGGAGATGCTGTCATCACCCCTACTCCTGCCTCTCTGTGGACTTTGGATCCCCTCCCACAGGTGGTCCGGGGGCTGAGCGCAGGCGCCCGGGTCTTTGAGTACATGGCCCTGAGCCCCTGCATCCCGCTGTCTGGGGGCTGCTGCATCCCCAAAGAGCACCTGCGTGGCACCGTCACATTTCACAACGTCTGCTTCAGGTCAGCGTGGGTGAGCAGGCATGGGGGTGGAGGTCTGGCTTAATGCCCCCCATAAACAGGCCCTCTCAGAGGGCTGCAGGGAGACTTAGGAGGGACTGGGACAACAAGGGCTGGGAGGCTGGTCTGACTGGGGGTCTCTTGGCTCCTCCCAGCTACCCCTGCCGCCCCGGCTTCGAGGTGCTGAAAGACTTCACCCTGACGCTGCCCCCTGGCAAGATCGTGGCCCTCGTGGGCCAGTCTGGGGGAGGTAAGGGAAGCCTTCTCTTCATCCTCTGGCTCTTCCTCTGGCAGCCACTCAGATCAAGGTCGGGAGCAGTGAGCCCTGCACCCTAGTGGTGTCCCTTCCTCCACTGCCACAGGGCCCTTTCCTGGGACAATCCCCAGAACCCCTGGCCTCCCTCCCTCTTACCCTACTTCCGCAGGAAAGACCACCACCTCCCTCTGTCGCCCTAATTCTCCAGGAAAGACCACCGTGGCTTCCCTGCTGGAGCGCTTCTACGACCCCACGGCAGGCGTGGTGATGCTGGATGGGCGGGACCTGCGCACCCTTGACCCCTCCTGGCTCCGGGGCCAGGTCATTGGCTTCATCAGCCAGGTGCGTGGCCCTCAGTCCCACTGCCCATCCCCCTCTGGGCTCTGCCCCTCTTGTCCTCAGGTACCTTTTCTTTCCATCCCACCCTCACCATCCCTGCTGCTCTTGGGAGACCTCTGGCTTTCTCCACATATACCCGGCTGTCGTCTGGGCAAGTCATCCCTTCCCAGGAGCAGCCACAGCTCTGCCTGGTCTCCCAGAGCAGGGACGCTTTGTCCCAGTTTACAGCAGTCTACGCAGATGGGGCACCCCTGGGATTCTCTGCAAATCCCATAGCATCCAGGTCTAGGGGAGCCTGTGGTGGGGTTGCTGGGCCTGCAGCCATTCTCCCTCTGCTTGAGGTGGCCCTGCCCAGCGGGGATCCACCCTCCCCTTTGAGGGCTGTGAATGAAGAGGGTGGCCTGCCATCCCGCCAGGGAAAGTACCTGTGCCGGAGAAAGGCAAGTGCAGGCCCCCGACCCCAGCGCCTGCTCTGCCGGCGCCCCCCAGTCCCACTCCTGGGGAGGGGTTCTGGGCCCTTGGTAGGAGGTCGACCTGTCCTTCCTTTCTGGGGGCCGCTCTGCATCCTCACTTCACCTCTGACTCTGAGCTTCTGATTCTTTAAGAGCTCCTAGTCTTATCCTCCAAAATGGACCGTCCCGACGTACATGGCAGCCCTTTGGGTTTCTGGGGCAAAGAGAATGTTTCTGTGGACTCTATCTCCATAACCCCTCACCCACAGGAGCCGGTCCTGTTTGGGACAACCATCATGGAGAACATCCGCTTTGGGAAGCCGGGAGCTTCCGATGAAGAGGTGTATGCAGCTGCCCGGGAGGCCAATGCCCACGAGTTCATCACCAGCTTCCCCGAGGGCTACAACACGGTTGTCGGTGGGTGCCAGGACAGGACCCCTGCTCAGGTCTGCGGGGAGCCAGGCGGGGAGGCACTGGGACACAGGATTCTGCAGGAGCAGTGAGCAGCCCAGGGGGACTGAGGGGAGCCGGGACAGTTGGGGAGAAAGATGGTTGTGTCCGGGAAGACCAGAGCCACAGCCAAGGGGGACAGATGCTCTGTGGGGACGGGAGTCCAGGCCCATATGGTTCAGAGCCAGCAGACCAAGAATTCCACAGAGACAAGACAGGCTCCAGGAGGAGCTGGAGAATGCAGCAAGGGCATATGGCAGGACCCTGGCCAGGAACACAGTGATGCATGGTGTTTGGAGTCCCCACCAAGCCTAAAGGGCCGCCACTTCCCCAGACAGAACAGAAGGCACAAGGGCCACCTCCTCTCCACTGCTCATCCCCCTTCAGCCCCTGTTGCCTAACAGAAGACCCAGAGGGCCGCCTCCTCTCCACTGTCCGACCCCGCTCCGGCTCCTGTTGCCTTCTTGTGCTTTTCTTCTCTAAAGGCGGTTCTCCTCGTTCTAATCAGGGTGGCTCGATGGGCTCCAGCAGAGGGCTCTGGTGGTTCTGAACTAGGGGCACGCAGCTGGCACTGAAGGCTCAACTAGGGGCATGCAGCTGGCACTGCAGGGCTGAACTAGGGGCACGCAGCTGGCACTGAGGGCTGAATTAGGGGCACGCAGCTGGCACTGAGGGCTCAACTAAGGACACGCAGCTGGCACTGAGGGCTGACCTAGGGGCACACAGCTTTCACTGCAGGGCTGAACTAGGGGCACACAGCTGGCACTGCAGGGCTGAACTAGGGGCACACAGCTGGCACTGAAGGCTCAACTAGGGGGATGCAGCTGGCACTGCAGGGCTGAACTACGGGCACGCAGCTGGCACTGAGGGCTGAACTAGGGGCGCGCAGCTGGCACTGCAGGGCTGACCTGGGGGCGCGCAGCTGGCACGGCAGGGCTGAACTGGGGGCGCGCAGCTGGCACTGCAGGGCTGA
>NW_016107335.1:7838245-7953041 GCF_001604975.1 Cebus imitator | reverse complement strand
CTAGGGGCGCGCAGCTGGCACGGCAGGGCTGAACTAGGGGCGCGCAGCTGGCACGGCAGGGCTGACCTGGGGCGCGCAGCTGGCACGGCAGGGCTGAACTAGGGTCGCACAGCTGGCACTGAGGGCTGAACTGGGGCGCGCAGCTGGCACAGCGGGGCTGAGCTAGGGGCGCGCAGCTGGCACGGCGGGGCTGAGCTAGGGGCGCGCAGCTGGCACGGCGGGGCTGACCTAGGGGCGCGCAGCTGGCACGGCGGGGCTGAACTAGGGGCGCGCAGCTGGCACGGCGGGGCTGAACTAGGGGCGCGCAGCTGGCACTGAGGGCTGAACTAGGGGCACGTAGCTGGCACCGCAGGGCTGAACTAGGCACGCAGCCTAGCACTGCAGGGCAGCAGTTGACATGCAGAGCTCCCAGGTCTTCTCTTTCCAACCTTTGGGGCCTGTGTCTTGGCCAGGGTCTTGGCTCTGTTGCAGTGTTTAAGCACTTCTCAGGATGCAGAGATACCGGGGCTTCTCAACTCTGGTCAGTCCGACTGGGTCCAGTGTTCTGAGCTGTGGGGTCACTGTCCCCAGCCCAGCCTCGTGGTCTCGATTGTTCCCCCAGCCGTGTTCATCCACCATCCAGATACCAGCTGTCCTCACTGGGTGCTCTCCCACATCTCTCTTGGGTGGCTCTTTCCTTGTCTCTCTGATCTTAGTACTTCCTGCTCATGTGGGCCTTCTTGGGGCTACGCCCTTACCTACCTGTCACTTGCTGTCACCTTGAGATCCTTTTTGGCTTCCAGGCTGCCACTCGTGCTGTCCTCTGTGGGCTTTGAATCCCACCTCCCTGGAGTCACTGGACCCCAGAGCCTATGTTTGGGTGCTAGATGTTCCCCACAGCCGCAGAGACCCAGGAGGCTGGGAAGGTGGCGGGAGCTGCAGGCACAGCTCAGGGTGGGGTGAGAGGCAGGAGGAGGGTGCACAGTGTGGGGTGGGGGAGGTCAGAGGTGGGAGGAGGTTGTACAGTTTGGGGTGGGGGTCGGAGGCAGGAGGAACGTGCATGGTGCTATGAAGGGCACTCCAAGGATCTTAATGGGAGTTCAGGAAGGAACCGGTGCCCCTTTGTTGGCCACCCTCAAGTGCACAGCTTCAGGCACCTGCCCTGCCCATCCCTTCCCAGGTGAGAGGGGCACTACCCTGTCTGGGGGCCAGAAGCAGCGCCTGGCCATCGCCCGAGCCCTCATCAAGCAGCCCACGGTACTGATACTGGACGAAGCCACCAGCGCACTGGATGCGGAGTCTGAGCGGGTTGTGCAGGAGGCCCTGGACCGGGCCAGTGCAGGCCGCACGGTGCTGGTCATAGCTCACCGGCTCAGCACCGTCCGTGGGGCCCACCGCATCATCGTCATGGCCGATGGCTGCGTCTGGGAGGTTAGTCGGCCAAGTGGTGTGGATCAGTGGGTCAAGGATAACTTCATCACGGACAGTGGCACGATGCTGCCATGAGTTATATGAAGGGTGGCCTGCCCTAGGGCCTTGGGGGCTGCTCTGGAAGCAGCATCCCATGTGGAGTCAGGAGTTCCTGCATCAGCCAAGCCCTGGCCTTCAGGCCCTCAGTTTCTTCCTCTGTCCTCTGGGATAGCATAAGTGCATCATCAGCTCCCAGGATCAAAAGGAAAAGTATTGGCCAGGTGCCTGTAATCCCAGCACTTTGAGAGGCTGAGGCAGAAGGATCTCTCAAGGCCAGCCTGGGCAGCGTAGTAGGACCCTGTCTCTACAAAATACCAAAAGGAAAAAATAGTCTTTGTGGTCTTATGCACCTATATTTTTAGCTACTCTGGAGGCTGAGGCAGGAGGATTACTTGAGCCCCAGAGGCTGAGGCTGCAGTGAACGATGATAGTGCCACTGCACTCCTGCCTGGCATCAGAATGAGACCCTGTCTCAAAAAAAAAAAAAGGGAAACATACTCAGAAAGAGTGTGGTAATGGGAGCAAGGAGCAGGGCTGGCTGCCCAGGGTCTGAGGTGCAGGAGAAGCAGCACCAGGACCCTGTGTGGGAAGGCAGGAGCGGGACCCCTGAGGTTGTGTGGCATTGGCTCACAGCCATTCGTTCAAGCCAAGGCTGAGGGGCTTGTGCAGGGACTCGGGTCCTGAGTGAGAGCCTTGGGCTCTGTAAGGGGGACAGAGGGAATCATGGTTTTTTGTTTGTTTGTTTGTTTGTTTTTTGTGGAGAGTGGGGTCTCGCTATATTGTCCAGGCAGGTCTGGAACTCCTGGGCTCAAGCTGTCCTCCTGCCTCTGCCTCCCTAAGAGCTGTGATACAGGTGTGAGCCACAGCGCCCAGCCAGGAATCGTGTTCTTCCAATCGTGTTCAGCTAAGTAGGGAAGTGGTCCTAACCAATGCAGCATGCCCATGGTGGCTCCTTTCAGATAGGGCATTGGTTTGAGACTGTCCCCAGAAGGGGCACTGTCTTAGTGACCATGGGCCCAATGGCTGAGAGGTTCAGCCCTTCCAGGGTTCTGAAGTCTGCACACATTGAATCAACCATCTGCCCCTCCCTCCTGTCTTCCAGGCTGGGACCCATGAAGAGCTCCTGAAGAAGGGCGGGCTGTACGCTGAGCTTATCCGGAGGCAGGCCCTGGACACCCCAAAGATGGCGGCCCCACCACCCAGGAAGCCAGAAGACCCCGGAAGCTCCCAGCGCAAGTCCTGAGAAGAGCCCCCAGAGGTGTGGTTGCTGCCAAGCGTCGGTGCTACAGCTGGGGCTCAGTCTGGGGGGAACGTACTAGGGACTGAGCCCCCAGGAGGGCCAGCATGTGGAGAGTCACTGTGGCCGCTCCTGCTTACAATAAAGCCGGGGCGGGCCGAGCGGCTGGCAGGGGAGGCCCAACCCTCACTTCCATCCCAAGTCCTGCCGGCTGCCTCCCTCCCACCAGAGTCCACCAGAGTCACTGGGCTGCACGTGGGCAGAGGCAGAGTTCCGCAAGGCACCTCCACTCTTCTCTCCCTTTGCCCAGACCCCTCCAGACCTCTCAGAGACGCCCTGCCCAGTCTCCCCACCCGACCCAACAGCCTCAAGTTGGCCAGGCCTGCAGCGCCAGGGAGTTTTTAAAAAACAGGGTCCGACATGGGCTGGGAATTCAAACCTAGGCTCTTCCCACACCCTTGCCAGGACCTCACTTCCCTAGACTGACTGCCTCACTGGACCCTGGGAAAAGGAGCCTATCCCCTGGCTCACCCCAGAACCCACAGTCCCCATCTTCCAAACAACCTCCCTCCCTTCTCCCTGAACGGGGAATATAGTCCTGATGTCTAGATTTCGCCTCCCCTTCCTACCCCTGAGGGACACAGGCCTAACCGGGCCCAACTCTTGGGTCAGGATAGGAGGGAGTAAGCACCAGCCTGCCTGGCTGTCTTCCGCTGGCCCTGCCCTGTGTGACTGGAGTCTTTGACCCACTGAGATGGTGGACCCGCCTCCTTCTACACCAAGGACACCCAGCTCTGAAGGAGATAGGATAGGCTGCTGCCCACCTGGAGCTCTCGGCTTCCTGCCCACAGTGCTGATGAGTACAGAGCTCAATGGAGCAGCTATTGCAGAATCCAGTACAGAACTGGTCCAGGAGAGTACGGCTGTGGACAGGCCAGTCTCCACAGCAAGGTCTGGGAGGCACACCTTAAAAGGGGAAGGCAGACAGCCTGAGTGACAGGCGCCTGTGGCCCTGAGACTGTGGATGAGGGCTAGGCTCTACCTGGCTTCAGAGAGGCCTGGAAAAGCACACAGGTAGGGCCTTAGCTGAACTGGTGCCCCAGGACCTCATGCCCCTGCCCTGCTGCGGATGCACTGGCCCTCCCCACCTCCTCGCTGCCGTCACTTCCTGCTGGGATCCTTTTCCCCTCCAGCCACATCAAGGCTGTGGGACTATACGGGGCCCTGCTCCCCTGAGCAGGGGAAGAGGGGGTGCCTGCCCTGTACCTTCACAGTCAGCCAGGCATTCTGGATTTATCTGTGCAAAGAAAGGCAGTCAGTGCCCTCTTTCAGGGGTGGTGGCAGTTTGCTGATGGAACAGCCGGTGCTGGGGAGGCCAGCCTGGAAGAGGCAGCAAGTGGCTCAAGTTTGTGTGCAGGAGCCAGAGTGGGACCCACAGGCTCTTGTGGGTGTATGGTTTAGAACTAGGTGCTACTGTGGGGACAAGCCATCCAAAAACCCCAGGCCCACATCCACCCTGATTTGATATCCCACTTCCTGACAGATCAGAGGCTGGAGGCCCAGAAGCAGAGCCTGGGGCTGGCTCCCGGCTGCTTCGCAGCTAAACCCCTCCCTAGGGCAGCCCAGAGCAGGCCTCAGCTTCCTGGCAAGTCCGTGAGCCCTGCCTGGGGGCCCTGCTTGTTGGCCTGACCCCTCCCATACCAGGCAGCCAGCCAGCCAAGGCCTGCTTCACCCCCTCAGTCACCAGCCTCAGGTTGCCCAAGACGCCTCTGACACCAGATTCTGAGGCTCTCCTTACATCTGGGCAGCTTCTTCAAATCCAGCCCTCCACTAGCCCACTAAAGGAGCAGTTAAACCCCACAGCTAGTCCAGCTGGAAGAGCTAGATTGCAAGAGCCATGCCATCTGCCTAACCTCGCCTCAGCCTTGGCTCCACAGTGGAGAGCCGGAGCCTAGCAGTGCTTGATGGGGAATGCCTGTTTTGAGAGTGTATGTGGGATAATCTACAGTAAAATACTTGCAAAGCACAGTGCAGTGCTGTGCTGTAACCATGGTACTCAGTCCTTCCAGAGTGTTTATTAATGAAACACCTGCCATGTGCCACTGAGCCCACTATGGGGAATGAGGACAGCCCCTGCCCCCGTGAAGCTTGTGTCCTGTTGGCAGGACAGACAGGTGGCCCAGCAGCCGCAGCATGGTGTGTGCACACATTTGATTGGTAGAACCATGTTTCTACTACTTATGGTCAAAAAAGCCCACCAAAGTCAGCCTGGCGGCCTCAGGTACTTTTTTGGGCAAAGATAGAAGAGAAATAAATTTCAGTAATAAATTAGTGAGCCAGCTTTCCCAAAGGCCTACAGGGAATGTCCTCTAACTCTCAGATACATGGGGGCAGACAACCATTTAGCCAAATGCAGTGTGACACCGATGAGGACTGCCTGGCTCTCTGCAGGTCAGGGCTTCCTCCCAGAACTGCACCTCATCCCCAGGGCCATGGATCCGCACAACGTCCTCATCCCACTGCAGGTCAGCTGGCACTACCTCACAAAAGTAACTGCCTTCTGGAGGTCCCTCCCCAGCCTCTGGGAGCCTGCCCCGCCTCCAACCCATCACCTTCTCCCCTGGATCACTGGAAGCATCTTAGGTCAGATGCGCCGGCCCTGCCCTCTCCAGGCTCACTGTCTCCCACCATGCAAGCTCAGGGCTTGACAGCTCCAGAAAAGCCCCATGCGAAGCAGACCTGCTCCCACATTACTCGTGGGAGTGCAAAATGGCATGACTCCTGTGGGGGAAACTGTCATCTATCAGATGACCAACCCAATGGTCTTTTGGCCCAGCAGCCCTCCTGGGAGTTCACCTCTGTGTTGATATGGCAACATTGTTTGTAATGGGAAAACTGGAAACCCCCAGTGCTCCTCAGTGGGGGAGTCATTGAATGAATGATGGTATATGCACATAACAGGTGGTACGCAGCCACTTGGAAAAATGAAGCTTTTCCAGGTCCTGGATATAGCATTGTAAGATGGGAAATCACAGGTAACCCATGTTGTGTCTGAGATGGCAGATGGGGCACTCATGTACCCGGGAGGATGACAGGTGGAGTACTCGTGTGGTACCCTGGAGGGTGGCAGGTGGGGCGCCATGTTCTTTCTACCTGGGGTGGCAGGTGGGCCCATAACCATTGTGGTAGAGGCCAACATCCTCAATGGGAGGGCCTGAGTGTGGGGAGGTAGGCTCTGACTTCCTAGGGGGAGAGGGACACTTAGGAGACAGACGGACCCTGGAAGTGGGACCTGAAGAGGGCCCTGGGCATCCAGTGTAGGCTGAGATGCTGGGGGCATAGAAGAGATCTGCCGATGCCAATGTTCCAACCACTTCCCAGCTTAATCAAGAGCCAGCTCTGGTCTTTGTGAAGGAACAGATAATCGTAGGTGAAGCTAGAGGGAAGGCCGGAGAGGTGAAAGAAGAGAGGAGCTAGGCAGGGGTCAGCAAATGACCCTCAGGGCTGGTATACAGGGGCTGCAGCTGGGAACCTAGGGGGCCGCAAGGCACCTCCAGGCCCAGTTTACCTCTGGGCTTTCCTCACGCTCTCCCCAGGATCACTGCGGTTTCCTCCTGGCGCCTCTCATCTTGGACAGCCATGCCCCCCTCCAGGCTGTACTAATGGCTCAGCCTGGGGCCCCAGGGACCTCCCCTACCCACCAGACTGCTCTGCCGGCCCCCTTTCCCCCCTCACTGCTGAAACCCAATCCTCTGCGGCAGCGCCGGCTCAGCACCGCCTCAGCACGGCTCCCTCCGCAGCCCCTGCCTGCCACGGTCAGCTGCATCCCACCTGGTCTGCTGCCGAGTCCCCAGCCCAGTGCCTAGCCCAGTGGACCCACTGCGTGTTCCTCGGGAAGGCTGAGCGGGACCGACGGGCCAGATCATCTCCTCCAACACTGCCAGGCTAGTGCCTCCCTGCCTCCCAGCCTTGGCTCTCTCCCACCC
Organism: Cebus imitator; assembly: GCF_001604975.1. Classification (NCBI taxonomy): domain Eukaryota; kingdom Metazoa; phylum Chordata; class Mammalia; order Primates; family Cebidae; genus Cebus; species Cebus imitator. The sequence goes on along the minus strand of NW_016107335.1, from coordinate 7,946,369 downwards.
TCTCCTCGCCTGGCCCCCTGAATCCTATCTCAGCCTTCTCAGCCCCCTGACTGACCCTCTCTCACTCCGTCCAAGCCTCTCTAGCTAGTCCTCCTCCTGAGTTTTGGCCATGAAGCCCACCTCAGGCCCGGAGGAGGCCCGGCGGCCGGCCTCGGACATCCGCGTGTTCGCCAGCAACTGCTCGATGCATGGGGTGGGCCACGTCTTCGGGCCAGGCAGCCTGAGCCTGCGCCGGGGGATGTGGGCAGCGGCCGTGGTCCTGTCAGTGGTCACCTTCCTCTACCAGGTGGCTGGGAGGGTGCGCTACTACAGGGAGTACCACCACCAGACTGCCCTGGACGAGCGAGAAAGCCACCAGCTTATCTTCCCAGCTGTCACCTTGTGCAACATCAATCCACTGCGCCGCTCGCGCCTCACGCCCAATGACCTCCACTGGGCCGGGGCCGCGCTGCTGGGCCTGGACCCCGCAGAGCACGCCACCTTCCTGCATGCCCTGGGCCGGCCCCCTGCCCCACCCGGCTTCATGCCCAGTCCCACCTTCGACATGGCACAACTCTATGACCGTGCTGGGCACTCCCTGGACGACATGCTGCTGGACTGTCGCTTCCGTGGCGAACCTTGTGGGCCTGAAAACTTCACCATGGTGAGCTGACCTCCCTACCTATCCTGCCAGGGATCCTGAGGGCCAGCCAGTCCCTACCCAGCACCCATAATCCCCTAGCCAGCATAGGCTCCCCCAAAGCCAGGGGATCTGTTCCTTCCTACCAGCCATGGACTCCACAGCCCCCAGTGCCACTCTGTGCAGCCCAGGAAGCTGTGCTTCTTGGGGCTTTCTCTGTCTCCCAACCCGAGGGCAGCATGTGAGACCACACTGACCCCGGCTGGCTCTAGCCTGAGGTCTGGCCTGTGGAGACCCTGCTCCTGGGGCTGGGGATCCTCCCTTGTGGGACCATTCTAGGGCAGAAGACCTCTGCCTCTGCCAGGAGGACAGGGCTTGCTTTCCCTCCAAATTTTCAACATACTGCCAACCCCGGAGGAGAGCCACAGTGGCCCATTTCCTTTTCCCCGAGTCCCCAGAGAAACACGGCAAAACCTGCAGGCTGTGCCCTGGGCTTTGGTGGGGGATGGCAGGCAGAGGAGCTGGGGTGATGGACTTGCAACATGTGCCCACGTGGAGTGTGGGGCTGGGGGCATTGAGATGCGGGCTTCAGTGTTCAAAGAAGAGGCACAAACAGAGCATGAGGCAGGGCAAGGTCCCATGACCATGTGCTTGCCTGGGGGAGACAGTGGTCACCCTGTCTGCCCACCCCAGGTCTTCACCCGGATGGGAAAGTGCTACACGTTTAACTCTGGCACTGATGGGGCAGAGCTCCTCACCACTATTAGAGGTGGCATAGGCAATGGGCTGGACCTCATGCTGGACGTGCAGCAGGAGGAGTATCTACCCGTGTGGAAAGACGATGGTAGGGAGCACACGAACAAGGCTGGGGGAGGGCATGGATTGGGTGCAAAAGGCTAGGGGAAGGAGAGGAGGTGCCAGGGTGTTCCCCAGGACCTGTGAAAGGGGCTGGGCTGGCTCATCCCAGTCCTGGAGAGAGGGGTCTGCAGTGAGAGGTCTGATCTGGTTGGGGAGGAGACCTGACCACAGGGTCTCAGGCCTCACAGGCCCCTCCCCAACAGACGAGACCCCTTTTGAGGTGGGGATCAAAGTGCAGATCCACAGCCAGGAGGAGCCGCCCATCATCGACCAGCTGGGCTTGGGGGTGTCCCCAGGTTTCCAGACCTTTATCTCTTGCCAGCAGCAGCAGGTACCCTCCCGTGTGCCTCCACACCCCCTCCTTCAAGCCCACACCAACTCGAACCCTAAACCCTCAGCTCCTCAGACCTGTCCATGGGCCTCTTCCCAGATGACCTCTCACATTCTCGCGGAAAGCCTTCTTAACCCTGTCCCCCCACAGCTGAGCTTCCTGCCACCGCCCTGGGGCGACTGCAGTTCAGTATCTCTGAACCCCAACTATGAGCCAGAGCCCTCTGATCCCCTGGGTTCCCCCAGCTCCAGCCCTCCCTATAGCCTAATGGGGTGTCGCCTGGTCTGCGAGACCCGCTACGTGGCTCGGAAGTGTGGCTGCCGAATGATGTACATGCCAGGTGAGGATTTGGGATCCACGTCCCGTAGCGATCTGGGCCCAAGCAGCTGAGGCTGCTCCTCAAGCCGTCTCCCCGGCACCCGCAGGCGGCGCGCCAGTGTGCAGCCCCCAGCAGTACAAGGACTGTGCCCACCCTGCCATAGGTAACGGCAAGCCTCCCCCACCTCCCATCCGCCCTGCTCGGCCCGGGCCCCTAACCCGCCGGGCAAGTGGCTGACGCGCCCCGGTGGCCCGCAGATGCCATGCTTCACAAGGACGGTTGCGCCTGTCCCAACCCGTGCGCCAGCACCCGCTACGCCAAGGAGCTCTCCATGGTGCGGATGCCGAGCCGCTCTGCCGCGCGCTTCCTGTCCCGGAAACTCAACCGCAGCGAGGCCTACATCGCGTGAGCCGCGCGGGGCTGGCGGGTGCCTCCAAGCCGGGACCTCCCGATGGGGTGGGGTGGAGCGGAGCGGGGCGGGCTGGAGCCCTCGTGCGTGTAGCCTGGGCGGAGGCAGCCTCTGCAGCCTCACTGGCTCTGGGGCTCGTGCTGGTTGCTTAACCTTTCTGCCCCCGGGGGATACTGACGCCCCCTCCCAGGAGTGTTTTTTTCCTTTTTAAAAATCTTTACTTTTAAAAAACAGAGACGGCGGAGGTGGGGGGTTGCGGAGGGGGTGGGGGGTTGCGGAGGGGGAGGGGAGTGCAGGGAGCGGGTCTCACTATGTTGCCCAGGCCACAGGCTGTTTCAAACCCCTAGCCTCAAGATCCTCCCTCCTCATCCTCCCAAAGTTCTGGGACTACAGGTGTGAGCCACCACCATGCCCGGCCCCTCCCAGGGTTCTTGAAAGGAGTGGGAGAACCTACAGCTGCTTCTTGCCAGCAGTGGGCACCAGGCAGTGGCCAGCACACATCTGAGGCCTTTCTTGTCCTCAGGGAGAACGTGCTGGCCCTGGAGGTCTTCTTTGAGGCCCTCAACTATGAGACTGTGGAGCAGAAGAAGGCCTATGAGATGTCGGAGCTGCTAGGTATGTGTGCAAGGCCTCCAGGGCTGGGGAGGTGTGGGCAGGCAGGTGGCTGTGAGTTGAAGGGTGACCCTGTCTCCACAGGAGACATTGGGGGCCAGATGGGGCTGTTCATCGGGGCCAGCCTGCTCACCATCCTCGAGATCCTAGACTACCTCTGTGAGGTGGGCCAGGGCTCCCACTGCGGGAGGCGGGAGGTGGGAATCGGGGCCCCTAGGATCAGGGTAAGGCATGCACCGGCCGCCTCCCATCCTGCTTGCCTTCAGGTGTTCCAAGACAAGGTCCTGGGATATTTCTGGAACCGAAGGCCCTCCCAAAGGCACTCCAGCACCAATCTGGTAACAGCCCCTCTTCTGGAGCCCCTGCCAACTCCAAGGGTGCTAGGCCCCACCCCTGAAGCCTAAGACCACCATCCCACCCCAGCTGAGGAAAAACAGAGGCAGGAGGGTGTGCAGCAATCTTGACTGGTCCCTGGGAGGAGGACCTTTTCCCACCTCTGACCCTCTCCTCCTCCCACAGCTTCAGGAAGGGCTGGGCAGCCATCGAACCCAAGTTCCCCAACTCAGCCTGGGCCCCAGGTAACACGTAATGGCCCCCTAAGATCAAGGGAGGAAGGGCAGCCAAGGAGGGCAGGGGCAGGCCCAGGGCAGTGGCTATGCCGGTTTCCACCCCAGCACTATGCTCTGTCCCCGAAGACCTCCCACCCCTCCCTGTGCCGTCACCAAGACTCTCTCAGCGTCCCACCGCACCTGCTACCTTGTCACTCAGCTCTAGACCCGCTGTCTGCATCCTCGGAGCCCCACCCTGGCATCCTGGACATGTCTAGCCTGCACGTAGCTTTTCCATCTTCACCCCAAATAAAGTCCCAATGCATCAGCCTCAGGTGTTCCTCTTACAGGCTGAGGTCAGCCCAACTCAGGCATCAGAAGTCTTCTGCCAGCCATCATCCAGCTGGACATGGCTTCAGAAATGTGGAGCTGGGCCCGTGAACCCCCATGAATCTCTAGGGTAGAATGGTAGTAAGAGGTTGTCAGTCATTTACACCTCAGTCTGAGTTTACTAGACTGACATCGCAGAGAGGAAGGAGAACAGTTACCCTCCAAGCCCAGGCTTAGGTGTGAGGTGTAGAATCACAGTCAGCGATAAAGGTGTAACTGGAAGAACTTGCTGCCCAGAGCCCAGCGAGAAGAGGCAGGGAGAAGAGGGTGGGGGGTGGGGGAAGGGGGACACGGATTCCACGTTCAAGAATACAGCTGTGTCCTGCCTTAGATCCTGACTCCTTTCCCACATTTGGGACCAAGTGTGGCACACGGCCTAACTCCAGAGGAACAGTTCAGCCTCTCCAGCCTCCCCACAAGAGCCAAAGGCCCCAGGCTTGAGACCATTGGGGTGGGGGTGGGGGGAGCCCTCCCTTTCCCTCCTGCCAGTAAGGACACACCAGGCCCCAGCCATAGGCCCAATCTCCCTCTCTTTCACTGTACCCCAAACCTTGGGAAACTGACAAACAGGGAGTGAGAGGGGGTGTTCCTGATAATACCATATCTTTGGGGCTCTCCTGTGCCAGCCTGCAGGCGTGGGTATGGGGGATGATGAGAGAGACCCTAGGAGGTGCATCTGAGATATGGAAAACCGCAGGGAGAGAGCCCCAGCTTTTCTCCCCCCACCCTGGTGGAGAGCCCGTCCTTGCTCTTGGATACTGGCCTCCTCGCCCAGACGGACCATGTCAGGTCCTCCTGTACAGAGGGAGGGAGGAAGGAGTGTGCAGTGACAGTGCTGCCCTGCCCCAGGGGTGAGGGGTGAGGGTCACAGCCTCTTAGATAGCAGAGCAAAGTGCTGCCTTTGAGCCGGAAGCAGGATTGGAGCCGGCAGTACCAGAGCAGAGACCCCCGCCAGCCCATGGCCCCTGCAGAGCCACTCGACCACCACATCAGCCAGACTGTGGGAAAGGAGCCAATTTATGAAATTAAATAAAGTCCACAAAGGGAGTGAGAAACTCAGGCTCAGGCACCCCACCCCGGCTGGGCCCAGCACAGCTGGAGCACAGTACACTGGGCACCCCCACCGTCCTGCCCCTCCCCAGAGGGGGCTTAAATAGGCCAGGCCCCAGCCTGGCGGCCAGAGGTCCCAGGGCCTAGGGCGGACAGAAGTCGGAGAAGTAGGGGTGCTGCAGGGCCTCTTCTGCTGAGATACGTTGGACAGGGTTACACTTCAGAAGGTTCTGGAGATGGAGGAAAGGCAGTGGCAGGTTCAGGACAGGTCACTGCCCAGAGCCTTGCCTTCCTGTAGTCCCTCTGGACAAGTGTCCTGCCCCACCCTCTACCCCTGGTCACCTACCTGCAGCAGGTCCCTCCCTGTGGCATTGAGCTTGGGCACGACGTTCACCAGGGATGTTGTGGCCGGGTACATCGGGTAGGGCTGTGGAGAGGCAGGGACGGTCAGACCAGGGGCAGGGGGGGGTGGAGGCTGCCAGGAATGTGAAATAAGAGGGACCCTGATGAACCATGACCCCCATGACTCCCCATCACACCTTGTAGTCTGGCAGCTTGGTCATGGAGGGCCACTGCTCCTCGGTGGGAGTCCCCAGCAGCGTGTCCACAGGGTCAAGGATCACTCGGGGAAACGGCCACGGCTGTATCTTCAGGAACAGCGTGAGGGCTTCTTCCCCTCCTGGGAGGGATTCCTCATACCCACCACCCTCTTCTCTCACCCTCCCTTTACCCTCCGGCTTGGGCTTGACAGAAGCAGCCGCAGCATGTCACTCACACATCCAGCTGGTTCCCATGACAATCGCTAACTAGTCTAACCCACATGCTGATGGCCTAGTCCTCATGAACCAGTCCTGCCCCACTCCCACAAAACGTGTCCCTGCTCCCTTGGGCTCCTTCACCCTGGCATCCATCTCTCGCCTGGAGGGACATCCTCTTGACTTCGTCCCCCAGGGCACGCTGCCCGTCCTACAAGTGGCACCTTCTCCAGCGTGCATCTGCTCTGTGACCATCAGGGCGTCCAGGCCTGCTCTCTTCCCTTGCCCTCAGGAGAAGCCCTATGGACCCCATCATCCCACCCCGTATCATCACTGCCCTGGCCCATTGCGCTAAAACTCCATGGGCTCTCCCCTCCCAGAGGGCTTGAGGCAGAGGAAAATGGAAGGATATCGGAAGATCCTCTTCAACTGGTCATCAACATCATTGCCGGGAAAGAGAGGCCGCCCAGCATTGGCCAACTCTGGAGGAAAGGGAGGGGCTAAGATGTGACATGTGAAGGACCTCTCACTCTGAGGGACCCCCTGACCTTCCAGCCCATCCCAGGGCCTCCCTCCCTTGCCCCAGCAGAGACCCTCTGGATCCTATTTGTCAACCCAAATGGGAAAGAAGGTGCCTCTGCAGTGCCCCAGCACGTCACCTGCAAAGATGCAGCCGGCTGACCACATGTCGATGGACGTGGAGTACAGCTTGGCCCCAAAGAGGACATCCGGTGGGCGGTACCACAGTGTAACCACCTGGAGGAGACCCCCCCGACAGGGACCTCCCACTTAGAGGGCTGGGGAGGAGGTTCAAGGAGGAGGCTCAGAATGGTGAGGAAAATAATGCTTTGGGTCATGGGGTAGGAGCTGAGGGGCTCCCTCCCCCAACCCCACATCCCAGCTCCCAGCTCACCTCAGCTGAGTAACAGCGGACAGGGATCCCAAAGGCTCGAGCCAGGCCGAAATCAGCCAATTTCAGCTCCCCATTCTGAGGAGAATGGAAAGGGAACATGGCGAAGGGCCTTTGAGCAGCCTTGGGGCAGCACAGGCTCCATCCTCCCAGTCCTCTTCCCCCAGGCCCTGGTCCTAGCCTCCCCTTCCCCACCTTCTTCCCAAAAGTACCCTGTTGATTAGCAGATTCTGGGGCTTCAGGTCCCTGTGCAGCACATTGCGGCTATGACAGAATCCCAGGCCTTTTAGCAGCTGGAAGAGGAATGACTGAGGGAAGAGCAGGGAGCAGGGAGTCAGATGCCCTGAACATAACCGTGCCCAGCAACTGGCCGGCTCCTCTCGTCACCCTGTGCTTCGCTACACCCCACCCACCTTTCAGCACCTGGCTCAGAGTGACACCATTCATTTGCCATCCAGGACCTGCTTTGTACTGTGCTAGGTATTTGAGGGACAACAGTAAACAAGCTGGCCCTGGTCCCCACCTTCCTGAACCATACAGCCTAATGGGCCTTGCCAGGTGGATCCTAGATCTGGCCTGGATCCCAGCCCATGATCCTCCCTCCCTGGCCGCATCTGAGTATGCACACCGTGACCATCCACATCAATATCATGGTGTAGTATCATTCAGGACTGGCTCCCCTGGAACCTGGACCAAGGCATTTGATCTTGGGCCTAGAAGAGCACCTGGCACACAGTGAAGCATTCAGTAAGTATGTGTTGAATGAATGAGTGTATCTCCTTGAACCTCATTTTCTCATCTCTCGGGTGTAAACATCATTGATGTTACTGATGTCAACATCATATGATGTCCCTGTAACGTGGCCAGACTAGTGTCTGAGTGCCACTGTGCAGGTCAAAGACAACCACGTGAAAATGCTGACTAGGAGGCCCCTGCGGGGCAGAAACAGGGTTTTCTCATCCTCTGACACGCTAGAGCATGCCTGTTCAGGACCCAAACTTGGTGCTCAAGGAGTGCTTACACTGAAGGCAGACTTGGACTCCAGCCTGAGGGGTCCCCCAACACTCTCCTCACCTTTACAATCTCAGGATCGAGGTCACCATTGCAACTGTCAAAATACTTCTTCAGGTCCTAAAAAGGAGATGAGTGGAGGAATGGGACAAGAGTTTAACCTCAGTCTGGGTCCCTATAACTTCCCAAAGCTACTGTCCCCCAAATCCTGCTTTTCACCTGGTCACAGAATTCAAAAACCAAAGTCAGCTTCTTGTCGCTGTGCAGGACATCATGAAGCCTAGGGCAAAAGAAGGGCTCAGCCAGGCAGGTCTTCCTGACAAATGTCCCAGGTCAGCCCCCACCTCCCCCAAGCAGCCACATCTCCCGCACACCTGACGATGTTCTTGTGCTTCAGCTCCTTGAGTAGGCAGATCTCCCGGAGGGCTGAACTCGGCACACCCTGCATGTGTGAAGGGGCCGGGTGGGCAACAGTCAGATCCCACCCAGCCCAGGCCCTCAACCCCCTCCCCAGCCCCAACCCAGTCCCCAGTCCTACCTCATCATCGTCATCCAGCCTCACCCGTTTCAGAGCCACGATCTCATGCGTCTCCCGGTTTTTGGCCTTGAACACTGTTCCGTAGGTGCCTAGGGGAAGGAGATCAGGGGTCAGGAGAGAGGATGGCCCACCCTTCCCTAACCCAGGAAATGCCTCCTGGGAGGTGAAGGCAGCGTCTGAGTGTGCAGGGGAAGGGATTCAGGGTGAAGGCAGGTGGGAGAGCTTTGTGAGTGAGGATGTGGCAGGTGGGGAGGGAGGAGAAGGTGCCTGCGGAGGCTCCAGGGGCTCAGCAGGAGGAGGAGTGCGGCTGCCAGGGCAAGGATGACTATAATGAAGGCAGTGCTCATTATAATGAAGGATCTGGAAATAGTGAGGAGGGGTCTGGGAGAAGACTGAGGGTCTGCAGCAAGAACCGAGGCTGGGGGTCGGCGTGAGGTTGTCCAAGTGGTGCTGAGGCTAGGGTGAGAAATTCAGAAGTGTCGCGATTGGGAGGTCGGGTCTACTGGGAACGCTAAGGTTGGAGTGGGAGCCTGCGGGAAATGCTAAGACGGGGAAGACTGGTGTCTGCATGGAGTGCTGAGCTCAGGGGGGCCAGGGCTGCAGCCGCTGCTGAGGTCGGAGCCTGTAGGTACTGCTGACGGTAAGAAAGCCAGTGCTGCAAGGAATGCCGAAGGGTCCGCAGAGGAGCTCTTGCAGGAACATCTCCAGATTCCATTACCTTCTCCAATCTTTTCCAGTTTCTCGTATTTCTGCATCGCGGCGGCCGCGGGGACCCTGCGGGCCCTCGGTTTTTAAGACTGGCCCTGGCGTTGCAAAGGAGGCGGCACCCCAGCCTCCAACCCCGCCCCGCCTGCCCGCGCAGGGCCTTCTGGGGCATGTAGTCCTAAGACGGCAAGATTTCCCCTCAATGCCCAAGGCCGAGGACAAGAAGACTACAACCCCCAGCCGGCTGCGCTCAGGCTCTCTGCAGCACTTGACTCCCGGGCTCTGGTTCCAATGCGGAGGCAAACCCTGGACTTCAAGTCCCAGGGAGCCACGCGTGTCCGTTTTCCGGGCGCCCTGCAGCGGCGCGGCGGTTCCCAGTGTGCCCCGCTGTTGTTATTTCTTTTATGTGTTCCCAGCCCTGTTGAAAAGGGCCGCTCCGGGACTACGCGTTCCAGAATGCAGCGGGGATGGGGGCGGAGCACTGTCGCTTAGGGGTTTGGGGTTTGGCGGCCTAGATCCCGGGCCCTGGCGGCCCAACTCTGACCTGGTTGGTGGCCTTGAGTTCCCAACGCCCTCCTGACGACCTCAGCACAGGTTTCCACCTCTCTCCAAGCCACCTAGTGACCCCAGGATTGACTGGGGAGTGCCTTTGAGCGAAGATGCCCTCACAGGGAACAGCTGACCGCAGGGCTGGGAATAGAACAGGTGTGCCTTTTTGAGGCTGGGTTTTAGTGGAGGGATACATTCCAAAGACCCCTCTCTCCGCTGCGCCCCGTTTGTTGTCTCAGTCCTCACTCGACTCCAGCCGCTGAACTCTGAGGCAAGCTAGGTGGAGCCCTGGGGGTCTTTTCCCTAGACCCCAGTCTCCGGAGCAGAGCCCACCGGAGTCAGCCAGGGTGTGGCCGGCAGGTTGGTTAACCCCCTCCACAGACAGATGCTCAACTTGCAGCAGCCTCTACCTCATCCCTTAAAGGAGTTGATTATAGATTCCCTTGCATTGCCTCTCTAATTGTCTCATGATTGCATTCTTGAGGGCTATGGACCGAGGGAAAAGGATCTCAAACAGCACTCCTCAGCACCGGAATCAGAGTTGCTGCCAAACACATGTTAACTAACTCGTTTTTATCTGAATGCTTTTGCATACACAATGCTATGCTTCACGTGGCCGACTGAAGAAGGGAAAAGTATATGCCTTATCTGGAAGACTTGGTGATTTCGTTGGGCAAACCAAAACTACATACAAAGGTCTTGAATGATAAGTGATGGCTATGGCTTAGGTTGATTCAGTGTGAAGGTTCCATTCAAGAGGAAGGAGGCCACCACAGGGAATCTCTGTCCCTCTCAGGAAGCGGGGGGCCCCTAACAAGTTGCCCTCTCCCAGGTCAGCTCAGGTACTGAGCGGGTACTGGGCAGCCAACCTTCTCGCCCGCTCGCCACCTGAGGCTTTCTTGGAGGCACGGGACTTTCTTGGACGTACGGGGTTATTTGGGAGGGGGGGCGGAAGAAAATCTAGACCCCGATACGTTTCAATTTCTACTTCCTCCGCCCCGAATTTCCTGGCCATCCTTGTGCCTGCGTTTTCCTGTCTCGGATCCCCAGCGCGAGGCGGGATCCTTTCCACCCAGAGGTGCCGTAATGGAGCCAAGAGACGGAATCCCCCGGACGCCCGAGCCCGGAGTAGAGACTCTCCGGGCAGAGGGACGCGGGGGTGGCTCCTGTTGCCGGGCTGTGCCTGGAAGCGCGCCCCCGCCCCGGCCCCTGCTCTCGGCCCCCGCTCCCGCCTCCCCAGCCGCGGCGGCGGGGCCGCGCACGGTGCGCCGGGGGGCGCGCACGCAGGGGGCTGGCCTGCCCGAGGCGCGGGGGAAAGTTGAGTTGGGAGAAGTTGGGAGAGGCGGGGGCGCGCCCCGGGGTGGGCACGGGGCAGTCGTCGGGAGCGCGCGAGGGCGCCGGAGGACGGGGAGAGACCCCGAGACCCCCGAGGCACCAAGTCCAGAGCGAGCGGGTAAGCGGAGAGGTGGTGGCGGGGGAGGGCCGGGGCCGCGGAGGGAGGAAGGGAGGGGGAAGGAGAGGGGGGGAACTCGGGACTTGAGCGGGGAGGGAGTGGAAGTGGAGGAAAGGGCGGAGACTGGGGCGCGGGGAACCGAGGTCTTGGGGAGAAGGATGGGGAGGCGGATGGAGTGCTGGTCGGAAGCGGGCATTCCGGGCGCTTCTCAGAGTTCCCTAAAGCCAGGGTGCCGCGCCCCCTGCCACCAGGAGGGTGTAGTCTCCCGGAGACGCCGCCGGCCCTCCCACTCCCCGGCGGGCTCCAGACCATCCCTCCCCTCCTGCCCCCCCGCACAGCCCTTCAGTCCAGGGGCGCCCACACTGGGGGTTGCCCGGGCCTCCGTCCCCAATCTCCGGGTTGAGAGGCGAAGCGGGGAAAGGCGGGTGGCGGGTCAGGTCGGGACAAGGGGTCAGGCAGAAGAGGGAGCAGCTGGGTGGGGATGGGAAAGACGAGCCCGGAGAGTTGGACCTGACTCCCGGGGTCGGCTTGTCCAGGCGGGGAGTTCCGTGCTGGGTGCGAAGGGCGGCACTGCCTGAAATCCAGGGTCTACTTTATCCCCCTTTATTTCCCCCGCCAGCCCCACTTGGAAGAGCTGCGGAATTTACGAGTTCACTTGGGAGGTGGTTAATGCCCAAGTGGGGGGCCTGAGTTGCTAATCCCTTGGGCCAGGGGAGAGATGCTAATCCTCTGGGCTGGTTAGGGCTGGTCCCGGGAATGTGTCCCCACCCGGATTATCGGCACCGATGCTCTGGACAGAGGCTGCTTTGTGTTCTGGGACAGCGGGGGAGGGGGCGCAGAGGAGTGTGGAGGGCACAGCCTGAGGTGGGAGTACGCACCTGCAGGTGCTCAGGGCGGACTCCCCACAACCTTCCCAGACTGGGTCCCCCCACGCTCATCCACACCACCCACCCTGGCTGAAGGCCTGCTGAGGGGGAGGGGAAGAGTATGGTTAGCCGAGTTGGAGTGCTTGCCAGGATTGTGTTGCCAGGCTCCCCATCCTGGGTGACCCCCCCCCAGGCCTATACTGTTGGACCCAACACTGACTTGTCTTACTCGTAAGTCGGGCACCCCCAGTCCCCAGCAATGCACTGGGAGCATGGGTACTGTCACTTTCCGCCAGTCTTGGGTGCCCCCCAGGCTGACCCACTAGGAATGGGCCCCTGATCTGCAGGGATTGGGCTGCCCCCTGCAGCTCCTTCTCTGCCCCCACCACACAGGGTGTCCTCCGAAGACTCCCTGTAGTCACAGTCAGGAGGGTGGCAGCCCTGCCACTCAGATTTTCCTGGCTCCAGGCTCTAGGGGGGCGGGATCCAGACTGCCCTCAGAGGCAGAACCTCAAGGCTCAGTGGCCACCCCCTCCCAGCCCATCACATGCCCCTCCCCAATTATAAAGCTCTGCCCAGCCCGTGCCCACCTTCTGTGCCTTCCTCCCTCCCACTGAGTGAGTGGAGTTGAGCTCCTGCCCTCCACCCAACCACTCTGCTTCCCTCCTGCTGGCCCCCACAGACCTGGGGGAGGGAAGCCTCCTGCCGGCCTGCACTGGGGAGGGGGCGCCCCCTCCCTGCGGGGGCATCTTGGGCTCTCTCCAGAGTTCTTCCTCTCCTCTGCCCGCTTCCTGGCTTCCTGTCGCAGCAGCCCAGCCTGGCTCCACGGGGTGTCTCACCCTCCTCACCACACCCTCTCTGGTCTCAGGCCCACCTCTGGTGGGTGCCCTGATCCTGAGGTACTCCGTGTCTGCCTGGGCCTTCACTCCCCTCCTTCCCCGGCCCATGATCACTCCCCCCACCCCATTCTGTTGCTTTCTTTCCAGGCCTGGGCCTTGACTCCTTTCTCTTTTTCTTGCGGCCTCTCCCACCTTCTCTCTTCTCCCGCTACTCAGTCTCTTGGCCCTTTTTGACCCCGGTCGCCTCAGTCCTCTCCTGTCTCTTTGTTCTTCTCTATTTCTCCTTTAAATAACTCCTCTCTGTGCTGTGGCAGCTGCTAAGGGCCACTCTGAGGTCCTTCATAAGAGGATCCGGAGCAGCGTGGAGGGCGTGTGGTGGCTGCTGCCGTCCTGGGGCTCTCAGTGGTGATTGGGCCTCTCCCCCTACCCAGGTTATGCCTCCACCTCCTTGCCCTGAAAGCCGCAGCGACAGTGAAAAGGGCTAAGATTCGGCCATGAGCAGCGCCCCCCGGCGCCCTGCCACGGGCGCAGATTCTTTCCGCACGGTGAGTGTGGCCCCCAGTTCTCCATCCAGCCTTCCCTCTGTGGCAGCCTTGGATGCTCCAGCCAAGAGCCCTCTCCAACCAGGGGTGTGAGTGTGTGTGTGTGAGAGTGTGTGTGTGTGTGTGTGTGAGTGTGCAGACCGGAGGGCGCTGCCATCCCTACCCAGACCTTGCATGATTGTCGTGGGGGGATGGGTAGTGGGGTGGATCAGGCATCTCCTAGTGCTGGGGAGGGAGTTGAGGCTGTTACCTGAAGACCTAGGTAGCTTAGCTTTGGCAGTTGAGGAACTTTGAGAACCCTGGGTCTCTCACCCAGCGACCCCTCTTAGACCCGGCTGGCACTTGAAGTGCAGGTCTAGTCCGAGCACCAGTCAGGGTTCTGGGCTGAGCTTGCCTGCTGTGACTGGCCACGCCCCCTGCCCACGTGCCACCCAGGCCCATCCTTCCCTGCCCCCACGTGGCCACTGCTCCACATGGCCCCCTCTGGATTTTCCTAAGGAGTCTAATGATTAACCCCGTGCCACAATCAGCTCCGCTATTGGTCATTCTGGCCCAGAGGGGCACGTGACTGGGAAGGGGTGCAGGTTGGTCCCCTCCCCCTCCTTCTCAGGTTCACCCCTGCCGGCCATGGACTTCCTCCTGCGGCCTCAGGTGCGAGGGGTCTGCGACCTTTTCTCCCCAAGGGGGCTAGCTCCCTGCGCCTCTCCCTGCCCCCTCCTCTCACGGTTCTGCTTCTGGTAGGAGTGGGGCCCCGCACTTGGGGAAGCCCAGAGATGGGCAGGAGCCTTCCTCACAGAGGGGAGAAGCCGGCCCCCTGGCCCGCTCACCTTTTTTTATCCGGTGTTCTGCCAGTCTCAGCTGCTCCAGTCCCCACCTCATCCCCAAGACCCGCCCTTCGCCACAGCCCTCCTCCCCGAGCTCTTCCTGGTTCTCGCTGCTGGCACCGCCATGGAGGGGGCTGCATACCCCCGCCCTTGGAGATCCCGATGCCCTTCAGGTCCAGAAGTTCTTGAGCAAATATTTGGCGGTGCCTGGAGCTGAGACCGTGGGTGGGTAGGGGGCTGGACCAAGGCTGCCTGGCCCGGCGGCTGCTGCTTAGCCGGGTTGAGCTTTTGCAAACGCCGCATTCCCTGCTGGCTGTGCCGGCTACTGCTCTGCGCCCGCAGGATGACTCAGGTGGGGGCTGTGGGGGTGGGGTGAGGGGTGGGGCTGGGGAGCAGGCCCAGGGCTCAGGTGTGGGGTCTACGGGCTTGGGGAGCACTCCTGGGGCTGAAGGGCATCCATTCCTGGCCCTGCGGGGCTGGGTTTGTTTGACTCTGACTGGCCCTGGATCTGTTAGCTTGGGCGCCTCCAGAAGTTACTTTTTGGGCTCAGCAGTTGTCTTCAGGCCAACAGGAGTTTCTTCACTATCTTGTCATGTGAACTTCCCGGTTCACACGCCCTCCCTCCAGGCTGCAGAGGGCTGGACACACGGGATTTCTTCCCCTGGCCCTGAACTGACTGTACAGCCAAGGGGGATGGGCTGGGGTGGGGGCAGCTCAGAACCTAGGGGACAGCTGCTGAGGGGGACTGGGTCTCTGCATCTGAGGGGACACTGCTGGGGGGACACTGGTTCCCTGCATTTGACGGGACAGACTAGAGGGACTGGGTCCCTTCTTTTTTTTTTTTTTTTTTCCCGAGATGAAGACTTGCTCTGTCACACAGGCTGGAGTACAGTGGCATGATCTTTGCTCACTGCAACCTCCGCCTCCTGGGTTCAAGTGATTTTCTTGCCTCAACCTCCCGAGTAGCTGGGATTACAGGCACCTGCCACCATGCCCGGCTGATTTTTGTATTGTTAGTAGAGATAGGGTTTTACCATGTTGGTTAGGCTGGTCTTGAGTTCCTGATCTCCAGCAATCCACCCACCTAAGCCTCCCAAAGTGCTGGGATTATGGGTGTGAGCTACTGTGCCCAGCCTGGGTCCCTATATTTGAAGGGACAGCTGCTGAGTGGATATCAAGTCACCAGCATTAGAGGAGATGGCTGCTGATGGTGGGGGTCCTGGGTCTCTGGCACTGGGAAGGGTGAGGTTTCGGGGTACAATTTCCAGTAAGCCTTGTGTGTTTTCTCTGTGCCTTCTTCCTCACAGCCAGAGCCAGAGAGCTTGGTCCCTGGGACGCCTGGGTTCCCCGAGCCGGAGGAAGATGAACTTCACCGCACCCTGGGCGTGGAGCGGTTTGAGGAGATACTACAGGAGGCCGGGTCTCGCGGAGGGGAGGAGCCAGGCCGAAGCTATGGGGAGGAAGATTTTGAGTGTGAGGGGGCAGGCAGGGGAGGGGGAGGAGGCAAGGGGATCACATTTGACTGTCCAGCAAAGGGGCTGGGGTCCTTGTGGGAGGAGTGGGGCTGTGGGCCAGGATGGCAGGGGAGAGGTGCTCTGCTGGCCACAGCCAAGTCTCCCTCCTCCCTGCAGACCACCGCCAGTCCTCCCACCACATCCATCACCCGCTGTCCACCCACCTGCCTCCGGATGCACGCCGCCGCAAGACACCCCAGGGCCCAGGACGGAAGCCTCGAAGGCGCCCGGTAGCCTCCCCAACAGGAGAAACCCCCACCATTGAGGAGGGGGAGGAAGATGAGGATGAGGCCATCGAGGCAGAGGGGGCCCGGGCACTCACGCAGCCGTCCCCTGTTTCCACACCCTCCTTAGTGCAGGTGCGCTGGGCGCGGGCTCCTAGGGGATATTGTCAGGGCCCTGGCCTGGTCACTCCTGCCCACATGGGTCCCTGTTGCAGTTCTTCCTCCAAGAGGATGACAGTGTTGACCGGAAGGCAGAGAGGACCAGTCCACCTCCCCCTGCACCGCTGCCCCACCAGGAGGCAACTCCCCGGGCCTCCAAAGGGGCCCAGGCTGGGTAAGTACACCCCAATCAACATTGTCCCCAACAGACACCACCCCTGCTAGGGAAGTAAGGTGGTGGAATCACCAGGCCGGGGTTCAAATCCCAGCCCTGCCCTCACTAGCTGGCAAACAACTTAAGCTGTTCAAGCCCCAGGTTCCTCACGGAACCAAGCATAATAGAACCTTTCTCACTGGTGGCTGTAGGGATTAAGGGTGGTATGAATTAAGGTTCTAAGTATGGTTTAGCCTGGCACAGAACAAGCGCTGCCTAAGCTGCCCCCCACCCCTGCTCGTCCCCTACCCACGCCTGTGGTGTAGTGGGACCAGTAGCCAGCACTGGCTCAGGTACTGGACTGGTGACCACCTAGCACTTGCTGGGGCCCCCAGGGTTCCAGAGGCAAAGGAGACCCCTTCTCCTTGGGGAGCTGCCAACACGCTCTGGTTGGAAACCAAACGTCATATGAGGTGGCATCAGCATGTTGTCACTGCACCCAGTGGCTGGTTCAGGCAAAGTGTCAGCACCAGTGGACGATTGGCATTTGGGGGAAGGCTTCCTGGAGAAATGACTTTGAACTAGGTCTCAAGGTCACTACTATCACGGATCTGTTGTTTTCTGGGTGCCAGGCAGCGTGAAGGCTGCAGGAAGCGAAGGGCATGTTGTCCCCTCTGGGAGCGCGTAAACCTGTTGGGACAGTGTACAGATGCAGGGGGCAGGTTACAGTGGCCTTAAAGGTGCCAGGATGGCCAGGAGGAGGTTGGGGCTTCCGAGAAAGTCTGGCAGCAGGAAAGGGTTGGATTTGTGGGCCAGGGTACGTGGGGGCTAGGAAAGCCTGGTTATGGGAGGGGACGTGAGCTTGGAGCTCTGGGGTCTCTTGATGTTGAGAGAGAGGGATAGGACCACATGGCAGGGCCCTGGCCACCCAGTGTTGGCAGAGAGAGGGGAGAGCAGAAGCTGGCCTGGCATCTGTGAAGGCCGAGGCTCACCCCTCCTCCCAGGGCAGGAAGCTGTCTGCCGTCTCAAAGGCCCAGTGCCACGGACTTTATTCCTCTTGATTAAACATAGGCCCCTGTGAACCTCTCAGTCCCATGGCTTAGGGGTGTGCCAGGGGGTGAGGGGGCAGGGGGGTGAATACTGACTGTCAGGAAGCAGCGTCCTGAGCTCCTTTTTTGTGCCAGGCCCTGCACTGGGACTTTTCCAGAATCTCGCCCCTCATGGCACCGCAAAAGGCTGGCCTCAGCCCCAACTGCTAAGGAGCATTGACGTTCTCAGTGGATGATCAGAGGGGCCTTTGGGTGACCATTTGGGACTGCACAGCTGGAAAAGGATGGAGCTGGGGTGTGGATGCTGGCAGTCTGCGTCCAGAATCCCCCTCTTCCCATGCCCATGCCTCCCAGGAGTGGGAGCTAGGAGGGCCTGGAGTCTGATGTGGCCCCTTCCCTAGCTGCCCCCTGTGTAGGTGCTGGGAGTTGGGGAAGAGGCCAGCTTTCTCAGGCTCATGGCCATTCTGTCTGCCTAGAACCCAGGTGGAGGAGGTGGTGGTGGTGACCAGTGGCACCGCAGGGGGTGACAATGGGGGTGCCTCGGGGCGCCCCCTGCCTAAAGCCCAGCCTGGGCATCGCAGCTACAATCTTCAGGAAAGGAGGCGCATCGGGAGCATGACGGGGGCTGAGCAGGCACTGCTGCCCCGGGTCCCCACGGACGAGAGCGAGGCCCAAACGCTGGCCACAGCCGACCTAGACCTCATGAAGAGTGAGTGCTGGGCATGGGCCAAACCCGGCACTGGGGCGAAGGAGTAAGAGAAAGGGGGAGCCCAACCTTGGTCCTCTGCCCCCACAGGTCACCGGTTTGAGGACGTTCCTGGGGTGCGTCGGCATTTGGTGCGGAAGAATGCAAAAGGTTCAACGCAGAGTGGCCGGGAAGGGCGGGAGCCTGGCCCCACACCGCGAGCCCGACCCCGGGCCCCTCACAAGCCCCACGAGGTACC
Organism: Cebus imitator; assembly: GCF_001604975.1. Lineage (NCBI taxonomy): Eukaryota > Metazoa > Chordata > Mammalia > Primates > Cebidae > Cebus > Cebus imitator. The sequence goes on along the minus strand of NW_016107335.1, from coordinate 7,928,197 downwards.
ATGCTCTGCTTCATGCTCCTCCATTAACTTCCCATCCACCTTCTCCCCACGATCCCTCCCCTACCTCTCAGACCAGCTGTAATCTCAAGCCTCAGGATTCCCACCTTTGTTTTGTTGAGACAGTCTGACTCTGTCACCCAGGATGGAGTGCAGTGGCACAACCTTGGCTCACTGCAACCTCTGCCTCTTAGGTTCAAGCGATTTTTTTTTTTTTTTTTTTTTTTGAGGTGGAGTTTTGCTGTTGTTGCCCAGGCTGGAGTGCAATGGCGCGATCTCGGCTCACCGCAACCTCCGCCTCCTGGGTTCAAGCAATTCTCCGGCCTCAGCCTCCTGAATAGCTGGGATTACAGGCATGCACCATCATGCCCAGCTAATTTTTGTATTTTTAGTAGAGACGGGGTTTCACCTTGTTGACCAGGATGGTCTCGATCTCTTGACCTCGTGATCCACCCGCCTTGGCCTCCCAAAGTGCTGGGATTACAGGCTTGAGCCACCACGCCCGGCCCTCAAGCGATTTTTTTTACCTCAGTTTCCAGAGTAGCTGAGATTATAGGCACCCACCGTCCATGGCTAATTTTTGTAATTTTAGTAGAGATGAGGTTTCACCATGTTGGACAGGCTGGTCTCCAACTCTTGGCCTCAAGTGATCCACCTGCCTTGGCCTCCCAAAGTGCTGGGATTACAGTGTGAGCCACCGCACCTGGCACAGGGATGCCACCTTTGGTTGTGAAGGTTGTACACTGCACAAGAGTGCCATATACACATCGTAGAGCTTATTGACTTAGGCACCATGATCACGTTTCCGTGGTGGGCATCGTTGATTTGAGTATTGTGGTTATAATTCACATCTTTTTGTCGCATGACCATCTTAGTAAGAGATGCCATTTTCTGATTTGAATAAAGGCCCCCCTTGGGCTAAAGGTGGCTCTGGATAGCACCGCACTTCATTTTTCAAAACCTAGTTGCCTCTGTACTTGTTTGATCCTCTCAGCCACCTGTGAAGATGACAATAGGTCAACAGCCATGAACTAGAGTGCTGTGACTTGGCCAAGGTCACTCGGTTACCTAGTGACGCTGCCCATCTTAAGGGCTCTGGTCCTGAACTCTGGCACAGTGTGTGTTTATCCCCATTTTATGGAGGTGTCATACGTACAGGAAGCTGCATCTGTGTGAAGCATCCAGCTCGGTGGCCAGTTGTAAGGACCTGCCTGGCCATTTCCCACACTCCAGAAGTTCCTCCATGGCCCCACCCAGTCAGTATTTTTCAGAGGCCACCACTCTTCCTTCATTTGCCAGTTCTTGAATGCCTATCAGTGGAATGGCTGATAAGCATTCCACTTGTTAAAAGGTCTGCAGTGGCCATTTCTCAAGCCCTGACTGTGAGTCATATAGCATGCCATGTGCTTTTCCTTTTCCCTCCTGACAGTCCTTTGAGGCGGGTATTATTCCCATTTGACAGACGAGAGAAGCCACGTCTCATTGGCTAGTCAGTTGTCGAGGGTCCCACGTGGCTGTGGGACTGGTGTGCCTGTGTGCCACCCACCGTGCTCCTGCTCTCCAGGGTCACTCACCTCCCTCTGATGCCGCTCACCTGAGACCCATCCCAGGGCTGCCGCCTCCGGCTCTGTACCCCAAAATGCCTTCCCTTCTCTCCCCCAAGGTGTTTGTGGAGCTGAATGAGTTGCTGCTGGATAAAAACCAGGAGCCCCAGTGGCGGGAGACAGCTCGCTGGATCAAATTTGAAGAGGATGTGGAGGAGGAGACAGAGCGCTGGGGCAAGCCCCACGTGGCCTCCCTCTCCTTCCGCAGTCTCCTGGAGCTCCGCAGGACCCTGGCGCATGGTAACTCTGCTCCCCTCCACCTCCCACCTGGCTACTTCCCAGGAAACTTTCTCCCAAATGGCCCAAATCTGTCTCGAGCCCCACGATGTGTGACAGCTCCAGAGCCCAGAGGGACCGTGGGGACCCAGAGCTCACATCTGCCTTTTCAGCTATCAGCTTCTCTAATGTTCTCAGATAACAACTGAAGCCAATGTGTTTTGGTTGTGAAAATGTTCAAGAGAAGCCATTTTGATGTAAAGCTTTCTGAAATTCCTGGCATGCCTTGGTACCGTCTTCGAGACTCTGGGGAATGTGATCTAATCTGTAGATCTCATGAAATGACCATGGACCACAGATGCGGGACTTCCAGCCCTGTGTTTGCTTGCTTGCTCCTTCTCAATGGGTCATCACTCCCGGTTGTTGTTAAAAGGTCTGTTTCTAAGGAGCTGAGGTTCTATGGTTTGAGGCACCCTGGGAATTAATTTTTTTTTTTTTTTTTTTTTTTTTTGAGACGGAGTTTCGCTCTTGTTACCCAGGCTGGAGTGCAATTGCGCGATCTCGGCTCACCGCAACCTCAGCCTCCTCGGTTCAGGCAGTTCTCCTGCCTCAACATCCTGAGTAGCTGGGATTACAGGCACGCGCCACCATGCCCAGCTAATGTTTTTTGTATTTTTAGTAGAGACGGGGTGTCACCACGTTGACCAGGATGGCCTCGATCTCTTGACCTCCTGATCCACCCGCCTCGGCCTCCCAAAGTGCTGGGATTACAGGCTTGAGCCACCGTGCCCGGCCAATTTTTTTTTTTTTTGAGGCAGAGTCTCGCTCTGCCGCCCAGGCTGGAGTGCAATGGTGCAGCCTCAGCTCACTGCAACCTCCGCCTTCCTAGTTCAAGTGATTCTCCTGCCTCAGCCTGCTGAGTAGCTGGGATCACAGGCGTGCGTCACCACGCCTGGCTAATTTTTGTATTTTTAGTAGAGTCGGGGTTTTACCATGTTGGCCAGGCTGGTCTCGAACTCCTGACCTCATGATCTGCCCACCTTGGCCTCCCAAAGTGCTGAGATTACAGGCATGAGGCACTGCGCCCGGCCTTTTTTTTTGAGACAGGATGTTTCTCTGTTGCCAAGCTGGAAGTACAATGGCGCAGTCTCCGCTCACTGCAACCTCCATCTCCTGGGCTCAAGTGATCCTTCTGCCTCAGCTTCCCGAGTAGCTAGAACTACAGGTGCACAACACCACGCCTAGCTAATTGTTGTATTTTTAGTAGAGATGGGGTTTCACTGTGTCGCCCAGACTGATCTCGAACTCCTGAGCTCAAGTGATTTGCCCAACTCAGCCTCCCAAAGTGTTGGGATTACAGGCGTGAACCCCTGTGCCCAGCTTAAAATTAAATTAAAAAAAAGAAGAATAAACAAAAAATTAAGCAGCTGAGGACCTAGAAACCTGCTCTTACGATTGTTTCCCAACTAAGAGTCCATAGGCCCCCAGTGAGGCTCAAGGACTTTGGGTAAAGTGCCACCAGGCAAGAGCTCTATTACTAGGCCTTGTGATCTCTGGTCTGGCTGCTCAGGGGTTTTTGGTTCTGTTTCTTCTTTAATCTTTGTTACTGATGAATGATCTGGTAACTTTTGAAGGAACTGTTATTTCTGTGTGCAATGGTGAAGGGAGGTCAAAGAGCAGATGGGGAAGTCAAGAAGCTTGGGGTGGAGCGGGGTCTGCAGATGGCTCCAGGGCAGCCACATGGACAAGGCCACAGACCAGCTGAGGTGCGAACCAGAGGGTAGAACTAGGCCCCTAGAGTGGCACAGCAGCTGGCTCACTTAGAGGAGAGTTTTCTAACAGCCAAGAGCGTTCAGCCAGAGTGGGCAGCCTGGGCCGTCCCCGTGGAGGCCAGATGCTCCCTGGAAGGGGTGTCTGGCAGGCGTAGCCTAGGTGGCCGCTCTGGTCACTGAGGTTCAGTGGTCTCTGTTGAGCATCATAACATTCCTGGGGGTCTGGGGGAGGGGACAAACCAGAGGGTTGATGTGACCTAGGCTCCTGTGGGAGCTAGGACTCAAGCCCGTGTCCTTCACGGGTAGGCCGGTGTTCCATCCCCAGCACCTACCCACCTGGCCCTCAGCCGTCCCCAGCTCCTGCTCCCATTCCATTCCCTGCCACTGTTCTGCGCCCTGGGGCTGAGAGGTCCTCTATGCCATCTTATGCCAGGGGCTGTGCTCTTGGATCTGGACCAGCAGACCCTGCCTGGAGTGGCCCATCAGGTAGTGGAGCAGATGGTCATCTCTGACCAGATCAAGGCCGAGGACAGGGCCAACGTGCTGCGGGCCCTGCTCCTGAAACACAGGTGAGGCCCTGTGGGTGGCTGGGGACGACACTTGATCCACCCCACCTGCCCTGGCCCTTGGCATTGACCGCCCCCTTTGCCTCACTGCCCTCTGCCCCGCCAGCCACCCAAGCGACGAGAAGGACTTCTCCTTCCCCCGGAACATCTCGGCCGGCTCCCTGGGCTCCCTGCTGGGGCATCACCATGCTCAGGGGGCTGAGAGTGACCCTCATGTCACTGAGCCTCTCATCGGAGGTGTTCCCGAGACCCGGCTGGAGGTGGAGCGAGAGGTGAGGGGAGCACCGGCTCTGCCTGGGCTGGCGGCAGGACTGAGGAAGTCCGGGTGAGGACTCAGAGTGGGAGGGGCTTGCCTGGGCTGAGCTCTCTTCTGTGTCCCCTAGCGTGAGCTGCCACCTCCAGCACCACCAGCTGGCATCACCCGCTCCAAGTCGAAGCACGAGCTGAAGCTGCTGGAGAAGATCCCCGAGAATGCCGAGGCCACAGTGGTCCTCGTGGGTATGTGGGGCAGGTCCCATGTTGGGGGCTTGGTGGCCGGGCCCTGAGGCAGGGTCCTCTAGTCTCCCTGGCCCTCCCTTGGTACCACCCCTGGGCGAGGGGCTGGAAGGTGGTCCTGCTGCTCAGCTCTTACTCACGATGGCCCCACACCCCTAGGCTGCGTGGAGTTCCTCTCTCGCCCCACCATGGCCTTTGTGCGGCTCCGGGAGGCCGTGGAGTTGGACGCAGTGTTGGAGGTGCCAGTGCCCGTGCGTTTCCTCTTCCTGCTGCTGGGCCCGAGCAGCGCCAACATGGACTACCACGAGATTGGCCGCTCCATCTCCACCCTCATGTCGGACAAGGTCAGCTCCCCTCCTGCTCTGAACCCTGCTTCCCAGAGCCCTCACTGGGCCAGCCTTGATCCCCACAACTGCCCCCCACCCACCAGCCTTGCCCAGCCCCAGCTCCAGGCCCTCAGCCCTCCTCTTTGTGCCCTCCCTGATCCCCATCCTGCTTTGGCAGCAATTTCACGAGGCAGCCTACCTGGCCGATGAGCGGGAGGACCTGCTGACGGCCATCAATGCCTTCCTGGACTGCAGCGTGGTGCTGCCACCCTCGGAAGTGCAGGGCGAGGAGCTGCTGCGCTCTGTGGCCCACTTCCAGCGCCAGATGCTCAAGAAGCGAGAGGAGCAGGGCCGGCTGCTGCCCACAGGGGCCGGGCTGGAGCCCAAATCTGCCCAAGATAAGGGTACGAGCCAGGGCGGGCTGGGTCCGTGGTTGCCTGAAGGGGATGAGGTGAGCAGGAGGGGCTGGGGTGCCCTGACGGAGGCCTGGGTTGCAGCGCTCCTGCAGATGGTAGAGGTGGCAGGGGCAGCTGAAGATGATCCCCTTCGGCGGACTGGGCGGCCCTTCGGAGGGCTGATCCGAGATGTGCGGCGCCGCTATCCCCACTACCTGAGCGACTTCCGAGATGCACTTGACCCGCAGTGCCTGGCTGCCGTCATCTTCATCTACTTTGCCGCCTTGTCTCCTGCTATCACGTTTGGGGGGCTGCTAGGTGAGGAGAGCCTTCAGGGGCGGTGCCGGGGGGACTGCCCAGGGCCTGGCCACCATCTCCTGAGCTGGTCCCTGTACCTCCAGGAGAGAAGACGCAGGACCTGATAGGGGTGTCGGAGCTGATTATGTCCACAGCGCTCCAGGGCGTGGTCTTCTGCCTGCTGGGTGCCCAGCCACTGCTGGTGATTGGCTTCTCGGGGCCCCTGCTGGTCTTCGAGGAGGCCTTCTTCTCGGTGAGGGTTCTTCCCGCCCAGCTCCAGCTGCCCCTCCTCTGCCCTAGACGCCTCCCCCAGCGTCCCTGCCCAGAGCCTGGGACCTGACTGCCCTCGCCTCCAGTTCTGTAGCAGCAACCACCTGGAGTACCTGGTGGGCCGTGTGTGGATCGGCTTCTGGCTGGTGCTCCTGGCCCTGCTCATGGTAGCCCTGGAGGGGAGCTTCCTGGTCCGCTTCGTCTCCCGCTTCACCCAGGAGATCTTCGCCTTCTTGATCTCACTCATCTTCATCTATGAGACCTTCTACAAGCTGGTGAAGGTGGGCAAGCCCTGCTAAGAGCTGGGCCAGGAGGGCTGAGGTTTCAGGGCTGGAGGGAGTCTCTTGGTCCCATCCTCTGGATTCGAGGCCAGGCTAGTCTGGAGTGTCCCTGGGGCTTGTTGCCAACACACACACCAGGGCCTCAGATCGGTCTTTTAATGAATGGAATTAATTTTTGAGACAGTCTCACTCTGTCACCCAGGCTGGAGTACAGTGGCATGACCTTGGCTTACTGCCACTTCCATCTCCCAAGTTCAAGCAGTTCTCCTGCCTCAACCTCCCCAGTACCTGGGATTATAGATCTGTGCCACCATGCCCAAATAATTTTTGTATTTTTAGTAGAGACGACATTTCACCATGTTGGCCAGGCTGGTCTTGAATGCCTGACCTCAGGTGATCCACCCACCTCGGCCTCCCAAAGCGCTGGTACCATCGGAGTGAGCCACCGTGACTGTCTTGATTTATTTCTAAACATTAACTCAAACCAGATAGATCAGTCATTCAAAAACTCATAGTTTTATTTTTTTTTTTTGAGGTGGAATCTCACTCTGTCACCAGGCTGGAGTGCAGTGGTACAATCTCGGCTCACTGCAACCTCTGCCTCCCATATTCAAGCGATTCTCCTGCCTCAGCCTCCTCAGTAGCTGGGACTACAGGTGCCCACCACCATGCCCAGCTAATTTTTATATTTTTAGTAGAGACGGGATTTCACCATGTTGGCCAGGATGGTCTCAATCTCCTGACCTTGTGATCCACCTGCCTCGGCCTCCCTCCCAAGGTGCTGGGATTACAGACGTGAGCCGCCGTGCATGGCCTCTTTTTTTTTTTTTTTTTTTTTGGAGACGGTGTTGCCCCAGGCTGCAGTGCAGTTTTGGTGCGATCTCTGCTCACTGCAACCTCTGCCTTCTGGGTTCTCCTGCGTTAGCCTCCCAGATTACAGGCACATGCCACCATACCTGGCTAATTTTTTTTGTATTTTTTTAGTAGAGATGGGGTTTCGCCAGGCTGGTCTTGAATTCCTGGCCTCAAGTGATCCATCCACCTCAGCCTCCCAAAGTGCTGGGATTATGGGTGTGAGCCACTGCACTTGGCCAAAAACTCAAACTTTTACTTCTTAAAAACTTCTATATTTAATGGCACAGTGGCGCCATTAGAGCTCACTGTTACCTCAAACTCCTGGGCTCAAGTAATCCTTCTGCCTCAGCCTCCCTAACAGCTGGGACTAGGTGGGCACCACCATGCCTGGATAATTTTAAAATTTTTTGAAGAGGCCTACCTATATTGCCCAGGCTTGTCTGGAACTCCTGGCCTCAAGCCATCCTCCTGTGTTAGCCTCCCAAAGCATTGGGGTTGTAGGCAGGAGCCACTGGCCTAGTTTATCTTTTTATTTTTTTACTTCATTTTATTTATTTGTTTTTTTGACACAGAGTGTTGCTCCATTGCCCGAGCTGGAGTGTAGTGGCATGATCTTAGCTCACTGCAACTTCGGCCTCCCAGGTTCAAGCAATTCTGCATCTGCCTCGACCTCTCGAGTAGCTAGAATTACAGAGGCATACCACGGCCCAGCTAATTTTTGTATTTTTAGTAGAGATAGGACAGGCTGGTCTCGAACTCCTGACCACAAGTGATCCGCCTACCTCAGCCTCCCAAAGTGCTGGAATTACAGGCGTGAGCACATGCTTTTGTTAAAATGTCAAACAATCCAGGATTGTAGAAAGGGGAAAGGCTCCAGAGCTGACAGTCAGTCTGGGCATGAGACATGTGTGACAGGCCACTCTGGTTCTCTGTGCTCATGTCCTCCTCTTTCAGTCCCCTGGATCCTCACTGGGCCTGGCTGATGCCACTTACCAGCTGCCTTCCTGACTTACATCAGCTGCTCAGTCTTTTCCGCCCCACACTGCCCTGTGCTCACAGCTGGTTCTCTGGGTCATTGTCTTAATTCAACAAGACAAGCTCCTTGAAAGCAGGCCAGCCTTTCCCCTGCCCCACCCCTCCCACCCAACGCTCACTGAGCCCCACGAACCTCTCTGCAGTCTAGCTGATGGAGGCCTTGTGGCCTCCTCTTCCCAGATCTTCCAGGAGCATCCCCTACATGGCTGCTCAGCCTCCAACAGCTCAGAGGTGGACGGCGGTGAGAACACGACATGGGCCGGGGCCAGACCCACGCTGGGGCCGGGCAACAGGAGCTTGGCTGGGCAGTCTGGGCAGGGGAAGCCCCGGGGCCAGCCCAACACAGCCCTGCTGTCACTGGTGCTTATGGCCGGCACCTTCTTCATCGCCTTCTTCCTGCGCAAATTCAAGAACAGCCGGTTCTTTCCTGGCCGGGTGCGTGGGCTTAAAGGCCAAGAGGGGGTTAGGGGCAGGAAGGGAGGTGGCAGGGAGTCAGGGGCTGTGGTGGCAGGCCTCTGAGCGCTGTGCCTGCTCACTCAGATCCGGCGGGTGATTGGGGACTTTGGGGTGCCCATCGCCATCCTCATCATGGTGCTTGTGGATTACAGTATTGAGGACACCTATACCCAGGTAAGGTGCTGCTGCCTCTGCCACCCCAGGTCTAGGGGCTCCCCTCCAGCCTCCAGATCCAGCCCGTCCTTCAGCTGAGTGGACACCAACCCCTTTCCATGGCACACCCTCCACATTGACCTTACCCTTGTCCCTGCACTGTGTCTGCCCTGCAGAAGCTGAGCGTGCCCAGTGGATTCTCAGTGACTGCCCCAGAAAAGAGGGGCTGGGTCATCAACCCCCTGGGGGAGAAGAGCCCCTTCCCTGTGTGGATGATGGTTGCCAGCCTGCTGCCCGCCATCCTGGTCTTCATCCTCATCTTCATGGAGACACAGATCACCACGTGAGTGGTCCTAGCCGAAGGGGTATAAGGGCCAGAGCCCCAGGCCAAGCTGGGGAACTCAGCATGGAACCTCCAGCCATACTGGGCAATCCCAGGGACCTCAGGACACCTTGGATGCCAGGATGGCCACAGGAGTTTATTCTGTGGACAGCAGAAAAGCACCCTGATGTTTGCTGGGACAGGAACAGCACTTGGAGGGGCAGGCCAGCCTGGCAGTGCTCGCTGGGAGCTATCATGGAGGATAAGGACTCGGGGCCCAGGTTCTGCTCTATATGGAATTTGAATCCTGACAGAATGGACAGGGACCACCAGTTTCCAAAACCAATTGGAGGGACTGGCTGGACATTCTGGAAAGACCCTGTGGTCTGCAGAGCCGAGTCCACCCTGGGCCTCAGCAGCACCCCTCCTGCTCTCAGGCTCATCATCTCCAAGAAGGAGCGCATGCTGCAGAAGGGCTCCGGCTTCCACCTGGACCTGCTGCTCATCGTGGCCATGGGTGGCATCTGTGCCCTCTTTGGCCTGCCCTGGTTGGCTGCTGCCACTGTCCGCTCCGTCACTCACGCCAACGCACTCACTGTCATGAGCAAGGCCGTGGCGCCTGGGGACAAACCCAAGATTCAGGAGGTCAAGGAGCAGCGGGTGACAGGGCTGCTGGTTGCCCTGCTTGTGGGTATGTTGCCTCTTGCCCTTCCTTTCCCAGTGGATTCCCCAGGGCCACTGGGGCCCGGGGACCCTGGGGCCAACTGTTTCTCCTGCGCCTCCTGTAGGCCTCTCCATAGTTATCGGCGATCTGCTCCGGCAGATCCCCCTGGCCGTGCTCTTTGGAATTTTCCTGTACATGGGAGTCACTTCCCTTAATGGGATCCAGTTCTATGAGCGGCTGCATCTGCTGCTCATGCCGCCCAAACATCACCCAGATGTCACTTACGTCAAGAAGGTGAGCCCCCCAGCTCCCCACCAGAAGGGGTGCGCCTCTGCCCATCCTGGTCTACTTGGGTCACTGTCCATCTGCTCCCTCCCGTCTGCCCTTCCAGCTAGCCCCCACCTTCTCTCTACAGACCCTAGGAAGGTGCTTCCATCCCCACCTCTGAGGAGGGGAGAGGCTCATTCCAGGAGCAGGCTGGGGAGGAGCCTGGGCTCACCTGTCTCCATCCCCCAGGTCCGGACCCTCCGTATGCACCTGTTCACGGCACTGCAGCTACTCTGCCTGGCCCTGCTCTGGGCTGTCATGTCCACAGCTGCCTCCCTGGCCTTCCCCTTCATCCTCATCCTCACAGTGCCGCTCCGCATGGTGGTGCTCACCCGTGTCTTCACCGAGCGAGAGATGAAATGCGTAAGCCCTCCCACCTGCCTCCCCCACCCCCTCTTGGTCCCCTCTCATCTGCCTGTGGATCTAGAAAGGCTCCCCTTCCCTTCTTGACCACCACCCTCCCACACAGCTGGATGCCAACGAGGCAGAGCCAGTGTTTGATGAGCGGGAGGGTGTGGACGAGTACAATGAGATGCCCATGCCTGTGTAGCCGCCCATGCCTGTGTAGCCGCCGCTGAGAGACAGCTGAGAGACCGCCAAGAGACGGATGGATGAGGGGACAGGCTGGTGGGATGGGGTTCCCCCTCCCCTGCCCCTCCCTCCTCATTTTTATTTAAGTGAATAATTTAAAGTCCCCTCCTCCCCCAGTGCCCCTGCAGTAAAGTGCTTTGGCCCCCACTTATCTCTGGCCTTTTGTCTCTATGTGGGGGCATGAATGGAAGAGAGGCAGCGGTCCCAGCCCTGCTCCCCATCCCAAAAATGAGACTCACAATAGGGAAGGAAAGGAACTTTAATAGAAACCAAAACATAGGGAACCAAAGTGCAAATCGTCCACCCCCCATAGGGGGGCCATCCTGAACCCCACATCATCCCCTCACCCCCCTTCGGGCCCCCAGCGCAGGCCCAGGGCCTGGAGCTTCTGCCTCAGGTAGTTCTTGAGTTGGGGCAGACCTCTCTGGGACTCCAGTTCCTCAAAGGGTAGCTGCCAGGAGAGGAGAGGGTGGCAGGTTACCTGTGGGCTGGGAGTGAGGTTTTGCCACAGGCCAGGCCAGGGCCACTCACCGGCAGGAGCTGGTAGCCCATCAGGCCTAGGTGCCGCTCCCTCAGGGCCCTCGAGCCCAGCAGCACCCTGCCGTCCCGGCAGAAATGCCAGCGTTCGCGCAACACCAGCACCACCCTGTGGGGAGAGGGACATGGCTTAGGGCATGGTGGGCAAGGTGGCCAGGGCTCCCCCACCCTGCCTCCCTTACCTCTGGGCAGGGTCTCGGGTAGTGGGGCTAGAGGCAGCCTGTCCCTGGGGGCAGGACCTTGGTGGGTATGGCAGGAAGGGGTCCTGGGTCCTCACGGGAAGAACAGCACCAGAGCTGCCGACACACAGCAGGAAGTCTGGAGGGGGAGCAGGGCGGGTGGTCTTAGCCAGGGCTCTGTCTCCCTGGGCCTGCGGCTGGCCCCTCGCTCACCTGTGCAGTAGCCTGGAGGCACGGTCAGGTCCTGGCGGTATTTCTCCTCCCCCAGCAGCTGGCGCAGCCCCTCAGCTACTATGTCCTTGTGACTGAGGAGAAAGGACACCAGTAGCAGGAAGGGCCCAGTGCCTCATCCTAGTCTGTCCCAGTCTAGTGCTGCCACCCTGCTGGGCAAAGCCCTCTGCTGCTTCAGGGTCCAGTTTTCTTTATGGGGCTGAGCACCTGAGCTTTGGCAGTTCATGGTCCCTCTAGCTTTTCCACTCTGTGCTGCTCCCAGGCCAGCCCCTCCCCTTGCCCCAGGCTGTCCCATCCACCTGTACTTGCAGCGGGCACGGTCGGTGATGAGAGGCTGGGGAAAGACGGGCACTTGCTGCCTTCGGGGAAGGCGGGGACCCCGGTATCCTGGGAGCTCCAGCTCCACGGCCGTGTCCAGCAGGGAGAGGTAGCGACGCACAATCAGAGCATGAGGGGTGCCTGTGGGGAGGTGGAGACTGGGGCTCTGGGCTGCAGGCCACCCTGCTCCCCTGCCTCTCCAGCCCTCAGGGCCCCAGCCAGCCATCCTGGCCGCGTACCACTGATGTAGTTGATAAAGCCAGGGGAAAAAACAAAGTGCAGGACTCTGAAGGGCAGGCACCGCAGTTGGCACAGTGACATCAAGATGTTGACTGTAGCCAGGGGTGCCACCCCTGCTTCCCGAGCCAGGATCCTCTCAAGGCAGGGCATAAACTGCTGTTCCAGGGGCAGGTAGTTCAGCCGCCCAAAGGGCAGGACCAACTTCTGTACCACCTGTGAAGGAAGAGCAGTTCATTACCCAGTGTGAAGTGTTTCTGCAGTCATCTTTCACAAGCTAAGCCTGAAAGGCTGAGCCAAGTTTATAACATTGCTGTAAAGACAGGACAGCTCCTCCAGCCTCACAGTTCAACAGCAAAGCAGTCATGAGCTGCATGTGACTAATCACCAGACAGGCAGAGGGGACATCACTGTGGGGTCTGGCCCTGAAGACTTCCAGGAGAGGGATGGGTGGAGCTAGGATGGTGCTAAGTGCTTTAGGAAACTGCACAGTTCCAGGAATACATGCTGCTGATGGGAGGTGGGCAAGCCACAGAGGTGTGGGAAAAGATGCAGGTCCCAGGAGACGGAGAGGATGTGTCTGCGTCAGGAAGAGGACAGCCAAGCTTGACAGGGCGCTTGGCTTGACCAGGTCCCTGAGAATGACTCAGGGATGCACAGGAGGTGGGAGGCAAGCCCACCTTGCTGGTGAGCTGGTTTTCCTGAACCACTAGGAAGTGGGCAATGGCTTCCAGAAGCTGGGGCTCCCGTAACCGGTGCCGGGCCAGGTGCTGGGCCAGGAGCACCATCACATGGGGCGTCAGTTCCTCTGGTCTTGTCTCTGTGAAGAACAGCCTGTCACAATGGGCCTCAGGCCGGACCTCCAGCTGGCTCAACTCCACCTCAGCCTAGCTAACTGAGCCCACTTTCCTCCTCCTGTCAGCCCTCCCCTTCCCTATCTGCCTTTAACCCCCTCCAGCACCTGCCAGGCTGCTGATCAGATGCTGCCGTGGATACCGCAGAAAACGGGGGCAGCTCAGAGCAGCTTCCAGCCTTTGCCCACCTCGGAGAAGAGACGACAAAGGGGGAGGTGGCTTCGGAGGGAGGCGGAGCCTTCGCTCCTGCTCCAGGGCGCGCACCAGGGGACCATCAGATGGAAAGCCTGAGGGGAGAGATGAAAGGCAGCCTGATAACAGAGCTGTGCAGCTGTTCTAATCATGGGGTTACTTGGTGAATTCCCCACCATTCTCCTCTCCACTTCCTGAGCGGGAAGGTGTGCTAGAGTTTAAGTGCAAACAGTGGAGAAATGTAAACTATCATGTGACTATGAGGTATCAGAACGGTCTGTGGGGAATACATACAAAGATGGCAAAACAGGCTTTCATCTTGTGCCAATTGTGACAAGTTATAGTGGCTTCCTAGGGCACTCTATTAGCAAGAATCTGGGGTGGCACCCTAGCGAGGCTGGAATGAGTGCGTTCGACTCATGATGTCTCACAGAACGGGAGCAAGAGCAAGTGTTCCTGGGCACACGCCTGATAGGCTGGGTCTCTGTCCATGGTCCTCTCCTGTTTTCCCTATTCTTCATTAACACCCAGCAGCCCCCCAGGCGCCCACCTCAAGCCCCTCCTCACCAAGTAAGACTGCAAGGTGCAGACACACGTGGATGGTGTGCATGTCAAAGGAGGGGCAGTTTCGGATGATGAGCTGACTCAAGTCCTGCAGTGTGGCCTGCTCCACAGGAGGGGGCCGTGGCCTAGACCCCAAGAGTTGGCCAAGACGACGAAGCGCCACCGGGTAGTGGTGGGCGCGCACCTTGGTGGGGTTCTGGCCCAGCCAGCGCAGCAGCTCCCCAGGGCTCCTCGCCTGTTCCAGAAGCCGCTGCAGCCCTTGCACATGACCTGTACTGGGGCTTCCTCCAAGAGGCCAGTCTCCCCATTTGCTGGGTCCCAGACAGCAGGGCTGTACTGGCGGGATCAGCAGCAAGCCAGACAGCCGAGTAGGGGAGGTCTGAGCAGAGAGCAGGACTCGAAGCATTGAGTTGGGTGATGGAGACCCTGAGGGGCAGCCCAAAAAAAGGGGTGAGGCTTTCTCCAAAGGGAGAAAGACCTGCTACCTACTCCTTACCTCACTCCTCATTCAGGGGACCTGGGTTCGAGCAACCCTTTGTGACTGCTCTGGGCCTCTTCCCCGCCCCGCCCCTCTGCCTCTTTCCACTGCTTTGAAACAGCAATCATAATCCTCAGTGCGGTCAGCGCAGCACTACTTGCAAAGCAATTCCACATGCACCATCCCTGATGCTCCTTACACGCCCATGAGGAGTAGGCAGGGCTGGCATTACCTCATTTCACCGGTGAGAAACGCAGGCCCAGAGCGGCGGAGAGGTTAAGCCCGGGGTCATGAACCGGGTTAGTGGTCGCGCCCAGTCTGGAGCCCAGGCGACACCGGCGTGCGCTCTCCCGACCACCTCCCTCTCCCGCAGGAGGCGGCGGCGGCAAAGAGAGTGGAACGCGGGGTGCGCGGCTGGACGGTGCTGGGTTCCATGCTGGGCGCTCCCACTTACCAGCGGCGTGACCTTGGACAAGCGGCTTCGTCTCTCCAAGTCTCCTCACCCGTGAAATGAAAACGCAGCGCCCACCTCGCAGGGAGCGCCCGGGGCCCGAGTGCGCCGCTATGCGATGGCGCGGAGTCGGCGAAGTCGGGGACCCCACACCCACCCAGGCCCAGGGACGCCAGGAGACCGTGGCCGCTGCCGCTAACACCAGCTCCCGCAGCCCTCCCGCAGCCCGCCCCGCAGGCGCCACCCCTACATGACTCCCCGGGCCCTGCGCAGGTCGCTCCCTCAGTCGGTCTCGGGGCCCGGGGGCCAGGCTCCCCCCGCGGCCTCCTCATCGGCCGGCCGCCGAGTCCGCCATCTTCCCAGCAGCCCCTGGATCGCCGCCCGGACACCAATCCCGGCGCTGCGCAAGGCTAGCGGAGACGTGGCTCCCGGCAGGCACTGCGAGCCAGGGAGCCGCGAGCCCGCCCCCGGGAAGTGCGCGCGCGGCGCCGGGGGCGGGGCCACGGAGGCCCGCGCTGAACACCCGGCGGAACACCCCGGAGAAGGGAAGGCGGTGGACCAGGGCGTAGGGCGCAGTCCGTGCCCTTCTCTCCCAAGGGGCGAGGGCTCCCCGCCCGCCACCCCGCACACACTCAGACACACTGCAAGAGTGAAAACTTCACAGTTACTTTAATCTGCACGGGTTCCGGGGAACTCCTTTGCCCCTCCCCGCTCCCCTTCACCAGCCTCCCACGGTCCTGGCGTCCCCAACTCAGCCCATGGTGCTGTCAGGGACTGGAAGCGGCTGGGTCCTCCGGCAGAACGCTAAGACGGGCCCGGGGGGCGGCCCGTCTCTGCCCGGGGCCGAGGCAGCGACAGCAGGTCCCTGACCCCGAGGAGCCCACTCCCAGTGCTGGCTGAGGGCCAGCAGCCCCGGGAGGCGGCCCCGAACCACGGCGATCGCAGGGCTGGGCCTCTGCCAGCCCCGGGAGTCCTCTGCGGCGCAGGGCTGGGCTCCAGGGCAGCGGGAAGAGGCAGGCCGGAGAGGTGGGCTTGGGCAGGCAGCAGTTCCCGCCACGGCGCGGGGAACAAGGTCCAGAGTGGCTGGCGATGCCGCCAAGCGCCCGCGGAGGCACTACGGGCGGTACATGGCAAAGGCCAGGAGACTGAGGAGCAGGGTGAAGCCGGCCAGGCCCAGAGTGGCGGTCAGGGGAAAGAACGGTCGGTACTGGATCTGGCAGTACCAGAGCAGCAGCAGCAGCAGGAGCAGCAGGGGCAGCAGCAGGCTGCCGATTTCCAGCCCGGAGGGGCCGGGCTCGGACCCCGGGGGGCAGGGGGGATTTGGGGGGCCGACCCTCGTGGACACGTGGCAGTGGAGAACGCAGTTGGGAGGGAGGTGAAGGCTGCCCAGGGTCTGGGTGTCGTCGCCTAGCAGCTGCCCTTGGTAGATGAGTCGCACCTGCTGTTCCCGGCCGGGAAACTGGGTCCTGAGGAGAGAGGGACCTGGGTAAGAGAGCAGGCCTCAGGCAATCCTAGTCCCGGGTCCCGGAACAGCACTCCCACCCGCCCCCTGCCCTCCACACCGCACCGGACCTGGCTTGGGAGGGGCCATCTGCCAGGGGAACAAGTGTAGTTGTGATGTGGGGCGCTCAGCGCCTCCAGTATAAACGAGGGCTGGGTCTCAGATCTCTCCGGGGGCCTTCTGCGACTACTCCCCCCACCCCTGTCTTTAGCATTGCTCCCGCCTCTTGCCCTGCTTACCTTTTTAAGGAGCCAATGGTGTCGTGGGGCCAGGCCCTGGCCACCTGCTCTGAATCATTGAGGAATTTCAGCCGTAGCACGAGGGGCTCCTGCGGGGAGTCCAGGGCTGGCTGTGTCGGTGTTGCTGTGACCCCCGTGCTGGGCTCTGGCTGTGCAGCTTGACCTCTGTATCTCAGGCTGGGGGTCTCTGGCCCTGGGGCCTCCCCTCTCATGCTGTCGGTAGCTGCCATGGCTGCGCTGGGCTGGGCTGGCGATGGGGTCCCTGACAGCTGGGGCAGTGGGTCCCCGCCCTCAGCAGTGTGCGTTGAGACCCAGGCAAGGGCCAGCACCAGAAGGCAGGCAAGCACCGAGAAAAGGACGGTCACCTCATCACCCACCCCTTCAATCAGGGTCATGGCGCTTGCCTTGCCCGCCGCACTACCGAGCTGGAGAGGCACAAAGAGCCCGTGAGGCGCGAGACCCCCGGGCCAGGGGCCCTAGAACCTCCACAGGATCCTGCCCCCACTCCACCACTATGCTCCCAGCGTCCTCAGCCTCCGTCCCCTCACCCACCCCAGGGTACCGGCTGCTCTGCCTCCCAGTTGCCCCAAACTTGCGTCCCGGTGCCCCTTCCCATCGCCGAATCCCAAGTCCTAACTTTCTGTCTTCTGAGCTCGAGGTCTTCAACCAGCTCCCAGCTCACCCAAACCCTATGTCAAGGTAAGGGCCCCGACCTTCTAAGCAATGCCTCCCCTAAACTTCACCCCGACCAAACTGCACCCCCAAGCGTATCTATTCTCCTGTCCACTTCACTCCAGTGTGTCCACTCCTTCACCGACTTCACCCCAGGCTCATCTACTCCGTTGCTAAAGTTTCTCCGAAGTAGGGGTGGAGCCTCTGTACCCCCACCCCCCACCCACAGCGTTACCGTTCACCCAAACCCCACCCGCGGCACCGGACTGCTTCCCAGGCTTCCCCCACAGCAAACGTCAAACTCGCCCCTGGGCAATCTGGAGCCTCCGAGCGTCACCACCCACCCAGCTCGCCCCCCTCCTGATCCCCTCAACCCCTCTCCCCGGAGGCCCAACTCTGCGCCTCCTCTGGAAGCGTCTCCAAGCCAAACCCCAGATCCCGCCGGGAATCCGAGACTTCACGCTCCCCGCCCCCACCCCTCGTCACCCCTCCCACCTTCCCGCCCCCCGGAGCCGCAGGAGGGCACGGCGATCCGGGGCAGCGCGGGCGGGGCCCGGCTGGGGCCCTGGGTGGCGGGGTGGGCGCGGTCGCGGCGCGGAGACTTACCGCACGGGTCCCTCAGCTCCATCGCGGCCCCTCGGGCACTTCCGGGCGGGAGGCGCGGAGGTCGCAGGCACCTGAAGCACCCCTCCTTCCCCGCTGCCGCGGCCAGGGGCATTGTGGGACTTGTAGTCCGGCGCCGCGCTGTCCCCGCCCTCCGCCCTGCGGACCCACGTGCTGGGTTCGACCTGCGGTTCCCGGCGCCTGGAGATCGCTGAGGGGCCGGTGGGGGCGGATTTGGGGGTTGTGCTACCCCCTAGGGGTTTGGATGGCAGCAGGGTCTGCCCCCTCCCCCTCCAACAGCCAGGGCATCTGTCACACCAGACACCGACGTCAGCTGGAGCACGTCAGAGCGCCCGTGTTCGTAATGCAGTGAGGAAGGCTCTGAGAAACTCAGAGGGCCCCTACCCTTCTGTCAGACTGGGCGCCAGAAGGCGCTTTGGCTACCAAAATTAATTTTTCAGCCCAAAGCCCAATATCCATGGGCTGCCCCACCAGGCTGCCTAGGAATACCCATCCTCAGGGCTGCCCCTTACCCTGGTCCCCTCCTCCACCTTGCCCCTTTAGGACTGTGAAAGAAGCATAGACTTTGGAACCTGGCACGAATCCTGATCCCTTATCCTGTGCTTATCAGCTATATGACCTTGGGTGGGTTGTTGCATCTCTCTGAACATTAATTTCTTCCTTTCTAAAACACACTTTGTAAGTCAACCATAAGGAAGAAATTAGATGATTTATTCAAAAAAGTGAAAACTATATAAGGTACATGTCACACGGTAGATATTTGTATTAGTACACTCCCTTCACCCAAACCTGGGCTTGGGAATTGGGTCCTTGGTGTGTTACTGTGTGGATGGTGTTGAATCCCAGGCCTGTGGATATCTGTGGATTTTTCCCTTTGGGCTCCTGCAGCCGCAGAGATCTCACATCCTGGTTTTTACAGGCCAGTCTTGATTTAAAATAATCTATCCTAGACTTCCCATAGTTCATGCCTACTTGTGGGAGCAAGTGGTCCAAATATTGCCTTAGGAATGTCAGTCTAGATAGATACCATACACAACTAACCTATCTCTAGTTCCTTCCCTCCTGTTCATTCACTTATTCTACTAACATGTTTTCAAAATATGTACCATGACCAGGTGTGGTGGCTCACATCTGTAATCCCAGCACTTTGGGAGGCTGAATTGGACAGATCACCTGAGGTCAGGAGTTCGTACCAGCCTGGCCAACATGGTAAAACCCTGTCTCTATTAAGAAAAAAAAATCTATCTATAGATATAGATATATACACACACAAAAAAAATTAGCTGGGCGTGGTGGTGGGCACCTGTAATCCCAGCTACTGAGGAGGTTGAGGCAGGAGAATCACTTGAACCCAGAACATGGAGGTTGCAGTGAGCCAAGATTGAGCCACTGCACTCCAACCTGGGTGGCAGAGCGAGACTCCGTCTATATATACATACATACATACATACATATATATATGTTTAAAAATACATTTTATGTATACACATACATACACAAACACTATGTGCCAGGCATTGTGCAAGTTACCAGGAATAAAATGGTGAATTGGACCCTCTTCCTGCCCTCATGAGGCTCAATATACTAGTAGAAGAGCCAGATGTGAGGACAGCCCATCAGTGCTATAACAGGTGTGTGCTACTTGCTGGGGCAACACATTTGAGGAGCTCTTTGCTCTTAGTGTCTCTCTTGGGAGGTATACCTAGTGCTACTTCCTGCTGTCAATTCTAATTAAGCATCTAAAAGAGATATTGGATGTTACTTTTAGAATTATACAATGTCAGAACTAGGTTTTCTGTTCAGCTACTATATTTTGCAGATGAAGCCCAGAGAGGGCAGAAGATATCCTTAAGGTTATGCAGGGAAAAAGAAACACATGTCCTTCAGGAGCTTAGGAGACCCCATGTGTTGATTAGCTTTCACCAGGTGCTTTGGAAGGTACAAGGAACTCAGGAATAGTGACTGGGTTGGTACTGGGGCTGAGTTGTGTGGATAATCAAACGGTGGGCAGCTTCATGCTGGGAAAAGGTCCAGCTTGGCTGGGGAAGTGGAAGTGTGTGGAAGAAGGATGATCTGGGGTAGCAGATCCCGGCAACATCCCTGGCAAATTTATTGGCTGGGGCCACTGCTCTGCACATGTCACCTCTTGCAGGTTTTAGGAAACAGTGTGTGTGTGTGTGTGTGTGTGTGTGTGTGTGTTGGTGAGGGCGGTGCTAACAGAACTGCAGCCCACTTTGCCAATGGGACTGCAGAGGAACTGGGACATTGCAGGGAGCTCCCTGGCCCCAGAGGGAGTGAAAGGACAGGATGGACAAGGTGTGAGAACAAGAAAAATTAAGAGCCACGTGGGCTCTGGTTAGTCTCTCCAATGGGATGGGTAGGGGAGAAGGGCATATAATATTTCATCCCACTCTTCTTCCTCTATCTACCAATGGGGTCGGGTAGCATTTAGCTAACCTCCCCAATCCGGCAGGGGGAGGGTCTTTTAGGAGAGGCCGATCACAAGAAGGTAAGAGTAGGGGCGTGTTTGTTCAAAGTATCATTTCCAGATCCGCAGATGATGAAGGCTCAGGGAGAACTGGAAATAGCAGCCCACAACCCATCCCAGCCTCTGAGCTGCAGCTGGCAGTGGAGAGCCTGGGCAGGGGGCCAGGGAGAGAACTCCGGTAGTAGGGTGGTCTCTAGGGCTGACCTCGGAGCCTGGGGACAGAGGAGCCTTTGCCGCACTGAAGGCGGGACGCCGTAAGCGAGGCGCAGCTGGGCCTGGGCGGGCTCCTCGGCCAATCAGCCTTGGTCAGCAGCACCCTCAGACGCAGGGCACAGTTTGGGCATTGCCTAGAGATCGGACACCCCGCTCAGATCAGCTCAGGGAGGCGAAAGCGACAGCCGGGAGCGGGAGGAGACCGGGGCAGCTGTCCCCTCAGAGAGGGTGGCACTCGAGGCAGTGTGGGTGGGGGCTGGTGAGGAGGCGGAAGGGCCGAGGCTGGGTGGGAGGGGCCCGGGCTCCTGGGCTGGAGCGGGCGGCTTGGGGGTGGAGGCTGCAGAACCAGCGAGCAAGCGAGGGGCGGGGGCGCCTGGGTCGGCGCGCAGGAGGGGCGGGGGCGGCGGGGAGGGGGGCTCGGGCTGCGTGTGCCGGAGCCGGCGGGGGCGGCGGTGCGTGCGCATGACGCGGGGGGAGGGCCCGGGCGGCGCGCTCCCGGTCCCGTTGTTGTTGCCGCTGGAGGCTGCTCCGAGGCAGTGGGATCACGGCGCCGGGAAGCGCTCGGCAGCGGTGGCCACAGCGTGCGCGGCGGCGCCTCCTGGCCTCGGCCTCCGGCCCCCGACCCCCGGCTCCATGCGCTAGCCCCGCGCCGCCGGCCCAGTAGTCCCGGCCCCGCCAGCCCCGCGCGCCCGCTCGCCGCCGCCGCCGCCGCCGCGCCGCCCCGGGCCCGCCTTGGGCCCCACGGCTTCGAAGCCATGAACTTCCAGGCGGGCGGAGGGCAGAGCCCGCAGCAGCAGCAGAGCCTGGCGGCTCCGGGGGGCGGCGGCGGTGGCGGCGGCGGCGGCGCGGGGGGCGGCGGGCAGTTCGGCGGCGCGGGGCCTGGGGCCGGGGGCGGCGGCGGCCCTTCGCAGCAGCTGGCCGGCGGGCCCCCCCAGCAGTTCGCGCTCTCCAACTCGGCGGCCATCCGGGCCGAGATCCAGCGCTTCGAGTCCGTGCATCCCAACATCTACGCCATCTACGACCTGATAGAGCGCATCGAGGATTTGGCGCTGCAGAACCAGATCCGGGAGCACGTCATCTCCATCGAGGGTGAGCGGAGCTGGGAGCTGTGGAAGCCGGGGCACGGTGGCCTCTCCCGCGCGGGCCGAGGGCTCCACGGGCCGGGCCTGGCTGTGCTTTCCCAGTGGGGGTCCTTGCGCGCTTGAGGTCCGGGCCACGAGGTTTGCCGATCTGTGCTGCAGAACCGGCGAGCAGCTTCGCCATATCTCGTTCAGGGACACTTTGGGGTTGGGGGTTTTCTGCTCTCTGTGCTCCAGGGCGCGAAGCTGGTGTCGCTCCGGGGGGCCTGGACCAGATGTGTCCAGGCCTGGCCGGGGAAGGTGGGCGCGGCAGACGGCTTCAGTTGCCGGGAGGTGGGGCCGTGACCGGGGAGGCTTCTTAGCCGCTGCCCTGGCCCTGCTCCGCAGTGGGGCGGAGGATCGGAGCTTCGCATTAGTGGATGGCAGCCTTCCCGGGCCCAGCGCCCGCAGGCCCGGAGGGTGGCGCTCGCCGCGGCGCCCTCTCCCGACGCACACCCACTACGCCGTCGCGGCCAGGCGGGCGCGGGCCGGGCCTGGCGCGGGGCTGCAGCGCAGCGACCGCGTGGGAGGCGCCGGCAGGTCCATCCGCGCCTTGGCTGGGTCCTGAGCGCGCCGGGGACCCGCGGCTTCTCGGTCTGGAGGCAGCCGCGGGGCAGCCAGGCGCTGACTGACCTCCAGGAACACCGAACCCGGAGTCGGGGACCGGAAACCCCCGGCCACTAAGCTGCCTAGCGCTCCTTTCTCTGGGCCTTTAGGCCCTGGACTTTCGACCGCTGAGGGCACAGGAAGTGGGGGCAGCTGCTGGCGGATGTCCAGTGAGTCCTGGTGTAGTGGGGCTGGCGGCACCCGCAGGCACCCCAGTGGCATGGTGACCTTCGAGCGTTCGTGGACAGATGGGCCTCGCCCTGGGCCATCTGCTTCCTCCTCCAGCTCTGTTTGAAAGGGGACGCCCACCGGCAGGTGGTGGGTTTGGCCTCAGTGGAAATGCAGCGAGAGCCAAGGCATTTTGGGATAACATGGAGCTGTGGGCCTGTCCGTGATTTGGGCCTTAAGGATAGGGCCCCTTCCAGCTTCATCTGCTTGCCTGAGGTTCTGCGGGTAGTGCATCTGAACACCTCCCTTTCTGCTTTCAGAAGTCCCCATAGCTAGGGAAGGGGTATTGGGTCTGGGGGGACCCCATGTGCTGCTGAGTCCTGTCTTTTGTTGTAACATGACAGTCTGACTTCCTTCTGCCTCTTCCCAACTCGTTTTTATTTCTTTCCTCTCAAGGCTGAGTTCTCTGTGAACTAATTAGGTGACAGAAAAAACTCATTAACGTAGATCTGAGTAAATGGCCTGAATCACCGCTGTGGCTGGGGACTAGGAGATGGCATTTGTGCGAGCCCTGGGCCCCAAAGTGAGGAGATGACCAATTTTTCCTCTTAGATCTGAAAAGGGTGGAGGCGGGAGAGACATCGTTGCTGCAGCTTCACTGTCCTTGGAGGAAGTGAAGACATTCCTAATCTGCTCCAAGCTTACCTTCCCCCAGCTCCTTTTGGAGGGTGACAAGCTTCGTGGGTTGGCCACAGGATGTGGGGGGGGGGGGGGGGGGGTGCAAATCTGCTTCTGAGCCCTTCCCAGAACAGGGAACGGTTTCTGGTCTCCACACAGGCTCCAGCGTCCTGAGCAGCGACCCTTCCTCCCAAGCTCCAGGGAGCCTCTGGTTGGGTATCTTCTGTCATGTGAAGGTGGTGATTCCTGGGGCACTCTTGAATTTTTTGCCTGGTCTTAAATTTAACACAACAGGCAGAATTTCCCCTCTTAGGGCCCTCCCTTGACTGACTTCCCCATTGCGGTCTGGAAATACCCCACAGTTCCATCTACCAGGCCTGGAAGCTCGGCCTCACCCTTGTGAAATCCTGGGAGCTGGTGTCTCACTGTCACCAGACCGACCCAGCTGTGGCTCACACATCCGTTCCCAGCCCTGCTGTTTCCACTCCTGGGCCCTGCTGCCCTGCTCTCCCTCCCTCCCCCCTGCCCAGCCTCTCCTGACACCATCGTCTTTATCCACTTGACCCCTCTTGCATTCCCACTTTTCTGCTGTAGGCAGTCTTCAAAAGAAAAAAAACCACTCCTTCTCCAATTTCTGCCCTATATCCTTCCTGCGATAGAACTCCTCTCCATCTGCCAAACCATATTGCTTCTGTCCTGCGAAGCAAGCGTCCCCACCTTCTTTCTTCGAGGAGGGAGAGGCACAGACTCTCTGGGCGTTCCTGAGCATAGTCTGAGGCTGGACTGAGACCCAGCCCCCCAACGCCAGCCCCAGAGCCGTACAGACCTGGGCTGTTACATAAACAGTGTCAGCTGGGGGCTGGGTCCTGTGTTTCCTGGGGATAAGCCTCTCGTGGAAAGCGGTGGCAGGTTCCGAGTGTATAACAAAGCCTCCCCCACTCTGTTTAGGCTTCAGTGAAGGGTTTGTGTGTCCCAACTCTGAAGGTGACTTGGGGCATGTGGTCAGGATCGGTTTGGCACCGAGAAATTGCAGTGGGCACTTGGGCCTCCTGTAGTCTCTTGGCCACTTGAAGTCATTTCTGACCCCGTGTCCAGGGCAGGAGGAAGCTGGGGAGGTTTGGCTTTCCTGTGTTTCAGGCCAGGATTTGTGGGGAGGGAGACCATCTTGAAAAGTTCCTTTCCCACCAGAGGCCAAGGAAAGAGAAAACCTGCCCATTGCTTGGCCTTAGGGAGTGGAAGAAGTATAGTCCGCAGCTGGGAGGGAGAGCTGGAGGGCTCACTATGTGCAGAGCCTCTGAATCACCTTCCCTTCACTAGTGGGGAAACTGAGGCTCAGAGAAGGGAGGGGACCAAGCAGATATAGCCAGGAAGAGTCTGGGCCTCCAGCAGGAGCCGGCTTCCGGCTTGGCACTCACCTACGAGCGCTCCCTGAGAGTTTCCTGGCTCAGTCCTAGAAAGAGCGATGCAGGAGAACCAGGGCCTCCGTCCAAATGGGGACACTGGGCACGTGGAGTGCAGGACGCTGGGCCAAGCTAGCCAGGAGCCCCAGGAAGCTGTTGGGAAAAGCAGCCTGGGAGCCAGCAGGTCCTAGAAAGGTCTGCTGATCCCAGTCAGTATGTGCAGGGAAGGACCGGGCAAAGGGAGAAGCAGGGGTTCGGGGAGGGCCTGGGGCCCTGCTGGCGGCTCCAGAGAGGCTCCCGCCTGGAGGTGGAAGTGGACCTGACTACTAGGTGTGTGCGCCATATGGTGACTATTGTGCGTGCAGGAGCTGGGCTTTGTCAGCTGGGTGACTTGCTCAAGTTCCTCCCTTGTTTTCCCCCAGGGCCTTTTTTTTTTTTAACAGTTTCTTTGAGTATTCCAGCCGGCCTGGCCTGGCCGCCAGAGCGTTCTCACCCTCACCCCATTCACTTTTCATTCAGTTCACAGGCTGGGGGCTTGGTGACATCCTAAAGGGACTAAGGTAAAGAGATGTGGGGGTTTCTTGTTTGGGTCAAGCCTCGGCTAGACAGAGAAGGGGCCGCAGCTGTGGCCGCAGTTGGGTGGCAGCTCAGAGGGGGAGGAAAAGGGTGCCCACCCTGGCATCCCAGCCCGTAGCCCGCACCCTGGCGAGCAGGCCTCCCTCAGGCACACCTGGGTTTAGCGTTTGTGTCTGTTCTGTTCGTCCTGTGACTTGGTGCTGCAGGACTGGCATAATGGTATTCACATTTGTGCCAGGCGCTCTCTCAAGCTTTCCTTACTGTTCCTGGGTGGGCCCGGCCTATATTCCCCTGTGGACCCGGCTACACCACACACTGCTGAGGCTGCCTTCAAAGACGAGGACTCGGGAGGTCTGGGATGGGCACTGGGGACGCGCGTCTGGAACCAGCCTGGGGCCCTCTGGCAATTCATTGGTTTAGGGACTGAGCATCTAATGGGGGCCTGGATGCTTATGTGGGACTTTGCTCACAAGAGTTCTAGGAATTCTGAAAAAGAGCATAACCATGTGGGTGCTAGTAGCCAGGGAAAGCTGCATTTGTTCCAGATACATTCATTTAGCTCCTACTGTGTGGCCCAGTTGCATCTAGCACAGTGAAAAGCAGACAATCAAAGGAGAGCAAGGGAGAGAAGGGGCCAGAAGGTCTGGGCTTAGTGCACCCAGAGAAAATGACTCAGCCTGTAGGAGGTGCCAGAGAGGCACTGGGAGTGTGGGAAGGAGCCCCAGATTTTCAGAACACCGGAGCAGAGCAAGGGTCAGAAACTTGGGCAGCCTCATCAAGACCTCCTCCTTCTGAGTCAGAAGCCGGCACGGGAAGACCTGTCTAGCCTGATCTCAGGCTACACGGTCTCGGGTCAGTGCAGTGACCCATTCACTGCTCAATCTAGGTCTACACTCGGGCTCTCCCCCAGTGGTGGTACCCACAGATGAAGCAGTCCTTGTCCCTACGGTGCCCCCTGGCTATCTTCCTGTGTCATTTTTTCTTTTCTCAAACGTGCCAGGCCTGGGGGTCAGGAGGGTTTCCACATAAGGAAACAGGATGACAAAGGCAATGGCAACGAGAACATGGGTCCCAGGGAACAGCAAGTGGGGCTCTTTAGCTCGGGTGTGCAGTCGTAGGAGATGGGTGGGTGAGGTGGGCAGGACCCTGGTGAAGGAGTATTTAATGCTTTCTCCTGTATTTATTTCCACCCTGCCATGTTCCTAGAAACCACGGGAGCTGGCCCGTCATTCTGTGGGAGGTGGGTATCACGAAGGCTTTAGGCCTTTGAGAAGGCCTGAGCCACGCCAGCGTCCACACCGCTCGTTTGTGCTTGTAAGCCCCCCACCAGCTGTCAGCGCATCCCTGGCCCAGAAGTAGAGGGAGTGAGGTGCTCTTCTCGGAAAGCAGGTGTAGCCTGGGAGAGCCGAGGCTGGAGAGAAACAGACACCCTCGTAAGAACTCCCATGTCCCCGTGTGGCATTGCCTAAACATCCACCTGTTGTGTTCGTTTCTTTCTCTTTTTTTTTGGAGACAGAGTCTCACTTTGTCGCCAGGCGCCAGGCTGGAGTGCAGTTTTGGCGCGATCTTGGCTCGCTGCAACCTCCGCCTCCCGGGTTCAAGCAATTCTCCTGCCTCAGCCTCCCGAGTAGCTGGGACTGCAGGTGCGCCACCACGCTCGGCTAATTTTTGTATTTTTTAGCAGAGACGGGGTTTCACCATGTTGGCCAGGATGGTCTCAATCTCTTGACCTCGTGATCCACCCACCTTGGCCTTCCAAAGTGCTGGGATTATAGATGTGAGGCACAATGCCCGGCCTCTTTTTTTTTTTTTTTTTGCGACAGTGTTGCTTTGTTGCTCAGGCTGGAGTGCAGTTTTGGCTCAATCTCGACTCACTGCCTTCTGGGTTCAAGCAATTGAACCTCTGCCTTCTGGGTTCAAGCAATTCTTCTGCCTCAGCCTCTCAAGTAGCAGGGACTACAGGTATGTGCCACCACGCCCATACAATAATTTTTGTATTTTTAGTAGAGACGGGGTTTCATCATGTTGGCCAAGATGGTCTTGATCTCTTGACCTCATTATCCACCTGCTTCCGCCTCCCAAAGTACTGGGATTACAGGTGTGAGCCACTGCACCCAGCCTAGTTTCTTTTTAACATGCAGGTAACTGGAAATTAGTTTAATCAGGTGCTTTCCTCCTGACCCGTAGCTAACTTAAACCATGCAGCCCAAGGGGTAAGGGAGCTCATTTTGGAGTGTGGAGTTGAGGTAGGGAAGGGGAGTGAGCCCAGCCGCCTGCTTTGAGGGTGCAGAGATTGGGTGGTGCACGCTCCACCAATAAATGTCCCTCCCTCTGCCAGGCTCGCTGCTGGTGGCTGGAATCACGCCTTGCAACACTTTGCGTCTCATAGTTATTTTCCCAGAGGAGGGTCTTTTTTGGATTTGCAAGTATCATTTCCATTTCACAAGTGAGACAGCCTGGGACCTAGATTGAGTAACCTTCCTGAAGCCACGAAGTGAGCGGAAGCAGCAGGAATTTTCCCTGGTTCTCTGTCCCCAGGTCTCTGTGGTTCGCCTTGCACTTAGGAGCCGAGCAAGTTTTGGTGGCCACACCACATTAGCCCTCAAAAGCTGCTTCTACAGGAAGCTTTATGAGAGTCAAACGGACCAGAGTTTAACTCTTAGAAGCCTTTAGAATATAATTTTAGGGTGAATTAGGACTCCTGCTACCTACTGTAATTTTCTTCAATCCTCAACTGAATTGAATGGTGGCTCCGGTGTCTGCCTCCCATGGGTAGCACGGATGTAGCATCCAGTAGACAGATGCTTGCTCAAGAAGCACATACACACATATGTATTTGTGTATTATATGTATGTGTATGTGTGTGTATATTTTTAGAGATAGGGTCTCACTCTGTTGTCCAGGCTGGAGTGCAGTGGTCTAGTTCTAGCTCACTGTAGCCTCAAATTCCTGGGCTCAAACGATCCTTTACCCCAGTCTCCGGGTAGCTGAGACTACAGGTATGCACCAACATACCCAGCTAATGTTTTCATTTTTTGTAGCGATGGGGTCTTGCCCTGTTGTCCAGCCTGGTCTTGAACTCCTGGACTGAAGCAATTTTTTCACCTCGGCATACCAAAGTGCTGGGATTACAGGCATGAGCCACCATGTCTGTGCTCAAATATATATTTAATTTAAATTTCATTTAAATGTGTTTAAGGGATGAAAGTAAATACCTGCTTGTTAAAACCTATTCAAATGTAGAAGTAGGAGAAAGATGGCTGCCCTGCCTCCCCTCTCCTGGGAGGCTCTGCAGTGGGCAGTCGGGTCTGATCCTTCTCATCTTTTTTCCATCAACTACTCTGATGGATTTGCTGTTTCTGGGCTTTTGCAGCAAATGTGGGATTGTTGTGGAAAACGCTTTGCTGGGAGAAGGGGAGCCAGAGATTCACAAGAGGAGGCCCCTGCGTTCGTTTGCGTATTTGGCAGGTCCTAGGCTGGGAGTCAGGATACCTGGGCTCCCGTCCCTGCCCTGACACTAACTGGCTGTGAGAGCTGGGGCAAGTGTGCCCTGGGCCCATCTTCTGAGAGACACATTCTGGTTGTCTGGGCAGCTAGCTGTGAGCCCAGTGTGAGGATCTGGAACAGGCCAGGCTTGGCTCCCTGGGTGGAGGTCTTGTCTGTCAAGCGAGGACCTGAGCTGGGGTCTCTAAGCTCTGTTCTGAGGCTGCCTCCGTCCACGCAGCACTTTGCAATGCACTACCTTGGAGTCCCCCAGGAGCTGATAATCAGAAGAGATCCTGGGAGGAGAGGGAAGATTTTCTGTGCCTCCGTTTCCTTACCTGAGATGGGTTATGGCAAAGCCACCACTGCCTCCGCCTTGGGGGTGCTGAGGATTGAGACCCCATATGGGGTGTGCTGAGAACAGTGCCTGGCACGTCTTAAGCACGGGTGAAATATCAGGCATTATTCTGAAAGGTGGCAGAGTATTCTGTGTAAGGGAATGCTGGTTATTATCCACCTTCTTGTACGCTTGCCTCATTATTGCTTTTGGATGAATTCTCAGGAGATAATGGTCAGACTCTGGGGTCAACACATTTTTAGGGCTTTTGTGGCACTCCGGTACCTGCCCCCTAGAAAGGCCATTCGCTTTCCAGACGTAGAGACAGCCTGTTCCCTGCCCCACTTCCCGGCACCCCTTCTCCATCTGATACGAAAGAAAAAAAAAGACTAAATGACTCTTGTTGTTTTACTTTGACTTTGATTACTAGTTGATTACCAGCTATTTCATTTATGGATTCACTTTGGCTGTTAGTGAGAGTCAATATTAAAACATTCTTGGGGGGTCATTTGCATTTTGTTTATTCGGTTCATATCCTTTATTCATTTTACTCTTGGTTTGTTACCCTTTTTCTTTTTATAGAAATGGGGTCTCACTATGTTGCCCAGGCTGCTTGTAAACTCCTGGCCTCAAGTGATCTTCCCACTTTGACCTCCCAAAGTGCTGGCATTTCAAGTGTGAGCCACCATACCTGGCCTCTCCTCCCTCTCTCCCTCCCTCCCTCCCTCTCTCCTTTCCTTCCTTCCTTCCCTCCGTTCCTCCCTACCTCCCTTGCTTCCTTCCTTCCTCAGAATATTGGTCTGTCACCCAGGCTGGAGTGTAATGACACGATCATAGCTCACTTTAACTTCAAACTCCTGGACTCAAGCCATCCTCCTACCTCAGCCTCCTGAGTAGCCGGGATTCAGGCATGTGTCACCACACCTGGCTAATAATTTTTAATTTTTTTTTTTCTAGAGACAGGGTCTATGTTGCCCAGGCTGGTCTCAAACTCTTGGCCTCAAGTGATCCTCCTTCCTCCACCTACCTCTTTTTATTGAGTTGAAGACAGTTTTAATCTCTTTTAATATAGGTTTTTCTAAAATGTACATTTCTCTGTCTGCTGCAAGGCAGGCACTGTCCAAGAGTCTGCACTCTCACCTCAATGTGCCCTGAGCTGAGCAGACAGTGCCATCCTCTGGGCCACCCAGGAGGCTGAGGCTGCTGTGCCCGCTCCATACCACAGCCCCACATGGCTGTGCCTTAGGGCTTTGTGCCTGTCCACAGTGGATTTTTTCTTCCTTTGCTGCCAGAACCCCTCCTTGCCGCTGTTGGGGTGCCTGCCTACAGCAGCTTCCCTTTTGCCTTTTTAGTTTGGTGTTTTAATGGCTTACAAACCTGAAACCTCAGTGCCAGGAGTAGGATCAAAGCCCATCACAGGGGCAGAGAGAGGACCGAGAAGTCTAGACCCCTCCAGGGCTCCCTGCTCTGCTTCTGCTAGGAGCCTCACCCCTTTCTGCGCCTGGGCTTTTCCAGGGACTGGTTGGTGGCACTTCTGTGCCTGGAGAACGTTTTGGTTAAGGATGCTGTAAATGTCTTGTCCAATCACAGTTGTACAAAAAAGAAAGAAAAAGATACCAGAAATGCAAGCCCCAGAGCTTGCGTTTGAGAAGAGCTGTGACCATTGAAGGCTTTCCATCCCTCTGAAGGAGCACCCCTGCCCCACCCCAACCCCATTATTGCTTCTAGATTGTTCTGGATGGTTCTATATTGGGTAATGTGGAATGAGATCTGGCCTTCATTTCTTCTCTCAGGGGCTGACTGGGGTAGAGGTTAAGAACCTGGGCTTTGGAGCCAGGCTGCCTAGATTGGAGTCCTAGGCCTACCACTGGGGAGCTATGTGACCTTGGGCGAGTTCCTTAACCCCTCTGTGTCTTAGCTTCACCACTGGCAAAACATGGGCATCACATCCGTTTCGCGGTGGGTTAACGTCTGCTGAGCAGTTAGAGCAGCAGCCGCCCTGAGGATGTGTGCTGGGTGGCGACCGTCTCATTACTTATCTCAGAGGCGAGGCTGTCATCACCTGCGTGGGGGTGCCTGAGGTCAGGACTGCCTGAGATCACCGGAACGGCTGTTTCCAGACCCCAGCCTGATAGCCCGGGTGGCAGAGTTTGGGGTATGTAGGTCTAGCCCATCCAGGCCCAGGGACAATGGCCTGATGAGGCAGAGTTGTCACGGGATCTGCTCATTGCCTCCAGCACCCAGGGTCATCTTCGATGTTTTGCCTGTTGTTTTTTCTCTATTCAGCACTGGGCAGTAGACATGGGCAAGTCACATGTGTGCACTTAAATTTTCTTTTTTTTTTTTTTTTTTTTTTTTTTTTTTGAGACGGAGTTTCGCCCTTGTTACCCAGGCTGGAGTGCAATGGCGCGATCTCGGCTCACCGCAACCTCCGCCTCCTGGGTTCAGGCAATTCTCCTGCCTCAGCCTCCTGAGTCGCTGGGATTACAGGCACGCGCCACCATGCCCAGCTAATGTTTTGTATTTTTAGTAGAGACGGGGTTTCACCATGTTGACCAGGATGGTCTCGATCTCTTGACCTCGTGATCCACCCGCCTCGGCCTCCCACAGTGCTGGGATTACAGGCTTGAGCCACCGCGCCCGGCCTCTTTTTTTTTTTTTTAATGAGACGGAATCTCGTTTTGTTGCCCAGGCTGGAGTGCAGTGATGCAATCTCAGCTCACTGCAACCTCCGTGACAGGGTTCAAGCAATTCTCGTGCCTCAGATGCCCAAGTAGCCAGGATTACAGGCAAATGTCACCATGCCTGGCTAATTTTTGTATTTTTTGTAGAGATGGGATTTCACCATGTTGGCCAGGCTGGTCTTGAACTCTTGAGCTAAAGTGATCTACCTGCCTCGGCCTCTCAAAGTGCTTGGATTACAGGTGTGAGCCACTGTACCCAGCTGATTTTAAATTTTCTTTTTTTTGGAGATGAAGTCTCACTCTGTCACCCATGCTGGAGCGTGATCTCGGCTCACTGCAACTTCTGCCTTCCCAGTTCAAGTGATTCTCCTGCCTCAGCCTCTTGAGTAGCTGGGATTACAAGCATGTGCCACCACACCCGGCTAATTTTTGTATTTTTGGTAGAGATGGGGTTTCACTATATTGGGCAGGCCGGTCTCGAACTCCTGACTTCCTTGGTCTCCCAAAGTGTTGGAATTACAGGCTCGAGGGAGCCACTGCACCTGGCCTGATTTTAAATTTTCAAGTAGCCATATTTTAAAAGTTTTTTAAAAGTAAGATTAATTTTAATATACTTTAACCCACCTAAGTCTGTTTTTACGTTGCTATAAAGAGACACCTGAGGATAATTTGTAAAGAAAAGAGGTTTAGGCCGGGCACGGTGGCTCACGCCTGTAATCCCAGCACTTTGGGCAGCCAAGGCGGGCGGATCACCTGAAGTCAGGAGTTCAAGACCAGCCTGGCCAACATGGTGAAACCCTGCGTCTACTAAAACATACAAAAATTAGCTTGGCGTGGTGGCACATGCCTGCAATCCCAGCTACTCGGGAGGCTGAGACAGGAGAATCACTTGAACCTGTGAGGTGGAGGTTGCAGTGAGCCAAGATCGTGCCACAGCACTCCATCTCAAAAAAAAAAGAAGAGAGATTTAATTGGCTGACAGTGCACCAGGCTGTACAGGAGGGTGGTGCCAGCGTCTGCTGTGTTTCTGGGGAGTCCTCAGGGAGCTTTCACCAGTGGCAGAAGACAAAGCAGGACTGTGAACGTCACATGGTGGTGAGAGTGAGGAGGAAGGTGCCACACTTGAACAGCCACAGTAAGGGCAGCCCCCATGAGGGACCCGACCCCATGACCCACACTCCCTCCTCCAACACTGGGAATCACATTTCAACATGAGATTTGGAGGAGACACACATGCAAACCATATCAAAAATATTCTGATTTCAGCATGAAACCTATTAATATATAAATATCTATTAGTAAGATATTTTTGTGTTTTCTGTTCATACCACGTCTTCACACTGCGCTTGGTATTGACACCCAGGACCTCCACATGGGATGAGCCATGTTTGCGGTCTCCCTGGCCGCACCAGCCCAGTGGCTGTGGTGTTGAAGAATAGCTCTGTTTTACAGCCTGTAAGGTATAAAAGGGCTGAGTGCAGGGACTCACACCTGTAATCCTGGCACCTGGGAAGGCGAAGGCGGGCAGATCACTTGAGGTCAGGAGTTTGAGACCAGCCTGACCAACATGACGAAACCCTGTTTCTACAAAAAGTATGTAAAGTAGCTGGGCGTAGTGGCGAGTGCCTGCAGTCACAGCTACCCCGGAAGCTGAGGCAAGATAATTGCTTGAACCCAGAAGGCAGAGGTTGCAGTGAGCTGAGATTGCACCACTGTACTCCCGCCTGGGTGACAGAGGGAGACCCTGGCTCAAAAATAAAAAAACATAACAAAAGAGATAACACATGGGGTTGGGTGCCACTTTGGGAGGCCAAGGTAGGCAGATTACTTGAGACCAGGCTGGGTAATATAGTGAGACCCTGTCTCTACAAAAAAAAATTTTTAAATTAGCCAGGTGTGGTGGAGTGTGCCTATAGTCCCAGCTACTCAGGAGGCTGAGGTGAGAGGGCTACTTGAGCCCAGAGGTCAAGGCTGCAGTGAGCCGCGATCACAGCACTACACTCTAGCCTGGCGACAGAGCAAGACCAGTCTTTAAAAATAATAATAATAATAATAACAACAACAAATGCCTGTTGGTTATAAAAATTGAATACTGAAGCATATCCTCTTTTATTCAACTTATCTTTTTTTTTTTTTTTTTTGAGATGGATTCTCACTCTGTTGCTGAGGCTGGAGTGCAGTAGCACGATCTTGGCTAACTGCAACCTCCACCTCCCTAGTTCAAGCAATTCCCCTGCCTCAGCCTCCCAAGTAGCTGGGATTACAGGCGCCCACCACCGTGTCCGGCCAATTATTTTGTATTTGTAGTAGAGACGGGGTTTCACCATGTTGGCCAGACTGGTTTCGAACTCCTGGCCTCAGGCAGTCCACCCACCTTGGCCTCCCAGAGTGCTGGGATTACAGGTGTGAGCCACTGTGCCGGCCTGGTTCAACTTTTCAAAAGCTTATATTAAAAATTCAGAGTAATGTACCCTCTCAGTCATGTCACAAATACTTTTTTGTTGAGCACCCACCTAGGCTGTGGTGATTGACAGCAGGCAAATCCATTTAAAAGTCTTGCTGAATTCACAGTAGCTTGTCTCTGTGTGTTTCCTTAAAACCTAGAAGTACAACTATTGTTGTGTGTGGTGGGTGACAAGTATGCTCATGGTAAAGGTGCTCTGTTCCTGCCTTGAGTCCTGCGCCAGGTGGAAGGTGAAGCCCAGGCCCTGCTCTTTGGGGATGAAGTGCATGTCGGCCAGGCCTGGGCTGCTGTCAGTCAGCATCTAGGCCACCTGCTCGGGGCCCCTGTCAGGATCCTCGGTCAGAGACCTTCATCAGCAAAGTTGCAGTGTTTCCTCACCCCATCCTGGCATTTTAGGCAGGGGCCATTTTTCTAAGTTTCTTTGTGTTTTGTTTGTGTTTGTCCCATGTTAAGTATAATATATATGATAGCAGAAAGTCTGTAAACATGAACGTCCTCTTGGAAACTGTGTGGCACAGGAGGAAGTCCCCTATCTCCCGGCCACTTCCTGGCTGAGAAATAGGGAGACCCCCCACTTTGGAAACGAGGTGCTCATGGACTGTGCCGGAAGAGCGCACAGTGCCGGAGCGGTAACTGACAGACCCCTTCCTGCCCGCCCTGGTGAACGTCGGGAAGGACCCGGGGCTTTGCGGGAGCCCGAGGACAGGCGGCAGGGGGCAGCCCCCGCCTGCAGGGCACCCTTGGTGGCATCTCAGATGGGGTGTCGCTAGCTCAACTCCAAGAGGATCTGGCAAGGATTTCATTCTCCCGCAGCGTTGGTGCTGTTTTGGAGGGAGGTGCCGTCCTCACTGTGTTACTCAATTCTCATCACATCCCGGGCTGGCTGTGGAGCATCGAGCACCCTCCTGGCTTCCATGCCTGGCAGACACTTGGTGTGAGTGCCCCTTGATCCTGCTCTGTGCCCTGCACTTCTCTGTGTGTAGGTCCCGAGCTGTACAGCAGCCCCCAAGGATGTGTTGCGTTCTCCTTCACATGGGAAGAATGCTGTCTCTCCCAGCAGCTACGCCAGTGTCGGGCTTGCTTAGCAAGCTGGGGTGTAAACCTGGCTCCCTACTGAGTAACTGGCACCCTTATAAAAAAAAAAAAATTAAGGCCAGACTGGGCACAGTGGCTCACGCCTGTAATCCCAAAACTTTGGGAGGCCAAGGCAGGTGGATCACCTGAAGTCAGGAGTTTGAGACCAGCGTGGCCAACATGGTGAAACCCCGTCTCTACTAAAAACATAAAATTAGCTGGGCATAGTGGCAGGCACCTGTAGTCCCAGCTACTCAGGAGTCTGAGGCAGGAGAATCGCCTGAACTGGGGAGATAGAGCCGAGATCACACCACGGCACTCCAGGATGGGCAACAAAGCAAGACTCCGTCTCAAAAAGAAAAATAAATAATTAAGGCCGAGCACAGTGCCTCACGCCTGTAATCCCAGCACTTTGGGAGGCCAAGGCCAGAGGATCACTTGAGCCCAGGAGCTCAAGACCAGCCTAGGCAACACAGTGAGACCTCATCTCTACAAAAAATAAAAATAAATTCATAAATTAGCTGGGCATGGTGGTGCATACCTGTAGTCCTAGCTACTTGGTTGGCTGAGGTGTGAGGATCGCTGAGCCCAGGAAGTTGAGGCCTCAGTGAGCTGAGATTGCACCACTGCATTCCAGCCTGGATGACAGAGTGAGACACTGTCTCGAAGAAGAAGAAGAAAATGATAATAAGTAGACCTGGGTCTGTTGAGACCCTTGCCCCACCACAGGACCCTGCCTGGATGACTCTGCTCTCCCTGCAGCCCTGGCTGGTGGGTGGGTGCCTGCCTCGCCTGCAGCCCCCGTGAAGCTCGGCTTGTTCTGAGCACCATCAGGTCCCCCGTGGCCTGGAGCAGCTGCTCCCTCCCCAGTTGGCATGTGTCAGTGCTGGTATCCACATCACTCACTGCTTCCTTGATGGATGTTGAGCCCTGAGCCCACGTGGAACTTCCTGGCCACCCCCAGGTCCCTAGCCCAGCACCCGGCCTGGCCCCATGAGTGCTTGAGCCACCAGGGGGCCTCCTTGCCTCTGTAGTGGGTCCACAGGGCCCCTCCTGGACTCATGGTGGGCTGGCTGTCAGGCAGGTGCATGAGAAAGCAGCTCGCAGGGACCCATGCTTGCATTCTCCTCATGAGCTGGAGGGGACAGGCCATTATGGTGGCTGGATGGTTTCCTTCTGAGGCGGGCATGTCCTCTGACTCATGCCCTCCCTGTTGGCATGGATAGCAGGCTCAGGTCTGTATAGGAGCCTCTTGCCTGGGTTCCTGAAGGTCTCAGGCTGCTGGCACTCACCACAGGTGCCCAGGTGGCTGGGAAGAGGCTGGCAGGGCATTGAGTGCCCTTGAGGAGTGGAAGCCAGGACTCAGGAGATTGTGGGAAACGCAGTGTCCTGCCCCATAAGCAAAGCCTCAGAATGTGGGCGCCCCCTCCCTGTGCCCACCAGAGCCAAGGGAACACAGAGCCAAGGGGCCCACAGGCCTGGCCAAGACACATGCCCTGGTAGGAGTGCAGAGGCTGGGAGGAAGTGAGCAGGGAACCCGGCCTCGGCCCCAGAGGAGAGGCCCAGGATAGACTGAGCCTCCCAGAGAGCCAGTTCAACAGGGTAGGAAGTCAGGGTCTCGGGAGGCCAGGAGAGAATCATTCCCCACACCCCACAGGCCTCGGGGTGGGAGAGAATTGACCTCCCATCCCTTTGCTCCTGGAAGGCAAGGTGGGCCGTTGCACCTGGTGAGGGGAGCCAGGCGGGGGTGAGGGCTGGCAGAGGTGGGCTCTGAACCTGGGGGCAGTGGTGCCATGAGCCCTTCCTTCCTAGGTGACCCCAAAACTTGAGCAAGGGTGAAATAAGCAGAGGTGCAGATGATAGCCCTCTTGGGCTGGGCCGTGCAGGTGTGCCTCGAGGCACCATCCCCTTTGCTCTGACTGGGAGTCAGGCCTGGCACCAAGGGAAAATCAGCTGACTCCAAAGCAAAGTGTCTTCGAGCATCTTCAGGGCATGTGCTGAGGGTGGTGAGCAGGTTTCTGTGCGGTGGCCTGGGGCTCGAGGACAGTGGCGCAGAGCTGCAGTGAGCTTGCAGCCCAGTAGGTACCGCTGGACATGACTTCGCTGCAGTGGTGATTTTATGATTAAAATTGCTGGCGTTGTATGTTTTCAGACTACTCAAACGCACCACCCCACACTCCAGCACTTTGTGTTTGTGCTGCAAATGTCACAAGATTGACAGCTCCTGCTGTGGGTGACAGGAGTTATAGGTTCTAAGCCAGGGGCGGTAGGACCAGATCTGCTATCTCAGAAAGAATGGTAGTGTGGTGGCTCACGCCTGTAATCTCAGCACTTTGGGAGGCCAAGGCAGGAGAATCACTTGAGTTCAGGAGTTCAAGACCAACCTAGGCAACATGGTAAGACCTCATCTCTACATAAAAAATTGTCTTGTTTTTCGAGACAGGGTCTTTCTGTGGCTCAGGCTGGAGTGCAGTGTCGTGGTTGGATCTCAGCTCACTGCAGCCTCTGCATCCCGGGTTCAGGTGATCCTCACACCTCAGCCTCCCATGTAGTCAGGACTATAGACGTACACCATCACACCCAGCTAATTTTTCTGTTTTGGTAGAGATGAGGTTTCTCCATGTTGCCCAGGCTGGTCCTGAACTCATGGGCTCAGGCAATTCCCCTCAGCCTCCCAAAGTGCTGGGATTATAGGCATGAACCACTGCACCCAGCCTCTACAAAAGCAATTTTTAAAATTAGTCAGATGTGGTGGCATATATCTATAGTCCCAGCCACGTGGGAGGCCGCTGCAGTTAGATAACCTATGATTGTGCTACTGCGCTCCAGCCTGGGCTATAAAGCAAGACCCTGCCTCTGAAAAAACACACACGAGAAAGAAGCCTTTCTCTTAGTCCTCAGACTGTGCCAGGCGCTGCCTGTGTGCCTACCTGCCTCCCTCGTATTCCTGCAAGTTTTGCAGCATCCCCACAGGGCAGTATTAACCCCATTTTTCGGATGAGGAAACTGAGGCACAGAGATGTAAAGGGAATGGCCCAAGGCTGCTTACTCAAATGGTGGAGACAGGACCTGGACCCAGGCTTTGGAAACTGTGCTGCCATCTTATGCACAGGGAAAAAGATAAGACCTTTAAAAATAGAGCAGAAATGTAGAAGGATCTTGTATAATCTTGGGATGAGAGATCCTCTGAAGCGGACAGAAAATCCAGGATTTATAGAGGAACCGACTGACACGTCTCCCCCCCACCCCCAGCTTTTTATTTTGAAAAATGACAGCATTTTAAAATGTGATCATTATTAACATTTTACTGCATTTGCTGGCTCTCTGGCACCGTCTCACTCTCACATATGTTTTTTCAGCAGTTGTAGACACAGTGACACATCTTCCCGAGCTCTTTGGCAGGCATCTCCCAAGGATAGGCACATTCTTCTACACAACCATAACACCAGAATAGCACCAAGAAGGTCAGAAGAATTCCCCAATATCACTTAATAGCTGATCTGTAATCACACTTCCCCAGCGATTCCCGAAATGTCTTGTAGAGCTTTTCTTGTTTTCCTAGATAAGGACAGAACAGGGTCCAATGTGACCTTTTCCCTCATCATGTGGACTTACTGTAGGGCCAGGACCCGTTTTCCTGTAGAAGGCTCGAGTCCTGGAACTGTGGGTTGGCTGGTGCTGGGTGTTTTCTCTCTTGTTCCTTTCTCCCTCGTGGGGTCTGTGAACTGAACTACAATCTGGAAGCTCAGCAGGACACCCCCATTCCTCCCCGGGACCATCCTCTTAGTGCCGTCAGGGGAGTGAGGACGGGGTCTCTCCAGTGTGAAGGTTCATTTCCACCCTCTGTAAGTAGTCTGTGGGGGTGATCATTCCACACCCTGGAAATAAACCGCCCCCCACAAACTGACGGTTTTAGCGTCCATCAGTGATCCTCGCCTGAGCTGGTGATATCGGGGTTGTCCAAGGCGGCCGTGAACCCGACAATCTTTCTACAAGTAGCCAGTGTTCTTCTGTTAAGAACAGCATCTCCACACCTCTTATTTTTAGTGTCGCCATGTGTCCAGATTATGTTGTTCAAATGTTATAACCAGTGACCAAACGAGCAGATGTAATGACATTTCTGGGTCACAGAGCAGCAGAAGCTGCTTGCAGTGCACAGGCGCCGATACATGCTTAATTAACATGCCCGTTACACGAAGAGCTCCCGCAGATTAAGAAAAAGATTTTAAAACCCAAGAGAAAAACAGGCAAAAAAAAAAGAAAAAGACAGGCAAAGAGTAGGATCAAGACAAATGAGAGAAGAGGAAGTGCTGCGTGTTGATGCACATGAAAAGGTGCAGCCTCACTAGTAATCGGGGACGTGCCTATCAGAAGAGCCAGGGGCTGGTTCCTGGTTGGAAGAGCAGACCGCTGGCGCACAGGGTGCCCTGACATCCTCACGTGCCGCTGGTGGAGGGCGGGAGAAGAGATTGCTACGACCAACCTGACAAAGTAACTGGGCGTTATCCGTTCACATGAAACATCCCCATGCCTCGGGAAGAAAACACCATAGGTACACAGGTATTGATTACAGCCTTGCTTGTAGTAGTTAAAAAAGAAGGAGGTGGTATGAGGAATGGGTTGAGGAATGGATGGAAGATTCATACTGTCAGATACTATGAAGCCAAGCAAACAGAGCGAGCTAGAGCCAACCTAGTGGCCTGGGGAGGGCCCCAGGTGCCCCTGGCTGGGCAGTTTGGTATGAGCTGGCCACAGTGTGAGCAGGAGCTGGGGAGACAGTCAG
This sequence comes from Cebus imitator, assembly GCF_001604975.1. Taxonomy (NCBI): domain Eukaryota; kingdom Metazoa; phylum Chordata; class Mammalia; order Primates; family Cebidae; genus Cebus; species Cebus imitator. Next base: position 7,888,426 of record NW_016107335.1, on the reverse strand, counting down.
TCAGACACATCTGTGTTAAGGAGAGGCAAGAGGGCACACCGCCAGGACAGCGGTTTTCTGAGCGTGTTGTGAATGCTTTCATGCCCTAAAATAAAATGTAAAAAGACTGGCAAAGCACGTATTTATACTAGTCACAGCCTGTTTTCTTCCTTTGTATCCCCTCAGAGTCTGACTCAGAAAATCTCCTCTCCTCATTCCAAGGGGGAACAGTCTTTGTTTCCTTTTACGAAGTAATGTATCATCTATAAACATTTCAGAAAAATGGTGATGTACACTTATTGCAGAAAAACAGAAGCAAAAGCAGTCACCAGTAATCCTAACCAGAAGTAGGCAGCCACTGTCATCGTTTTGTCATTATTTTGATATTTTCCCTTTTTTTCTTGCATTTTTTTGCACAGGTCCATACAATTTTGTTACATACAAATTTGTATCTGGCTTGAAAAAAATCAAGTATTATGCAGTCATGGTGGCTCACGCCTATAATCCCAGCACTTTGGGAGGCTGAGGTGGGAGGATCACTTGAGGCCCAGAGTTTGAGACCCATCTGGACAACACAGGAAGACCCTGTCTCTACAAAAAAAAAAAAAAATTAGCCAGCCATAGTTGACACACACCTGTGGTCCCAGCTACTTGTGGGGCTGAGGTGGGGGGATCTCTTGAGCCCGGGAGGTAGGGGCTCCAGTGAGCTGTAATCTCCCTGCTGCACTCCAGCTCAGGCAACAGAGCCTACGTTTCCCCCACACACCACACACAGACACACAAAATCAAGCACTGCCACCCACCCATGCTAGGTAAGTCTTTTTTTTTTTTTTTTAACCAGCTCATGTTTAATTGTAATATTTTTAAACTGTACAAGTATTTTGACATCTGCCCCCCACATTTAGTCTCTTGAAATGACAGGAAAACACCAACCAATCACAAGTTTAATGGGTTTAATAATTTACCTCTCAGTTCCTATTTGTAGCACCCAATATTCCTTTGAAATATGAAACAGACTTGTCAGTGGCCAGCAGTGAATTTCTGCCCCACCATCGGAGTGGAAAAGTTCAGGTTCTCTGAGCATTGTGTTGCAGTGGCACGTGTCCAGGACTGGCACCTCCCCATAGTTGGGGGACTTTAAATGTACCAGTGAAAATAGCTTTTTCCCCTCTAAGGGGAAGAAAGAAAATCATTCTCAGAACATAGCAGATCTGGCTGGGAGGTCTTCCCCCTTGTCTCATCTCTTCAGGTTGGTAAATGAGTCTTTGCGAAAATTTAAATTAAATTATTTTTTTGAGACAGGGGCTCACTCTATCGGTCAGGCTGGAGCACAGTGGCACCATCTCAGATCACTGCAACCTCCACCTCCCAGGCTCAAGTAGTCCTCTCACCTCAGCCTCCTGAGTAGCTGGGACTACAGGCGTGAAGTGCCAGCCTAGGAGCTTTTTTTTTTTTTTTTTTTTTTTTAAGACAGAGTCTCATTCTGTCTCCCAGGCTGGAGTGCAGTGGTACAGTCTTGACCCACTGCAGCCTCCTCTTCCCAGGTTCAAACAATTCTGCTGCCTCAGCCTCCTGAGTAGCTGGGATGACAGGCACATGCCACCATGCCTGGCTAAGTTTTGTATTTTTAGTAGAGACAGAGTTTCACCATGTTGGTCAGGCTGATCTCAAACCCACCTCGGCCTTCCAAAGTGCTGAGGCTAGATGCATGAGCCACCACACCTGGCCTCTCAGGTAAAGTTTTTAAACTTCTGTCCACCAGGCTCTCGGCCTGTCTGAATCTTTTCTAAACTAGTTGCACTGTTACCTGCAATTGCCTGAGCGCCCCTGACACTGCAGCATCTTTACCCGTCTGCACCTGCACTTCCAGCCGCTGCTCTCCACGCCCTCCACATTGGTCCTGCAAAATCAGTGCAACCATTTGAACACGTTACTGCATTTTCCGTTTATAAAAATATTTTGTGGCTGGGCATGGTGTCTCATGCCTGTAGTCCCAGAACTTTGGGAGGCCAAGGGAGGCAGATCACCTGAGGTCAGGAGCTCAAGACCAGCCTGGCCAACGTGGTGAAACCCCGTCTCTACGAAAAGTACACAATTTAGCCAGGTGTGGTGGCAGGCATCTGTAATCTCAGCTACTCGGGAGGTTGAGGCAGGAGAATCACTTGAACCTGGGAGGTGGAAGTTGCAGTGAGCTGAGATGGTGCCATTGCACTCCAGCCTGGCAAGAGCTGGTGGCAAGAGCAAAACTCCATCTTAAAAATTTTTTTTTTTTTTTTTTTTTTTTTTTTTTTTTTTTTGCTTTTGTGAACAGGTGCGATGGCTCATACCTATAATCCCAGTATTCTGGGAGGCTGAGGCAGGCAGATTGCTTGAGCTGAGGAGTTGGAGACCAGCCCGGGCAATATGGTGAAACCTGGTCTCTACAAAAAAAAATACAAAGATCTAGCTGGGCATGGTGGCGCACCTGTAGTCCCAGCTGCTTAGGAGGCTGAGGTGAGAGGATGGATTGAGCCCCGAAGGTCAAGGCTGCAGTGAGCAGTGATGGTGCCATTGCACTCCAGCCTGAGTGACAAAATGAGACCCTGTCTCAAAAAAAAAAAAAAAAAAAAGTTTTTTTCCTTTACTTTTGTAAAAAATATAAAAGCAAATGGAAGTGCTGGTGCTGCTGACAGGGAATAAATCTCATACTTGAAATGCAATTTAGAGAGTCATCGGGCTGGAAGAGGCAGAGCTCTAGCGCATGGGACTTCAGCTGGGCTGCCTGTTCAGTTGTAAAGAGAGAGAACAATATTTTTAAATGTCAGAAGTGTAAGAAATGGGTCAAAGTTGTGAGAAAAGGGGGCAGCGTGGTACAGGGGTGCGATGCTTCACATTCTGAGTCTGGAGCCCCCTCTGTCCCGCCCTGTGGTGGTGGCCCAGCTCCTACCCCCACCCTTCAGGCCATGGGAGAGCTGGAGATGCCAGGAAGCCCTGGCACGGCACTGGCCCCCGCGGGGTGTGCGTTCCTCTCCAGGGAGGAGCTGCTAGAATGCAGACCCAAGTCTACAGCTGCTGTTGCTGGTCAGAGTTGGAGTGACATCCGCAGAACACCCAGGGTCTTAGAACATGGCCAGATGGGACAAAGTCAGGAGGCTGGGTGGGCGACATGCTGAAGGACCGAGTCTTTGAGGGGAGGGCCTTTGTCCTGTCCACCACAGCCCCCAGCACAGAGCTCATGGACAGACAGGAAAACACACTCTTCTCAAGTACCATCTGCAGCACTACAGTGCCGCCATGTCGCCAGCCTGGTGTCATAAGGCCATTTCCGGCTGGAATGACAGCTACCCCCACCCCTACCCTGGGGTAATCTCAGTTTCCCCACTCCATGCACTGCCCTCGGTCCTGTGGCTCTCTGCTAACTACACCCCCGCCAGCCCCTCTGCCACTTTCTCTCCCTCAGCTTTTCCCTAGGGAGGAGAGGACCAAAGCCACTGGGGAGCCCTCAGACTGACACCCTGACCTTGGGAGATGGGTCAGAATTCCCCCGGCCTCAGAGCAGCCCTCGGAGGGTTCCCAGGATGTCAGCTGGGTCCTGTGCCTGTCCAGACTGCCAGCCACGTTACCTTGAGGCAGGGTGGGGCAGAGACTTCAGTCTGCTTGCCCCGAATGCACTGAGTAAGCACTCAAAAAATAATGTGAAATGATGACTTAGAGGCCCGAGCTCCAGCCTGGGATTCTGGAGTCCTGGGTCCTGCCCAGGCTCTGTCACTGCCAGGCTGTGTAACTGCGGACAAGTCACTTGCCCTCTCTGAGTATCAGTGCCCTCATCTCTAAAAGGAGAGGATGAGCCAGATCATGAGTCTGGAACCCATGGCGGGGATTAAGGGAGCTCAGGCCTCCTCGGAAAAACCTGTGTGTTCTTTCCAGTATGCACTAGCTTTTCCAGAGATCCCATAGCTTTTGTCGTTTCCTAGGGCTGTGATAAAGCATTGTAAACAGGGCGGTTTCAAACAACCTAAGCTTGTTTCTAGCTGGCTGCAGTGGCTCACGCCTGTAATCCCAGCACTTTGGAAGGTCAAGGCTTGAGCCCAGGAGTTCTAGACCAATGTGGGCAACGTAGTGAGACCTCCATCTCTGTAAAAAAAAGAAAGAAAGAAAGAAAGAAAAAATAGCTGGACATGGTGTTGCATGCCTAAAGTCCCAGCTACTTGGGAGGCCAAGGCAAGAGGACTGTTGAGTCTAGGAAGTCGAGGCTGCAGTGAGCTGTGATTGCCTGGGTAACAAAGGGAGACCCTGTCTCAAAAACCAAAAAGTTTATTGTGTCACTTTAATTCTAGTGGCCAGATGTCTGAGATAAACATGTGGGCAAGGACACGCCCCCTCTGAAGGCACTAGGGAGTGATCCGCCCACGCCTCTCTCCTTGGCTTGTTGATGGCCATCTTCTCCCTGCATCTCTTCACATTGACTTCCCTTTGTGTCTGTGTGCCCAAATTCCCTCCTTTTATAAGGACACGAGTCATATTGGATTCAGGGCCCACCCTCCTGCAGTATGAGCTCATCTGAATCTCATCTGCAACAACCCTATTTCCAAATATGGTCGCATTCTGAGGTCCTGGGGTGTAGGACTCAGGGCTCTCCGGGGTCCTCCCCATCTCTGCGGTCTCTTAGAGGGGAGGTGGCGGGACCAGCCCAGGAATCAAAGCCGAGCTGAGGGGGAGCTGCCAAGGTCATGGGCTGACTGCATCTGCCTGGATTTCCCATGTGAAGAGAGCTAGTTTCAGTAACCCCAGCGTCCATTCTGGCTTTCCCTTGCGCAGTGGGAGCAGCTCCTTCTGTTGCTTGCCCGCTGCATGCCAGGCACCACGCAGCCCTCCATGCTCACAGTGCTGGCCTGCACGGCACCTTTGACTGGAAGCTGGATCATCCCTAATTTATAGACAGACCTGAGGTTAAAGAGACCATGGCTGGTCACCCAGTAATCGGGGCCAGAGGCTGAACTTGAATCCAGCTCTCTCAACTCCAGGGCGCACCATGCCTCTCAACTTGGGGCCTGTGCAGATAATTTTGCCTGTGACTTCTCTCAAAAGACTGGCCCGGCCAGGGCCCATCTCTCTTAGGCCTTCCCCCTCACCCCCTCACAGAAGGACAAAAGTCCTGGGAGCACAGTTCATGCTCAGCAAAGACCTTCACTCATTCATTTGGGGAATCATGGCCACGTTCGTATGCCCAGCAGAGTTCTTTTGGGGCGGGGGGCATTAAACACACAAGGAAACCCTCCAAGAGTGGTGAATGTTAGATGATGTTCAGAGTGGTCACTAAGCTGGTCAGCCTCTTGAGGAAGGGATGCTTCAGCCACTGTCCAAATGACCTCAGGGCAAGCAGGGCAGAGGCCTGGGAAGCATCAAGGCTGGATGGGGATGGAAGTGGGTCCTTGGGAGGGTGGCAGGTGAGAGGGCAAGCAGGTAGTCAGGAGCACACAGGGCACTGGAACAGAATAAGAGGTTTGGGTGCCATTCTATGCCAGGTGGAGAGCCACTGTGGGGACTTTGCTGAGAGGTGACCAGATTTTGGTTTTGTTCTTTTTTTTTTTTTTTTTTTTTTTTGAGACGAAGTCTGGCTCTGTCACCCAGGCTAGAGTGCAGTGGCACAATCTCGACTCACTGCAATGTCCACCTTCTGGGTTCAAATGATTTTCCTGCCTCAGCCTCCCAAATAGCTGCGACTGCAGGTGCCTGCCACTGCGTCCAGCTAAGTTTTGTATTTTTAATACAGACTGTGTTGGGGTTTCACTGTGTTGGCCAGGCTGGTCTTGAACTACTGACCTCATGATCCGCCCTCCCCGGCCCCCCAGAGTGCTGGGATTACATGTATGAGCCACCACGCCTGGCCCAGGTTATGGTTTCAAGAGGTCCACCCCTGCTGTAAAGGAAATCAGTTGGCAATGGTGATAATGGAGGCCGGAGATGGGAGACCCATAGGAAGCTGATGCCGTGACTTAGGCCTGGGAGGAGGGTGGCTTGCCTTCAAGTTGGAGAAAGGAGCTGGTGATGGATTTGGGCCACATTTAGGAGGGAGCACCACCAGGGCTGACACGGATCGGGCTGGGGGAGTGGTAAGGAAGGCAATGGAGGGTGAACCTAGCAGGCTTTTGGCTTGTGCTGCTCCGGAGCTCGTGGTGCCATTGAAGATGGGGGAATGCTGGAATGGAGCTGTTGGGAGTGGAATTTGAGTCCATGGCTGCCACTGCAGCAGCTCAAGTTGTGTGGGGACAGCTGCTGGGACGTGTAGGGAGGATTGTGGCCTCGCTGGGGAGGCACCCTGAGCGCTATGCCCTCCCCGACATCCCCCCCCCCGCCGCCTCTGTCTTCTCCTCTGATTCCCTAAGCTCCAACCTGGAGAGCCTGCTGGACACCAACCAGTCCTAGGGGGCGGAGAGGGCTTGGTGTGGTACCCACTGCCTTCCCGGATCAGTGGCGGTGGTGAGGCCAGCCTTCCCTGCTGCAGTCCAAGCCCCAGCTGCAGGAAGATGTTTTGCTGCCACCTTGTGGGCAGAAAGGGCCTGACTGTTTGGGAGAGCCAGGATGGCTCTGGGACCACACCCAGCTTTTGGAGGAAGCCAGAGCCTTTCCCTGCGGAACCAGCCACAAGCTCTGGCGTTCTGGAGAAGGCTCATCCTCCCTCATCTCCTCGAAGGACATCCGCCATCTCCCCGTGGGCCACAGCGGACACAGCCGGGGCTCACCCATGGGTCAGCAACACACCTGGAGACCAGGTGTAAGATCCACTGGGACCCCGGGTGAGGCTGCCCTTTCCCGCGTCCCCAGGACCAGCTTTCTCTTTCTGGCAGGGTCTCACACCTGCCCATCACGACTCCTGTGGCCCCTCGCCCGCCTGCGCATACGCGAGCAGGGCACCTGAGGCCCAGATTAGCACAGGCATTGAGCATAACACGACGAACACAGCCTTCCCTGGAGCCAGAGAGCGCAGATGCCAGGACTGAGACCTCCTTCTGTGGACTATCTGGATGTCAGGAGGAAGAGCTGACGCTGGTTATGTTCAATGCCTGTGCTAGTCTGGGCCTCAGGTGCCCTGCTTGTGTATGCGCAGGCGGGCGAGGGGCCACAGGAGTCGTGATGGGCAGGTGTGAGACCCTGCCAGAAAGAGAAAGCTGGTCCTGGGGATGCGGGAAAGGGCAGCCTCACCCGGGGTCCCAGGGGATCTTACACCTGGTCTCCAGGTGTGTCCTTGTCCCCATCCCCTCTCAGTCCCCAGAGGTCGGCCCCCATAGCTGCTGTCCTATGCTTGCTTCTTCATATTTATTTATTGATACAGGGTCTCACTCTGTGGCCAGGCTGGGATGCAGTGGCTCCCTCTTGGCTCACAGCAGCCTGAACCTTCTGGGCTCAAGCAATCCTCCCACTTCAGCCTCTCAAGTAGCTGGGATCACAGGCACATGCCACCATGCCTGGCTAATTTTTCATATTTTTTTTGTAGAGATGGGTTTCGCCATGTTCCTCAGGCTGGTCTCCAACTCCTGGACTCAAGTGATGTGCCTGCCTCAGACTCCCAAAGCGCTGGGATTACAGGCCAGATACACTGTGCCTAATTTTTTGGATTTTTAGTAGAGATGGCGTTTCACTATGTTGGCCAGGCTGGGATTACAGGCCTAAGCCACGCCGCCCAGCCCTTTGCTTGCATTTTCACTGGCTTGCAGGATGGGCTTGTGAGTGGGCAGCCTTACTCTTAGGCAGAACAGCCATTTCCTGTTGTGCGTGAGAGGGAGGACAGACAGCAACATGCAGATAGGGAAGTCAAGGCAGAAAATGTTTCCTTTTGATGTGCAGCTCAATGACATTGACCAGCTTCGCTGAGTTGTGTTCTTGTCTCTGTGCCTGCCTGAGGACCCTTAAGGGTGCTTCTGCAGGTGCTTCTATCATGGGGGAGCATGTGTCCCATACAGGAGGAAGTGGTCCTCATCAGCGCTAATAACTAGTCCTATGGAAATACAAACTCACCACCAGGGCCTCTCCAGGCCTGGGAGATCCAGCCCAGGACTTGGGAATTTCCAGCACTTATTTCTGCAGGGAGCACCTAGGATGGAGAGGCCCTGCCTTCCTTAGGCATTCCCACCCAGCCCATCAGGAATGTGCCACTTTTATCTCCTACTTGGCTCTGACCAGGTCCATGGAATTCTAAAGTTGAAAGGGACAGTGGGAGTTGGGCTGGACTGGGGGGGTGGAAGAAAGCGGGAGTATTATAGCTCTAAAGGAAATGCAAGCCCCTCATCCCTTGCCACTACTTAAACTTGTTTCTCCTGATGTGCCAGTGGTATTGAGGCAGCTGAGAGTTTCTGACTTTGTGGGTGACAGGAAACTGGCTGGTCTCCGGAGCCTGGGACAGGACTAATGTTTAAACTGCAGTGTCCATCACAGCTGGGGAGCCCTTGGTGTCGGGGGCAGCCCACAATGATGAATTGGAAGCGCCTCGAAGCTTGGAGGCGTGTGTTCATTTACAGAACGTCAGGCATCATCCCGACAGGAGGTGAGACCCAGTGAGCAGCAGGGGCCTGGAGATGCTCCGGCCTCAGAAGTGAGTCACTCACCCAGAACTGCCGGCCGAGGTTATCTTTGATTTCTCTGCTGCCCTTAGGCAGGACGCTTAACTCAGTCCAGACAGATGAGTATCTTCTGGATTTTATAATATCCACAGACAGCCTCAGTCATCAACAGAAGCATACTGTAGCAGCCAGCAACTCTCGACCTTAGAATGTCAGAGCCAAAAGCTGCGTCAGGACCACCTCGTTGAAGCTGGTGTGCTGCAGATGAGGACTCGCGCGCAGAGCCGGTGTGGCTGCCCCTGACCTCTCACTCAGGCTGCTGATACTTCAGGGCCTCATGGTGTAGGCTCTCCTGGCTCTTTCTTTGAAGAATGAGAAATGGCCCACTTTTCTCCAAAATGGGGCCCAGTGTATGGCGGGCTGAGGTCTGTTATTTAGTTGGCCTGCTCCTAATGACAGCTCCTCACCTACCTGCCGGATCCTAGGAGGAGCCCTGGGCTGGAATTTCCTGTTTTCCGAGGGCTCCCGGGGGCTGCCCCAGCAGGCCGGCTCCCCCGCGCCGTTCCCGGGCGTTCCAGGCCAGACTTGCCGCCTCTCTCCGGGCTGGGCTGGCTCCCGGCCTCTCCAGGTCTGGGCTTGCCGGCCGCGAGGTGGAGGAGTTACACCAAGTGCCCAGAGGCCGGAGGTCCGTGCGCCCCGGCCGCGGCCCCGGCCCGGGCCCTGCCCCGCGCCCCTCGCCATGGGCCTGGCCCGCGCCCACCGGCCCTGAGCATGGAGCGGGGCTGGCCGCCGGGGGACAGCCGTCCCGGGGAGCCGCCCGCAGCCTGCCGCCGCGCCCACAGCGTCTGCGACTCGCCGGACCTGCACGGCGCCCCAGCCGGCCGCGCTGCCGCCGCCCTGCAGGCCGCCCTGTGCGCTGCCCGTGAGCAGCCTGCGCGGCCGCGGAGCGTATGCTCGGGCGGCCCGGAGCCGCCTCCCACCGGCGCCCGCGGCCTGCTGCTCGGCCTCCTGCGCCCGCGCCTCGGCCGCCGGAGCCCGGCGCCCTCAGGACCGCCCGTCTCGCCCGCGCCTAGCCCCGCGCCCAGCCCTGCGCCGGCCCGGCGCACCCGCACCAGGGGAGAGCAGACTCCGCGGCCGCGGCCGGCCAGCATGACGTTCCTGGAGGTGAACCGCCTGGAGCTGGCGGCGGCCGAGGCGCCGGGTTCGGGGCTAGGGCGCGCGGGCAGCGCGGGCTTCCTTCGCGGCGCGGCGCTGTGGAGCAGCCAGCGCTGGTCGGTGCTGCGCGGCGGGCGCGGGCCAGAGGGGCCCCGGCGCGGCCTGGCGGCGCTCAGAAAGAGCTTCAGCTTCCGCCTGCGCCGCGGCCAGGAGGTGCGGCGCTCCGAGTCGGGGCTGCTGGCCCGGCCGCCCCGCGCGCGCACCCGCAGCGACGGCGACACGGGCTCCCTGGGCGCCTTCCCCAGCCGCCGCGACCTGCTGGGCGCCGACGCCTCGCGCGCCGCCCCGGAGCCCGGCCGCCCCCGCACCGCCGCCGGCCTCTGGAGGCTGCTCACCAGCCGCTTCCGCCGGAGGGAGCCCGCGCCCGCCGCGCCGCTGTGGAGCCGCCGGGCGGCCGCGGCCCCGGAGCTCCTGCGCGCGCCCAGCGGTAAGGGGGCCGGCCCCGGGGACCTGGGGGGCGCCTGGCAGAAAACAGCTCGCTGGAGAATGACCATGGCCGGGCCCGCCCGTGGGGAGGCGGGCTGCCTAGGGCTGGCGGGCTGGCCCGAGTGCCGTCGGCGCCCGGTGTCTGGGGTCTTCGGCAGTGGCGGAAGGGAACGGGCTGGCCGGGCCGGGCTGGGCTGGGGTCGGGGGGCGAGGGGAGCCCAGGACGGGCCGCTCCGGTGCGGACGGGGAAAGGAAGGAGAATCACCAGAGTCAGAGGGCCTGGGGCTGGGCCAGACACCTTTCCTAGTTCCTGGTCGGGGCAGCGCGCTCACCTCCGGCTGCCCCTGCTCCAGAGGCCCCTGCGTATGAGGTTAGGGACTGCTGTGGACCTGATTCTTGAAACTACTCTTTGACACAACTGTGGGACAGTGCCTCTGGGAGCCAGGGAGGGAAGAGTGCTGCCCAGCCAGAGAGGGTTCACAGGGCTGGCACGAGCATGCATGTGGAACCTGGAGGTGATGGCGATGGGGGCCTGGCTGTCGGAGGGCTCTGGGATAAGGGACCTGCCAGAGTCAGGTTCAGAGTCAGGAATGAAGGGGAGCCCAGGAGGTGGCCTCCCTGCTAAGGAGGAGCTTAGGGAGGAGGTGGGTGGGGTCGATGGCTCCGTATCCACCTGCCCCTGACAGAACAGGGCCAGGCCAGGCTCCTCCCTCTTCACCCGACTCAGGAATGTGGTGGGTGGCCCCACCCTGCCAGGGTGCGCTGTTCTTACTTGCAGGAGTCTGCCCCCCAACCAGGAACCCAGCCCTTGGGTCTGGTCTGAGACCTGCTGGAGTGGCCTCTAACCTGGGCCTGACATTTGGGCCCCAGGGGAACTAGGCCAGTTGTGGCTTGGTGGGGGGACACTTACCTTCTGGAGCAGGAAGAGGAGGAAGGACACAGGGCCGAACCCAGGGGGACAGAGCCTACAGACCTCAGAGTCCTGTTCTGAAGACTATCCTCACTCTGGTCTGCTCAAAAAGAACCTTCCCACTGCCTCCTAGGGAGCTAGGGGTGAGGGTTGGGGTCCCATGGAGGAAACTGCTGTCCTCTGGCCTGGGCCTGGGGAGGGCATCCTAGGGGATACAGGCAGCAGCGGTTGGGACAGGTGTGTGTGCCACCTTGGCCCTGACGGGGCGGCTCTGTCTTCCGCAGACTCGTTTGTGAACAGCCAGGAGTGGACGCTGAGCCGCTCCGTACCGGAGCTTAAAGTGGTGAGTGCCGCCCATGGGCAGCGCAGGCGGCCTGGAGCCGGGGGGCAAGGCTGGGTGCCTCGGGCCTGTGCCTTGCTTCTCCAGCTCCCGTCCCCTCCTCTGCTCAGCTTGGCCCTCTCTGCCCTCTCTCTTCCCCTTCAGCCCTGGCTTTTCTCCCTCCTGCCGCTTCTTTGCTTTTCCTGATGGGTCTTTTCCCTCGTGGCCTCTGACCTGCTCACCCCTTCCTCTCCTGCAGGGCATAGTGGGGAACCTGTCTAGCGGGAAATCAGCCCTGGTGCACCGCTATCTGACGGGGACCTATGTCCAGGAGGAGTCCCCTGAAGGTGAGTGTCACGGGCCCAACCTGGGCCCGGAGGCCGCCCACTCCCCACCTTCCCACCACTTGGGATCTGGGTGCAGGTCTCCAGCCCTCTTCAAGTCCTCTTATCTCCTCCATCGGAAGCTGTAGATTTCTTCTTGGTCCCCCGGGCTCTTTCTCCATGCTTTGGACCTGACCTCTCGCTCTGTCCTAGGGGGGCGGTTTAAGAAGGAGATTGTGGTGGATGGCCAGAGTTACCTGCTGCTGATCCGAGATGAAGGAGGCCCCCCTGAGCTCCAGGTGATCTCCTGCCTGGGGCGTAGGGCCCACCCCTGTGCCTGGAGCCCTTTCTTGAGCTTGCTGGCTGGGACTGGGAGAGTTGGTGTGCCCAGGGAGAAGGGTCCAGTTGGGTCCACCTGTCCTGCATGGGAGTTTGCTGGCTCCTGGTTCGGGTGTTAATTCTACTTGGTCTCCCCTAGTTTGCTGCCTGGGTAGATGCAGTGGTGTTTGTGTTCAGCCTGGAGGATGAAATCAGTTTCCAGACGGTGTACAACTACTTCCTGCGGCTCTGCAGCTTCCGCAACGCCAGCGAGGTGCCCATGGTGCTTGTGGGCACACAGGGTGAGGCGGGGCCCTGCAGGAGCTGGCAGAGAGCAGGAGGCCCCGGGCAAGGATGCATGAGGGGAGGGGTGGGCAGGTGTGAGAAAGCCTCCAAGGCCCCAGTCTCTTCCCATTGCTGACCGGGGCTCTCAGCACTCCCCATGCTGCTCGTGTGAGGGCGTTTGCCCTGCTGAAACCTGCGTCCCTGTGACCAGCAGGTCCGTGTCTTTTTAGATGAATAAACGTGCTCAGAGCTTAAGTGCATGCTGGTTTGCACTCAGTGAGGCCATGGCAGGGTTGAAATGAGACCCAGGCGCCCGCGTTCTTGGTGCTCTGTGTGTTCCACTCGCCAGGCTGTTTGCCCACCCACCCTTGGGCCAAATGCCCCTCATCACACTACCCCAGCTTCTCCGAAAAATGAGTGACTCACCCCTCCACCTCCGACAGACGCCATCAGCGCGGCAAACCCCCGGGTCATCGATGACAGCAGAGCCCGCAAGCTCTCCACAGATCTGAAGCGGTGCACCTACTATGAGACGTGCGCGACCTATGGGCTCAATGTGGAGCGCGTCTTCCAGGACGGTAACTCGGGTGCTGGGCGGAAGTCACTGGCAGCCGCGGCCCCAGAGCCGGCGGTAGGAAGGCTCCCAGTGAGCAAGGCTGTGTGTTTTTTTTGGGGGGAGGTGCTAAGCCAGGCTTTTCACTTTTCTCCAGTGGGTATAATTGACTCTGCTGTCCCCTGCAGTGGCCCAGAAGGTAGTGGCTTTGCGGAAGAAGCAGCAACTGGCCATCGGGCCCTGCAAGTCACTGCCCAACTCGCCCAGCCACTCGGCAGTGTCCGCTGCATCCATCCCTGCCGTGCACATCAACCAGGTTCGGCCTGCCACCTGCCCCGCCCCACCCCGCCCTGCCTCTTCCCGCCATGCCTGTCTTGCCTCTGTTCGTCCTGCCACTTCTGCTAGCCTCCTGCTCACGCCTGTCCTCCTTCCTCTGGCCTCCCAGCCTTGCATGTGGTTTGGAAACATTGGTTGAAATTCCATTCAGCCTGCACCATAGTCTTGGCCTCATCCCCGCCCCATGGTGCCTGCCCCTTCCCGCTACCGTCCCCACTTCCCTCTGCTCTCCACCGGTCCACAGCCCACACTCCCTACCCGATGCCCACTATCGAAAGTCCTGGGCCAGCCACAGATGACATGGTCAAGCCAACGGCCACTGCATTTTATCTCTGCCAGTGACCGTCACCCTTCTAAGGCCTGTCCTGGCTGTAGCCGGCGTTCCAGTGACAGCCTGGTTGCATTTCAGAGGTCCCTTCCTTTAGGGCTGTGAGAAGGCGGCAGCATTCTCGTGGGAAGGAGGAGGAGCAGGGCTAGGTCCTTCTTACTGTCTCTGAGCAGCCCCGCCTGACACGACCAAGTAGGGCTTGTGCAGCTCACTTCTGCAGTGGTCCCTGTCCTGAGGGGCAGGTTGTAGAGGGCAGTGGTTTGAGCACCATACTCCTCTTGTACAGGTCAGGTTCAGGGGAGGCAGCCGATCAGGCCACATGCTCTAGTGGGGGCAGTTAGCCGTGCGGGCCACCTGGTCGACGGTGCATGCTTCCCGAGTCCTGGAGACGCTGCCATGCTGTTTCTTCTCCATTCTGTGATCTCTTTTTCTCTTTCCCTTCTCTGTTCCACATCTACAACTTACTCTGCCTGGAAGTCGAAGCTCTGTTCTCTCTGCCCCAGCTGTCCCAGAATCCCTTTTCCTGCCATGGGTATGCTGGAAGCCACCCTCAGCCTCCCCTCGTGCCCTGGGCCACTCCTGGCTCCTGCTTCCTGGCCCACTACACTCTAAACATACATCCCTAAATGAGAGTTTGTCCAGGGCCACCCTCTCCCTCCTTCAGACTACTTGCAAGTCAGGACTCCACAGTCCATTCGCTGCCAGGCTCTGCAGCTGATTCCTGCCTGCCAGCCTGTGCCTCTGACTTAGGTGCAGAAGCACTCCTGCTGGGGCCCCAGGACGAGGGTTTGCTGCCCCAGTGAAGCAGCCCTGGCAAGGTGACAGTAGATCAGATCCCGCTGGCCTCCAGGCCATGCACATGTTCCCCCCATACTGTCTAGGGGCTAGTGGCCCCTCTGCTGCCCGTGAACTCCGGCCAGGCCCTGTTAGCACAGGGATTCCTGGCGCCCACCTGTGTCCATCCCACTCCCTGACCCAGAGCTGCCCTCAGCAGCCCTCTCTGTCTTTAGGCCACGAATGGCGGCAGCAGCGCCTTCAGCGACTACTCGTCCTCAGTCCCCTCCACCCCCAGCATCAGCCAGCGGGAGCTGCGCATCGAGACCATCGCTGCCTCCTCCACCCCCACACCCATCCGCAAGCAGTCCAAGCGGCGCTCCAACATCTTCACGGTACGTGACCGCCTCCTCCCCCGCCCAGCCGCCTTCGTTGCACAGGCAGGCCTGAGAGCCGAACTCCTAGCCAGGAGGGGCGTGGGCAGCCCGAGTCAGGAAGACGGCACCTGCAGTCTTCTCCCTCAGACACACACGGTTCCCGAGGGTCCTTGCCGGTGCCCCCAGAGTCTTCCAGACCATTCCTCTGCGCCCACAGGGGCTTCCGGTCACGGCCCTCACCCTGTCCCCACAGTCCTCCCGGCCCTCTGCCGCCCACACTCACCCTCCCCGCCGCCTTCCTCTCTCTTAGGCCCCTTAGGGTGTCTTTGTCAGCTCGAAGGGATCCTTGGACTCACCTGGCCTAACTCCCCTGACTCCCTTTGATTCAACAGCTAATGCACCGGCGGCCGGAAGGCTGTTTGCCCAAGGCGACACAGAGGGTTAGCTGGCCCAGCTAGAGTCAGAGCCCAGGCCTCCCCGTTCGCCTTCCGGCTCTTTTTCCGTTACCCCACTGCCGAGGGGACATTCATGCTTTCCACCCACCGCTGTGATTGGTTTAACAAAGGCTTAGCCATCTTTTCCTGGGCTTCACCACGCTGCCTCGTTCCTCCCTCTCAGGTTTGTCCTGTCTCCTTGCGAGCTCCTCACTCACCCCTCACAAACCTCACACCCGGGGGCTGCCGTGCTGGCCCGGCTGAGGGTGACCCTGGCTTTCAGGCCCCAGGGCCTGCTGTCTCTCCACTCCCAATGTCTGACACACAGTGCCCATCCAAACCCTAACCTTCCAGCCGGGCTGGGCTGGATGTTCCAGGAGTCTTGGGCCAGACAAAGGTGGGTGAACCCCCGTGTGGGTTGTCACAAGAGCGCCCACCCCTCTGCGTCACTCCACGCGCCTCTTTCCAAGAGCAGGGCTTGGCTCTCAGCTTGGGCCCGAGTGTGGCCGGCCAGGCCAGATCTCTGGACCCTGCCCAGACAGAGCTGGTGCTTCCAAGCCCTGCTCACTCATCCTCACCTCTGCCTGCCCAGCTCACTTCTCCCTCCCAGCTGCCTGCTTTCGTCCCCCCAGCCCGCCACCTGCCCTCGCGGCCATCCATGCTAACAGCCTCTGCGCTGACAGCTCCGCGGCGCATTGCAGCTGCCTGGCCCCAACCCTGCCTAGACGCGCAGCTTCTCCTTTCTATCCATGGTCATTGAGATATGAGAGCGCAGGGGGCCGCCTGCTAGAGCCCACACGTGCCACTGCTGCTCCTGCTGCGGGGCCCTTGGGTGCCTGTGTCCATGGTGACGGCTACCAGGGCCCGGGCACCCTGCTCCCTAGCATCGCGCCTCAGTCATCCGCTGCCTCAGTTCCATTCTTAACCTCCCCTTCCCCTTCCCATTGCTGGTGAGCTCTGTAGCAACCCCAGGGCACCCCCTGCCTTCCCCTGCCCTGCCACCCTCTCCTCCGCCCCTGCCAAGCCCCCGTCCTCCCCCCCGCCCGGCGCCCGTGCTTCCTGCCATCCTGTGCTCTCTGCTGCCTGCCTCGACTGCTGCCCTCCATCCTGGCTGCTCACGGCACGGCCTTCCCTCCGGCCCTTCCATTCTCTCCATCCTCACAGTGGCAACCTTATATTTTCTTTCCATTGTTTCCGTGGTGACCTCACTTGCACCGTTGTCCCTGAGGTGGCCTCAAGGTGCAGCCGTCCCTGTGGGTGTTTCTTGGGACCTCCCCTCTCATCATTGCTGTTGGGGCCGCCTCTCTTCTCCTTCATCGTACTCCCCAGCAGCAACATGCTTGCTTGAGGGCGAGCCCCTCGTGTCCTGCCTGCTCTGTGGCTAGTGACCCCCCCACTGGACATGGTTGTGCTGTCCCCAGTCTCTCCTGTGACTTCATGTGCTCATTTCGTTGCCACTCTTGCCCCAGTTCCTGTACGCATGGGGAGGTGGTCCTCTGGGCTCCCAGGGGTCCTCTGGTGGTTGGGGCCTCTTGGCTCACAGTCTGGCTGGGGTGGGCTGCACCCCACTCCCCCCGACTGGCTCTTCTGTCTGGGTACCCGGTGGCAGCAGTCCCATCCACCTTCCTCCTCCCTGGGCCGAAGGGGCAGAGGGCTGTGGCGGCCCGGGCTGTGGAGCCCAGGAGAGGACTAGGCGGTGCCGCCTGTGGAGGTGCTGGGCCGCGCTTTGTTCTCCTTGTTCTCTTTTGCCGTGCTTTCTCCCACGCTGCAGTTGTGGCCCTGTGTCCCCTCGCTGTGCCCTTGGCTCCTGGCAGCCTGGGAGAACAGGAGGGCTGGGCCTGGGCTGCTGAGTGGCGAACATAACATTCCCTGCTGAGGTGGACATTCGGCCAGCGTCTGCCCAGCAGGTGCCGCCGCCGCTGCCTCCTCCTCCTCCTGGTCCTCCTCCTCCTCCTTTTCCTCCTCCTCTTCATCCCGCTGCCGCCGCTCCCCAGGCGCCTGGGTCTCTGCCCTCACCGGTGCTGACCAACTTGTGCGGGGCTTGAGTATAACTTGCCAAAATCTTTATTCTTTCGATATTTGCAGATATGTGCCACTGTTTCCAACTTTTCATCAACAAAAAGGCCTTTCCAACTCCTTCCAAATTAGAAGACCAGGTGGTGACACACAGCACCTCTGGACATGCCCCCTGTGCGGGGCCGGAGGCGGGCCGGGCCCTGGGACTGCTCTCAGATGAGAAGCGGCCGCCGAGCTCCCCACTCCAGAGACCCACGGGAACCTTTGTAACTAACCCCACCCCCAGGGAAGGCTAGGAGCGCCGGAGCCCGCGCTGGGGGCTGCCGGGGACCAGGCCCGGCTGGACGCTGCAGGCTCACTGCATGGAGAAGAAGGCAGCTTGGCCCCACGCCCGGCGGCGCGACGAGGCCCAGAGGGGCGGGGGAGTCCAAGCCCGCCTGGCCCGGCTGCTCCTGGGGGGCGCTTTCCTGCCCCTCCCCTCCTCTGCTCCTTCCTGCATGGACCTCTGCCGTTCCTGCTCCTGCTCCGGAAGCCGCCGCCACCGCCGCGCTTGCCTTGCCCCCTCTTTTTGGCCTCCCCCTATTTCCTAGGATCCGCATTCGGGTGGACTCTGCCCCAGGAGCTTGACAGGGTGCAGGGCCTCTTCTGGCCTCTCTCCTCTCTCTGTCCATCCACTGTGCCCCTTGGGCCACGCCGACGCGCTCGGCGCCACGTGCGTGCAGTGCGGTGTCTGTGCCGCAGACGGGCCGCCTACCCACTCACTTGTGGACTTTGCGCTCCGGGTTGTCGCGCCCTGTGCTCCCGACCAGCAGCCCTACGTCCACCTCCTCGCCCCCGCTTCTCTTACGCCCCCGCCCCGGGCGTGTTCCTCGCGCCCTCGGCCTCTCTGTCCTTGCTCTTTTGTAAGGGGCGGGCCGGCTCAGTGACCTGTGCTGCTCTGTATGGTGCCGTGTGTAAGAATAAACCCGTTGGAATACTCGTGGTCTCCGTTCCTTCCCGTCCCGCCGCCCCGGCCCGACCCACTGCTAGGGCTGCCCAGGAGGAGGGAGGCAAGAGGGAGGCCGGGAAGTCCAGGCGGGCAGTTCTCGGCAGACCCCGGGCCTCTCTAACACGCCTCTTGTTTTCTCTTCCAGTCTCGGAAAGGTGCTGACCTGGACCGGGAGAAGAAGGCTGCCGAGTGCAAGGTGGACAGCATCGGGAGCGGCCGCGCCATCCCCATCAAGCAGGTCAGCGCCTCCCTTCCCGGGTGCTCAGAATGAGGCCCAGGAACGTGGCTCTTCCCAGGCCACTGTGATGGGGGAGATGGCCTTAGAGGCCAGCACCACCCTCCTAGGCCGAGTCCCTAACAAGGGCCGGGCTCTCTCTCCGCTGAGAAGCGGCCTTCCCTGCGCCACCGTCTTCTGGCCACCAGCCCTGCCTATACCTCTGATCACCACTGGAGGGCAGAAGAGAGCTACCTGCTGTGCTCAGCCAGGCCCTCAGCCTGGCCCACTGGTTCTGGAGTTGGGTCTGGAGGGGGTTGTCTCTCTCTCTAAGGAAAATGAGACACCGGAGGAGCCTGCATTGAAGGGTTACTGAGGGCTAGTCCAGCGCAAGGTCTGTTGGCATGGTTTTGTTAATAAGAGCTTCTGTTTATCTTTAAAGAAAAAAGTTGAGGTGCTACCACCTCACCTCTCCCACTTTCTCACCTCTTCCACCTCCTTTCTGAGTCAGTCCTGGGGGCACTTGGGCCTGCCTTCTTCCAGACCAGAGGTGTTGCGTTCCTGCCTTGGACACGGCATTGACCCACAGAGAGTGTGTCTCTGGTGTGTTGAGCCAGAGCTGCTGGGGTAGAGTGGGGAGGCGTGTCTTTGGTGTGTGGATGAGAGCGTGAGGCGCTGGGGTGCCCGTAAGAACGGGGGCAGTTGGAACAGAATTTCTTGGGATCTGGTGGTTGAAGAGATGGTGTACATAGGCAGCTGTGTTGCCAGGTTTTGACCACAGGGGAGGCTGATGTGGCCAGAGCACTGGAGCCCAGCTTGACAGGCCTGTGGTCAGGTGTGGCTCTCCTGGGCTGGGACTCATAGGCAGTGTGACCACTTGTGGGGAGGGGGTCAGTCAGTGTGACCAGGATTCATTTGTTAAGGGTAGGGGTTTCTGATTCCCAGTGAAAGTTCATTTAGAATGAGGAGTCCCAAGCCGGGTAGTGTCCCAGAGGGCAGGGTCCCACAGGGTCCCATGCGGTGATCTGAATTGTTCCCACTCACACGTCCCTTGAAATGTTCATCGCATTTATGTCTGGCAGGGACCACTCTGGTTGGGCCAGCCTGCTGGGAGGGCCCCTGAAAAGTCAAGGGCACAGTGACAGCAGCCAGAGGTCTCCCTGTCCGTCCATGGGGCACATGCGTGTGTGTGCAAGTCTGTGCAGAATCAGACTCTGCACAAACCTGTTGCTTATTTGATCCTGTATCTTCGGGGCACCTCCTTTGTGAGGGCCCCTGCTGGATGATGCCCTCTGCTTTGGGCGGAGGCGCCTAGCTCCCTGCTTGACGGTGGAGTGTAAGGGAGGGCGTGAACAGTGAGTGGGTGTGTAGACACTTCATAGCCTTCCCCAGGAAAATGGGAGCACTTTCCTTGGGGTCCCACATGTTCCCTTTCCTCACTGGGAGTTGTGTTTGTCAGGGGCTCACTTATTTGTTCCCTGAATCCCCCACACGAGAAAAATGGAGAGATGCTAGGTTGGGGAGGAAGCCCTGTGAACTTGAACCTGGGGCTCTGGTCCAGTCTTGTGGAGTCAGTATGTCACTTGGGTGTTTTTACTCATAACTCTCAGGGACTGTCAGTAGGAAGACCCCTAGCGGTTCAGTCCTGAGTCTTGCCGCCAGCTGGGAGCAGGTGTCAGAGGCCTGTGCCTGATGCAGTGACACCCTTTAGGGGGTGCCGGCTCCTTTCCGTTCAGTAAGGATAGCTCGCTAGGGGCGGGGCATCCGCTCTCTTCTCCCAGTCCGGTGGCCATTCCTGGCGCCTCCCCGCTCCCGGACCTCCTCGCTGCCACCCAGTCCTGCCCCGCCAGTTCTGCAGCCCCTCCTGTGCTCCGCCCTCCTGTCCCGTTCTCCGGTTCTGTTCCTTCCCCTCCCCCCCCAGCTCCTGCTGGGAGTGAAGATTGCATTTCAGTTGCCATTTGCATTCCCAATCAATCCGGACTCCGCAATTAAGTCGGCTGGCGGAGCTGGGAGGGAGGTGGCGGCGGGAACGGGTCCTCTGGGGGCTGTCGCCTCCGCGCCTCCGCGCCGCTCCCATTCCGCCCCAGATTGCTTCCTGCTCTGCCGCGCGCAGCCGGCCGGCCGGGGAGGGAGCAGGAACCCCTGTAGCTTCCTTGGAGAGGGAGTGGGGAGAGGCGCGGGCTAGGCCAGTCTCCTCCCAGTAGCTTCCGGGAGCCTGCAAAGAGCAGGGCGGGAAGGAGCAGCCGGGTCGTTCCACCCGTGCCCCGGGCTAACGAGCGTCCTTACAGTGGCTCCTCCGCCTCTGCCCGGGGAGGGCGCTGCTGAGGAAGGGGGCGGTCAGGGTGGAGGAGGGACCCCCGCCCCAAAACGCATTCTCCCCGAGGAGGGAGGAGCCACACGTGTCTGGGTCGGAAAGGTGCGGAAACCCGGTCCCCACCCTGACTGTTGGAGGAACCGCAGGCGGCAGCAGCGCAGGCCTTGAGTGGCTCCACGTTTCGCACCGCTGGGGGCAGGGAGCAGAGCTGGGCCGGAGCTGGCCATGGAGTCTCCTGCTGAAGGCTGGGAGGGTGGGAGAGGGGAGCACGCCTAGTGGGGTGAAGGGAGTCGGAACAGGGGCGGGGAGCTGGGTCCATCCCTCACACTTGGCTCTTTCTTTGGCCTGTGTGGTGGGCGGGGAAGATTGGGGATGACTCCAGGGCATCCCAGAGCCCGTGGACCTTAGAGCCTTAGCGCAGGCTGGTGCTCCCAGAAGAGAGCAGAGCCAGCGAGCGAGCGCGCGAGGGGTAACGGCTGACTGCTTGCTGAGCTCTCAGTGCACCTGGTCCCTGGCCAGTGACAGGAATGCCACACCCAGAGGCAGGTCACCAAGGCCCAGACTTGAAGGCTCCTCCACAGACCACGAGACAGGGCCCACTTGCCTCTGGAAGGTCCCCTTAATGCCGCTTGTCTTCAGAAACACCTGAGGATAGGGTCTCCCAGGCCAAGGGAGACCAGGTAGCAGGATGTGTCTGCCCGTGGCCAAGTACTTCAGCTCCCATCCCTCATGAGCACACCTTCTGCAATGCCATTTGTCCGAAGTGGGGAGAGGCGCGGGCTAGGCTTCTCCTCACCCCTCCAGCCTGGGGTGGCTGAAGGAGGAGCAGAAAGGATGTGAAATGTGCTGGAAAGTTTGGCAACTGGTGTCACAGCTACCCGGGCCACTGGAAGTGGGTGCCCTCCCTGGCCTCCACCTCACCCCTGTTGGGGAGGGGAGAGGTCCAGAAAACCAGAATCACTTTTATCCTAACCGCATCCATCTGGGGCTGAGCCCTCTATTAGGAAGAACTTAGAGGAGGAAGTTGCAATGGAATCCAGTATTTACCCCCCACCCTTGGGCGTCAGGACCACAGGCTGCAGATGAGGGACCACCGTTTCCATGTGCCTACGTCTCTTAATCCCCGTGTTGTTGGCTGCCTTCGGGCAGGGCCCTCTATTCCTAAAGGAGATGCCATCCCTTTACGGCCTCTTCCCTCTCTGGGTGCTGTCTCCTCTAAGTACAGGCAGAATTTGCCCTTTCGAGTGTCCCTGCTGGGAGTGCTTCCCCTTCTGCTCTCCCAGCTGAGGGTGAGCCTGACCCCCCCAACCTCACACTCAGCACCCCCATTTGCGGATCTACCTGTGCCCCTCTTCCCTCTATGGGATTTTTGCCTTGAAGTCTCCAGGGAGCGCTGCCTCTTCTCAACCCTCTTGAGTTGGGGGTTTTGGAGGATGGGGGGCCATGAATAGTGATGCTGGTCCTGGATCTGCCCCTGGTCTCCATTGTGGCGCTCCCTGGTTCTGCCTGACCCCGCCTCCCATTCCCAGCCATTGCCTTCTGTGTTGTTTGAGGGAGACAGCCTGAGCCAGTGAGGGCATCTTTGGGGGTTCTCACTAGAGGCGCAGGCTTCTCCTGAGAAGGAGACCACGGTGTGGTTGGGCATCATCTCCTCCCATCTTCCTAGTGGGGTCCACCTCCTGCCTTCATCGTCTGGCAGCCAGGGTTTTAGGGGGCTTTTCCCCAGTTCTTCCAATAGATGTTTACTGGGTGTCAGTTGTGGCCCCAGCCTTGTCCCAGGGGCAGGCTCCTTGCTGTGGCACTTTAGCTCATCCTCCCAGCCATCCAGCCTCTCTGTTCAGCGTGTCTCACTGGCTTATGCAGGAAGTATGGTTGCTGAGAGGGAAGGCTAGGTCTTGCGGCTACCTGGCTTGGTGGTCTAGGGCATGCTTGGGACAATTAGGGGATTGTTCTGCCCTGTTTTGGAGCTACCTCGAGGTGGAAGGCCAGGACCTTAATGAAATCTCTGCTATTTTGACCCTTGGAGCCTCCTGGGGAGGAGCATGACTGATGGCCACTGTCCACACCCTTGACCATCTACACCCCAACCATCTACGCCCCTGACCGGCTTCTCCTGCCAAGGTGGCTCCACACACACACACTGGGGAGGCAAGATGCCCACCTGCCAGAACAGTGGTCCAGCTGCTTCCTGGTGGACGATCAGGGAGAACCGAGTCCTAGGGAAGGACTAGTCTCAGGGGCCCTCCCAAGTTCAACGATAGGTCCTTGAAGCCTGCTTTGCTCAAAGGGAGGAGGGTGTTGGCTAACGACACCATGACCTTCCCATGCCCTGTGATGTCGGGGGCTGGCTCCTGGTTTCTGATCAGACCTCTGTTCTCAGGGGATCCTGCTGAAGCGGAGTGGCAAGTCCCTGAACAAGGAGTGGAAGAAAAAGTATGTGACGCTCTGTGACAACGGGCTGCTCACCTATCACCCCAGCCTGCATGTGAGTCTGGGAGGAGGAGCCTCCTGGGGGAGAGTATGGGAGGGGTAGAGGGAGGATAACAGAATATGGGCAGCGGACAGGCGTCAGGATGGACGGGAAGCAGACCTTAGTGATTTCAAATGGCTCATCCCTGGAGAAAGAACCTCACACGGGCAGCTTGGGACATGCACAAGAACCAGGTGGCCCCTCATGTGCCCTCTGGGTGGTCAGGCTCTACGTCAGACTTTCCAGTTGTTGAAGGAGTGGGATTCGGCCACTTCCACAGAAATTCTAGTGAGGAAGCTGATGCTGCCATGCCGTTGTGTTGAGCTGGGCCATGCCAGCGGGGAGCTGCGGACTCCTGGGCCTGGGGTGGTAGAGGACAGGGCTGTTGAGAATGGGCTAGAGCTTCGGACAACTCCTCCTGGGAGGAGAGCGAAGGTGGCCTTGTCTGTGGTTAAGACGGTCTGGTGCCCGCGTGGCCTGTGTCCCAGCTAGGGGGTGTTTTGGTGACTGGAGTGGCCCCTGTGCAGCTCCCCCACCCTTCCTTCCTCCCCTTCCCTCACCGCGTGGCTCCAGCACACAGCTGTCACCGGAATCCATCTCTGTCACCACCCCACTGTGGGGCTAATGAGTTCTCCTGTGAAGCCCCTCGAGCACAGCACGTGGGCCGGCCCCACCCCCCCGGCCCAGAGGCCCTCGGCCTGCCTCTGAATCTGCCCAAGATGTCAGGAAGGCGTGACCCAAGAGGTGCTGGGTCCCTGTGTCCTGGCCATCACCCAGGCCCAAGAGCACTGCCCAGACTGCCCTGCGGAGAAAACACACAGAGAAGGCCTGGTCCTCCTGGGCTTCTCGGCATCTGACCATTCCTCAGACGATGATCCTACCCCTCAGCTCAGGGGACAGCACCAGTCAGCCCCTCGGCTTTCCTAACACACCTTACTCCACAGGGCAGGGCCTGGTACCTGGGAAACTGGAGGAAGGACCACCCGCATTCAGTGCAACCAGCTTCTGAGCTCCCGCCTGACCCCAGCCTCCCACCGTGAGCACAGACCTTGTCCCGCTCTTGAGTCCTTGCGAGGCGCCGAGAGAGGCGGCCAGGCCTGCTGGGAAGAGCACTGATGGCACAGGCAGAAAGTGTCATAGGAGGCCAAAGGGCGCTCTGTGGGTGCCAGGCTTTGTTACTGTGTACAGAGCTCTACACTAAAGGAAGGGCCAGAAGACGAGGAGAGTCCCAGTGCTTCCCTGTCGAAAGGTTTTGAGGGTGTCAGGGCCACTCACAGATAGCAAGTCACAGTGCTGAGGCCTGGAGACTGCGCCGGCGCCTTGCCTGCCTGAGGCGCTTCACAGCCGACACCGGGCCGTTTACTGTGCCCTCTCCTCATGTCTAGCTGTCCATCTCAGTGGGGTAGCTTGGGAACGGGCCTGTTTGAAATGTCTGTTTCCCCGCCTGTGTGGGGCTGACCGTTCTTACCTGCTCCTTTCTGTTCTGTGTGGCCGAGCTTGGTGCACAGTCTGTGCCCACTGCCAACAGTGGAGGCAGTGAGGATGAGAGGGGTGGCAGAGGGCGTCTTGGGTTGTGGAAGAAGGTGGGTTGTGGGGTTGGGCTAGGTTTTGGTTTCGGAATAGGAAACACAGCCAGCTGGAGAGCAGAGCTCAGGGGGGTGGGTAGCTTTTCAGAGTCACCCGGCTGGTGGCCGAGCTAAGGCTTGGACCCATTACTTTGGCTCTCAGCGTCGCCCGGGTTTGTCTGTGCTTGTCAAGAGCACCTCCCTCTGGGGCTGGCTGAGAGGGTCACAGAACAGCTCATAGCAGGGCGAGTGCTGTCAAGTAAGGAGGGAGTCGGGCCTGCCTGCCTGGGCGAGGGTGGGCATCTGAGCCCCACAGGAGTGCCCTCCCAAGCCGCACTTGTTGCACTGTGTGACTTTTTGGAACTCAGCTGCAAGGACAGGCTGGGAAATCCTGGCACCCAGATCCTGTCACAGGCCCCAAAGCACACTTGGCTACACATGGTGTGAAAGCATGAGTGGAGGCAGGGCCGGTTGTGGTGCTGTGCACTCCCTCCCAGCTGTCCGTGAGGCTCTGGCAGAGGCCCGTTTGTGCCACCCCCACACTTTCCCTCCCTCCGCTGCTGCCTTGCCTCCGCCACCCCCCAGCCACCTTCTTCCAACCTGAGTGTGCTCCTTGGTTGCCAGCAGTGAGCAGGCCACCTCCCTACCTGTGAGCAGCCGCTTCTCTCTGGGGCTGTTCAAACCCTAAACCCTGGCAGGAAGCATGTCAAGAAGGAGCTCTGGCACCTCCAGAGGCTCCGACAGAACTCGGGGCTGAGTCTGGCTCTCCTCTCCAGCAAGGGTCTCTCCTGAGCATCGGGGCTGGTGACTCACCTATGGATGGGGGCCGGGCCGGATGGGACACACAGAGGCCAATTTGGTGGGCGAGACTGAGCCCCGCGCCCGCTTCTTGCCTGGCCCAAGAGAGCCCGCCACAGCCTCCCCCATTTTGCAGCCAGCGGAGCCATTCACACAATCACCTTCTGTTAATTCTATCTGCAACATCAATTAAATTGTTTGTAGAAACTAATTGAATGTGGCTTAATCACACATCTTAATAGCTTTCCACGCTCTGAACTCGTTGTTAATTCCAGTAATAAAACGAGATGAGAACGCTGGCTGGGTAATTAGCGAGGAGGCTGGGGAAGAAATTGCTGTTTGATGGTGGGTAATAAAGGCAGCCGTGGTGACCGCTCTCCTGAGCAGCCACCGCCACCGCCACCATGCTCCCCGTTCTGCTGACAGAGGGAAATGCTGCCTGTCTGAGGTTCCTGTCCCTGCTGCTGCTCCTCAAGCGTCTCTCCACTCTTCTCCACGCCCAGGCTCCAGAGTTGCCCGGGCAGGAGGGCACGGAGTCCGGGGCTGTGGGTACCAGCTTGCTCCGGGAATTCGGAGCGTCTGGCTAGTGCCATCAGAGATGCTAAAGTTGGGCCATCCTTTCCCCTGAGGCCGGCTTCTGGCTCCTTAGCCCCAAATGCAGTCCCCCTGTGCAGCTCTTATTCCTGGCATAGGGTCAGCTTTTCCTGCCGTGCCCCAGCCCGGGCATCCCAAGGCTGTCATGGGGCCTAAAAACTGTTGCAGCTGCTGTGACCTCCTTGTGAACTAGAGCAGCCCAAGCCCCTCCCCTAAGGAGGGACTGCAGCTGTGCCTTTGGCCCAGCCAGCTGTTGACTGTTGTCTGGAGTAGCCGATCTAAGACGTGATTGTGTACAGGGACTGCCGACGAGAACCAGGGACAGGAAGCTGAGTGTGGGATGCAAGCAGGGAAGGGGTGAGGCAGTGAAGTCACTTGTGGACACAGGGCTGAAAGCAAGACCAGAGGGCCAGTGGGGCCAGTGAAGTGCAGCCTGGTGTGTTGAAGAAGGATGGATGGAGATATGCCGGGAAGGCAGGAGGGGCTCCCGGGTCTGTTTGGCAAGGCCCCAAGCTGTGGGCAGAGTCCTGCTCCACCAGGTGTGGGCAGAGGTTGTCAAAGAGGTCCTGCCTAGGTGGAAGGCTGCTCACTGATCCCTCGGTTGTGTCGTTCTATGGTTGTGGGACAGTGAACAAAACTTCAGCACATGCTTGGAGCCAAGCACTTGGTACTGCCCCTCACAGAGGACTGGGGCAGTGGGAGGGTACAGGTACAGCCCAAGGCTGCAGGGAGCAGCAGTGGCAGGAGTGGCTCCTCTCTGAACATAGCTTCTAGGCGCAGCTCCTCTTCTCTGGTTGGTTACTCCCCTGGTCCTCTTCCTGAAGGGCTGCCTGCCTGGGAAGATGCCATAGGTACCTCGAGAATTCAGGCAACTGCAGGCTCAGCTAGAGCCCACAGGGCTGGACCTGGCCAGGGAGGTGGTGTGCTAACGCCAGTTCTTTCGACCATTCCCCTGATGACACAGAGCTGCGAGTGGTGTCCAGCTCAGCCACAGAAGTGCAGGTGGAGGCTGGTGTTTGGCACTTTTTCCTCCATCTAGGTGGTAACCTCCTCACCTTTTCTTAGTGACCTGGGACCAGGTGACCCCTTGTCTACTTATGTCCTCATGATTCCTCCCAGAGAGAGCCCTGGTGAGACTTCCTGCCCTTCTACTGCTTCCCAAGAGGCAGCAGGCCCCCTGGGCTCTTTTCAGCAGAGGACAGTGTCGGTTTTCCCTGGAGCTAATTGGGTGAGAAGAGAGAGCAAGCCTGGAGGGAAAGCAGTCTGCCAGCCAGAGCAGTGAAGGTGAGGGCCGGGCTCCTCAGGGCAGGAGGATACGTCTGGGACAGCCCCTCGCATGGCTGCCCTCAGGATGCAGACATTCCAGAGGTGCTCATGGAGGGGAAAGAAGGAGCAGATTTATGTCCAATCAATGTAATTCAGTCAGAAGTTAAGTCTGGCACTCCCACCCAGTTTCTTCTCTCAGGAAGGGTCAGAGACCCATGGGGAGGAATTTGTGCCATGTTTCCAAGGGCATTAGCTAGGAATTGCCTAAGAGCTCAGGGACAGTGGCAGGGACAAGGAAGCAGGAGGCAACAGGCTGTGGGGAGAGGCTGGAAGGAGGAGGCACGGGAGGCTCCAGGTCAGGAAACTGCCGGCCCCCACCCTCCCTCCCTGCATTCAGCCACGGTGCTACCTAAATGGTGGGTAGAGTTGAAGCACAAAGTGGCCCCCCATTCCTGGGGCCCTGACTTGAAGGCAGGGCAAGTCCCAGACTCAGGACAGGCTGGAGGGAGCCTGCGCAAGGGGCACAGGCTTGGGAATCTGAAAAACCTGGGCTTTAATCTGACTCTGCTACTGTTTAAATGTGTGTTCTTGGGCAGATTAGCCTTTCTAAGCCTCAGTTCCTTCATCTACAAAACAGGCACTGCCTCCCTCAGGTGGTGAGGATTCCACGAGGTCATACATGGAGTGTATAAACACACTGCCGTAGGATGGTAAACACCCTGCACGTGACAGGCAGATGACATGATGGCAATGATGATGACTATCGCCGGGGAATCGGTGGCACCTGTCAGACCAGGCACCTGTTGCTGTATTCCAAAGTCCAGCAAAAAGAGGCATCTCTTTAAACTGTTCAACAAGTATTTATTATCAGACACTGTCCTAAGGGTTGGGATGATTCTGGGCTTTAGAAGGTTCCTAATGCACAGGTGGGGTCTGCAGTGCTTGGTGGCCACCCTGTCACCCATGGCCCCGAGTCTCTCAGCTCCCCTCCGCAGCAGGGGCTCTCTCCCTAAATCCCAGCCTGGCCCAGCACTTGGCCTGCTTTGTGCTGTTGCCTCCTAAGCCATCATTCCTGAGGGCCTGAGCCTCAGCGCTTAGCTCCAGGTCCTTGGCCACCCCCAACTCTGCCTCTCTCCTGGTGGAGTCCCCCTAGCGCTGCTTTGGGCACTGTGGAGACCCAGGTGTAATCCAGACTCGGAGACATTCTGTGGCTTAGAGTCCTGCTTTTCAAGATTGGAGTGTTCCCTCTCTTTCCACAGCAGGGAGAGACCTGGGAGTTGTGAGGCTCAGTGCTGGATGGCTGCTGCTAACCAGTCTTCGTCTGTCTCACCCACCTGGCCTTTAGGATTACATGCAGAACATCCACGGCAAGGAGATTGACCTGCTGCGGACGACGGTGAAAGTGCCTGGGAAACGCCTGCCCCGAGCCACACCTACCACAGCCCCGGGCACCAGCCCCCGTGCCAACGGGCTGTCTGTGGAGCGGAGTAACACACAGCTAGGTGGGGGCACAGGTGAGGCGGCTGCTGAGGTGGGGGCATAGTGGGCGGCTGCCATGGAGCCGAGGCAGGCAGATATTCTGGGCTTGGCTTCTCGGCCTGGGCACAGGGTGCTGGCCAGCATCACATTTCAAGGTCATCTCAGCCAAAGACACATGCCCTAATGCAGCCCTCATGGAGTTAGTTGAGGTGACAGCAAATGTCTAGACCAGCAGTTGACCTGGATGTCAGACGGGGCCAGGTGGTGTCATGTCTGGGTAGCAGTGCTGGTGGTCCTAGGCCCGTCTCTGCATCTGGATCTGAGGCTGGCGATGGGTGGGGGCAGGGCCTCGGGGTGCATGGCCAGCATCTCAGCCAAGGTTGCCATGTGGAGACAGGGGAGGTGGAAGGGCACAGAGCTATCTGGCATCAACCTGGTGCATCTTCTCAGGACAGAGAGGTGGGGCCTCTGCTCAGAGGACTGAATTTAGACAGGAGCTGGAGGCGGGAAACTCCATGAAGCATGTGGTGTTCTTACCTTTTCAACTGAGAGTGCTGGCTCAGGTGGAAGGCCCCCTGTCCCCAGGGACTCCCTTCCTATGCTGCTTCATTCCTCCTCCTCTGGGCCCCCAGGCCTGGTGCTCTTCCAGGGCCATCCTTCCACACTCAGTTCCTTTGCTTCCAGAGCCCCTGGCTCCTGACTGCTTTCCCCCAAGACTTCAGTATTCCTGACGCTGTCCTAGTCTCATTCCCAATACCTGCCCAAAACCCTGCCCTGCTGGTGCCATGCCTGTGCCCTGCCCCAGGAGTCAGCACCTGGCAGCAGTGGTCTGCAGCGGGGTGAGTCACCTCCCTACAGGGCCTGTGCTTGTCACCATGATGGGAGGTTGTGACAGACTTTCAGTGACAGGTGGTTGGGGATACTAAGTCCCCTGGAATGGATGGGAGAGACCCCAAACAGTAAAGAATTGCCCCACTCACAATGCTGATGGGACACCACTGAGAAGGCCCAGGTTAGAGGGAAGGAAGGTGCGATGATGCCTCCAGGTGTGGTCCTTGTGGGAGGTGCGGCACCTGAAACAGGTGTGCTGGGCTCACTCTCACTCTCACAGAACTACTGCCCACCAGGCTGAAGGCAGAGGAGCCGCCGGGTAGGTACCTGACGCCGCCGACTGAGATGTGCCGGGTACAGTGGGCGTCTGTGGTGCAGTGGGTGTCTGTCTGTGGTGCAGTGGGAGTCTATGGTGCGGTGGGCGTCTATGGTGCGGTGGGTGTCTATGGTGCAGTGGGTGTCTTTGATGCAGTGGGCATCTATGGTGCAGTGGGTGTCTGTGGTGCAGTGGGTGTCTGTCTATGGTACAGTGGGTGTCTGGTGTAGTGGGCATCTGTGGTGCAGTGGGTGTCTGTGGTGCAGTGGGCGTCTATGGCGCAGTGGGCGTCTATGGCGCAGTGGGCGTCTATGGCGCAGTGGGCGTCTGTCTATGGTGCAGTGGGCATCTATGGTGCAGTGGGCATCTACGGTGCAGTGGGTGTCTGTCTATGGTGCAGTGGGTGTCTGTCTATGGTGCAGTGGGTGTCTGGTGCAGTGGGTGTCTGTCTATGGTGCAGTGGGTGNCTGGTGCAGTGGGTGTCTGTCTATGGTGCAGTGGGTGCCTGGTGCAGTGGGTGTCTGTCTATGGTGCAGTGGGTGCCTGGTGCTGTGGGCATCTGTCTATGGTGCAGTGGGTGTCTGTGGTGCTGTGGGCATCTGTCTGTGGTGCAGTGGGCGTCTATGGTGCAGTGGGTGTCTGTGGTGCAGTGGGTGTCTGGTGCAGTGGGTGTCTGTCTATGGTGCAGTGGGTGTCTGTGGTGCAGTGGGTGTCTGTGGTGCAGTGGGCGTCTGTCTATGGTGCAGTGGGTGTCTGTGGTGCAGTGNGTCTGTCTATGGTGCAGTGGGTGTCTGTGGTGCAGTGGGTGTCTGTCTATGGTGCAGTGGGTGTCTGTGGTGCAGTGGGCGTCTGTCTGTGGTGCAGTGGGCATCTATGGTGCAGTGGGTGTCTGGTGCAGTGGGTGTCTGTCTATGGTGCAGTGGGTGCCTGGTGCAGTGGGTATCTGGTGCAGTGGGTGTCTGTCTATGGTGCAGTGGGTGTCTGTGGTGCAGTGGGCGTCTGTCTGTGGTGCAGTGGGCATCTATGGTGCAGTGGGCGTCTATGGTGCAGTGGGCGTCTGTGGTGCAGTGGGTGTCTGTGGTGCAGTGGGTTGACGCAGTGGATGTCTCTGCATCAGGCCCCAGGTCCGCAGCAGCCCTAAGTAGAGGTCATTGTCCCCATTTTAATGAGGAAACAGAGGCTTGGAGTGGCTAACAAACTTGTCTGGAAAGTCCCACAGTAAGTGGGAGAGCTGGGTGAGGTTCAACCTAGGTGTGTCTGTTTGAGGAGCCATGTTCTTTCCTCTAAGCCACTCTGAACTCAGAAAGGAAGCCTGTGAGGTGGATGGAGGGAAGGAAGGAAGCTGAGGAGGAGAAAGCTGGCCACCACCCATCACAGGGATGTGCTGGGTGTTGGGGGTGGCTTAAGCCTGCTGTGGGGTGGCACCGGCCTGAGGGCAGGTCACATGCAGTCTTCAGGTCTCCGCCCGGACAACGGGTCACAGCTGCGGGGAACCCTCTGGCACCAGCCCCCAGGAGCCCCTTTGGTCAGCTTGTGGTTTCTCCGGTCATTCCAAAAAGGGAAGAGCAGGCCTGAGTGAGTCCCTTTCCTTGAGGGCAGGGAGCCAGAGGACAGCTGGGCTGTTTCTCCAGAGCGAGAGAAATGAGAAGACATTGTCCTGTCCCGTATCTGTCCCTGGCATCCCTCACCTGGGAGCGGCAGTGGCATGGAGAAGGCAGCCCCATGCCCTTCCTCCTGTAATGACAGCGCCCACGCGCAGGGGCTCGAGGACGGTGCTCACCCAGCCCGCGTCCCACTACCGCATGCCGACACCGACACCGACCCTCATGCACACTCACACATGTCTCTCGCTCACCGGGTGATGTTAACATCTCATTATCTTTGTTACTGTAATTACATTATCCGCTGCTTTATGCAGAATTATCCTCCGAGGACTAATTGATGGCTCCATGTTTAATTCATTAATCATTAGCATCAAATTCGACAATTACAGTGCACACTGATTGTGGGATTGCAGGCGTAATGAGGGGAGAATTAACAAAGAAAAGGGAAAGCACTTTCCCTCCCTCAGGGTTTTGGGTTGGGGGGCTTGGGGTGGAAGTTGGGCCTGTGATGGCTTTGGATGGGGCTAGGGATGAGGTGGAGTACAATTTGGAACCTGGAAGGGAATGACAGTGGGGGGAGGAGAAGCAAGGTGTCTGAGAAATTAGGGACCAAGTGTGCACCCCGGAAGGTTTCCTGAGGCGGGACCTGTGAGGGCAAAGGAGGGGAGGTGGCATCTGCCTGTTCCTTCGGGG
The DNA here is from genome assembly GCF_001604975.1 of Cebus imitator. NCBI lineage: Eukaryota > Metazoa > Chordata > Mammalia > Primates > Cebidae > Cebus > Cebus imitator. The sequence continues at coordinate 7,856,164 of NW_016107335.1, read as the reverse complement.
CCTGGAGATGGAGACTGGCCTGTAGCCTCTGTGCTGCATGAATGTGACTAAGCACTCGCTGTGTGTCTGGTCCTGTTTTGGGTGTTGTGACAAACACAAGAGAAACATCAAACTTGCTCCCTGCCTTTAGGCGTCATCCCAGCCACAGAGTGGCACGTTCGGGCATTCCTTTACCTTCTAGCCACTGCAGTACCCTGCTTCCTACCCAGGGCTTCTACTCAGTCCCGCCACCTGCAGGTCTGGTGTGAGGCCTGGCGCCTGCCTTTCTCCTGGCTGGGCATCTGCCTCCAGCTTTGGCTGGCTCTGGGTCCCCTCTCTGCTTTCCTACTGGCCTCCAGCACCTGGCTGGCTCCTCAGCTGCAAGGTTCAAGCACCTCAGGTTTGGCCCCTGTTCTTAGACCACCTAGGGCCATGTCCCTCTGGTCTCAGTCTTGGGTGGACTGAAGAAAGGGAAGGAAGCTTAGGTTCTCAGTGTTCCAACTGAGGCCTTCTAAGTGTCACAGGCCTCTGAGGCCCCACGCTGTTCCCTGAATCTCTCCCGCAGGGACTCAGCCTGGGAGTGCAGTGGGAGGGTTCTTCGGCGCTCTGTCCTCCCTCCACTGCTGGCGGCGCCTGCCCCAGCCTTGGCTTTTCTGGAGCCTTTGGTTCCCCCTGGCTCTGCCATTCTTCCCTGATGGGAAACGAAAGATTAATTTTCTCCAGCCCAACAGGATAATTACTAATACTAATTAGACATAATTACTTGAATTTGATACACTTATTTCTCGTCAGTATGGCAGTAAAGCTGAGGCAAAGCAAATGGCATATGTGGACTAGAATGGAGGGTGCAGGGGCCCGAGCCAGGAGGGACCCCACCAGGAACACTGCAGAGATGGGTGTCAGCACTGCCCCAGCTTGCTCTGCAAGTTGGGAGCTCTCTGATTCATTCACCCCTCCCTGCTCCCGGATCACAGTGAGGGGACAGTGTTGTGGACCTTTCTGCTCCTGGAGAGAGGAGGGTGTGAAGGTCTGGGGACAGGCTGCTTTCTAAGGCGCACCAGGCCCCTGTGCAGCCCCTGGCTCTCAGAAGCCTGGCCTGCCACCTGATGAACCCAGTACCCTGCTGGAATTTCTCAGGCTCTGCCCTGCAGCCCTATTTTTAGGATAGTATCTCTGAGCATCCTCCCCCATCCGGCCTCCCCTCCTAGTCTGACCCTTCCCACCCCCAGGTGCCCCCCACTCGGCCAGCAGCGCATCCCTGCACTCTGAGCGCCCCCTCAGCAGCTCGGCCTGGGCTGGCCCGCGCCCCGAGGGGCTGCACCAGCGCTCCTGCTCCGTTTCCAGCGCCGACCAGTGGAGTGAGGCCACTGCCCTGCCCCCAGGCGTGCAGCACCCTGGTGAGTGGTGGCTCTGCTGCTTCCCACCTTTTCTGGGGCCCCAGTGACAGAGAGGAGGGGAACTGGGCAGCATTTTTGGACTCGGAGGCTGCCCTGGGACAGTGCCCAGGCCAAGGGGTGGAGCCCAGCTGGGCCCTCCAGGGCTTGTCACAGGGACCTTGCTTCAGGGCTAGTACTGATGTTGCCTTGGAAACAGTAAGGGCACTGTCCCTTCCTCAGCCTCCAAATGCAGCCATTTTCCCCAGAGCCCCCACCTGCCTGCAGCCCTGCCTACGGCCGGAACTAGAGACCCGCCCTCTGCAGCTCCTCCTCCCCTTCGTCCCCAGGCGGTGCTGGTAGCGGCTCCCGAATCCCCATCAGCCCCCTGTGCAGTTAGCTCATCAGCCTCTCGGCAGGGTGGGAGGGGGACGGGGAAGCGGCTGAGGAGGGAGGTCGGAGGCTGGGCGCTCTAAGCTATGTGAGCCACGTTCTGAAGGCAGTGGAATCTCGCCCGCTACTGTGGAGCAGGTGGGGGGGTCCCCGTGGAACTGCCCTGAAAGGTCATTTTCCACCTGTGCTGCCCCCCTCAGAGAGGCCTCCACCCATCCTAGGTGGGTCGGTGACTCCACCGTCTCTCCTGTCTGCGCCTCCACTTGCTTCCAGGGCTCTTCCGTTTGCCCCTTTGTCCGTTCTTTCTCTCTGCTTTTCTTCTTTTGACCCTACTTCTTTCACCGTTGACCACAGATCCCATCAGCAATTCTGAAGGCTCAAAAGGGCATGGGGCCAGCTCTCCTTTCCTGTCCCTTGCTCTTCCCATGCCTTTGTCATGAGTGACGGTGTAATGACAGGAAGGCCCAGGGTGCCCCACTGTCACCCCAGCCAAGGGTGTTCTCTCTGATTGGCTTCCCAAAGGCCCTTCCTGAGCCCTCCCAGTAGAAGCACTAAGGCCCAGCCTCTGAGTGGCCCTGGCCTCAGGAGCATGGGCTGAGAGAGGAGCTGGGCAGTGCCAGCACAGGGAACTGACCCACCTCCCAATCCACACCCAGTGCACCCCGGGGGGAAGTGAGCTAGGAACACAGAAAGGGAGCCAGGGGCCCTTCCCTTGGGTCACTGGTCCAGTGGCCTGTGCTGGCCTGCGTGAGGGCCCTCTGTTGAGTCTGGAAGGAGGAAGGCAGGGAGGGAGGGAATGTGTCTGCCTCTAATGAAGTTTGACATTTAGTGGTGAGCGCCGGGCGGGGTGTGGGAGACGGAGCTTGATTAGCGCGCTCTAATTGACAGTAATTAGGCAGCTCCCTGATTGTTTCTAATTCTGCTATTAATTGTGAGGAGCGGGGAGTGTGATTGAGGATAAATTTGGTACGGAGCTGCTGGGGCTTCAGCTCCCCATGAGTTCCCTGGGCTGCCTTCCACCCCTCCAGGCTACAGAGGCAGTTTCCTCCCTTTGCCTCCATCCTGCTCTTCCTAAGTTTCCTACTCTTTCTCCACATTTTCCTCCTCCAAGGCTGGGGAGCTTTGGGACTGGGAAAACCAGGCAGACCCCTCACCTGGAGAGAGATGTCTGTCTGGCTCTCCCAAGTGTGGCCTAGCTACAGTTGGCAGGACTGGTCCTCTCCTCCTCCCAGTGCCCTGTGCCCCTCCCCTCCTCTGCCTCCCTTCTTCCCACACTTCTCCAACTCTCCCCTCACCAGCCAGTGGCCCAGCTGAGGTGCTCAGTTCCAGCCCCAAGCTGGAGCCTCCCCCATCTCCCCACTCCAACCGGAAGAAGCACCGGAGGAAAAAGAGCACCGGGACCCCCCGACCAGACGGCCCCAGCAGTGCTGCTGAAGGTTAGGGGGACCCAGAGGGAAACTGGGCACAGGAGGTGGGCAGTGGGACTTGGGGATAGTACCCTAAAAGTAACACCTATTTTTTTTTAATTCAATGGATTAAACACTTTCTAGTAATTGCTCATCAAAGTAGTTCTACAACTTCTTTTGGTAATCTAGACCTGGTATCTTAGAAAAGTTCTTCTGCTAACTGAAACCCTTTTTGTTGAAATGTGGGCTTCATTTATTCTTAAAGAAGGTAAAAGACAGCAGACTGCTACTGCGATAGCTCCTCTAAGATGTGCGGGTAGGACCTGTGCGTTTTGTGTCTCTTGTGTCATCCCAAGTTCAATAAGTGCTGGGTACTTACTAGGTGCTTAATACATGTATTGAGATTGGCTGAGTCTCTCCTTAGTTTTCCTTAGGCTAAGGAATTCCAGCTCCTGAAGTCTTCTTCCATAGGACCTTTCTCTTCCTCTGTTATACTGCTGCGCCTCAGATTTTCCCCAGAGTATCTTCAAAACTTCCCTCTTCTTAGTGATTGGAGTTTCTTTGCTCCCAAATAAGTTTAACTTCTAGACTCATAATTTCTCATTTCTGCTCTAATCGTCAGAGTTAGAGGTATGGGTCAGGTAAGCAGAGACACCTAGCCAACCTGTGACACAGTGATGCTTAGTACTTACAGCATGGGGTGTCCCTTCTGGTCTGGCAGACTGAGCCCCACAAATGATCATGGAGATCACATAGTTCAAAGTCTGTGATTGAAAGCAAGGTAAGGCGCAGTGATGGTGCCTGGGGAAGGAGGCACCAGTTCTATTTCTATGGGAAGGTAGTTCTGCTAACCATCCCTGAGAGCAAGGGCCCAGCAGAGTAGGAATTCCAGAGGATGTCGGTGTCACTGAGGTGAGGCTGCCTGGGGCCGAGATGCAGTGAGAACTTACAAGCAGGGATGGCCTTGGCAGAACTGGGGTTCACCCTGGGGCTTTACCACAGGTACCTATGCTGTCTTTCCAGCCCCCAGGACACAGTCACACTGCTTGTTAGGAATTGTTCACACATGGGGCAGTGGCCGTTGGGAATGAGATTCATGTGGCTGTCTTCCGGGGCCTGGGGGAGCAAAGCTTGGAAGAGCTTCACCACATTACTTGGGGTCACAGTCCAGCCTTCAGTGCTTGTCACTACAGATGCCCTCAGGCCCTTATTTGCTCACATGCTCCAGGTCCTGGAGAAAACCTCTCCTCCTCTCCCCCGTCCACATGCCCTTCCTGCCTGTCTATACTATGGTAGTGGGGGAGGGGCCCTGCTCCCAGGAGCCCCACACTGACGCCGTCAGGAATATTGGGTTTAATGAGCTGCAAAATGAGGCGGCTGTAGCTGACATGTACGGATGGTGCCCACACCCGCCTCCCCCCACCCTCTCCCAGCATTTGCCTCCTAGCACCCTGTCGCATCCTTCTCCAGATACTCAGCTCTTCTTTCCCCAGGAAGCACCCCTCTCTGGTTTCATACCCATTCCCAGCAGTGCTAGGGTGCCAAGACCCTGTGTCCCCCATCTGTTTTCACCTGAGCTCCACAGGTGGTTAGGAAAGAGGATCGGGAGCTCAAGCTAATCTTATGAGTTTACTCTGCCTCCCTCTTGTAAGTTGTCCTGGAGCATGTGGCCTTGCACCTGGGGAGGAGGACCTGTGCCAGTGGAGCTGGGTAGTGAGTGGAGCTGCGGCAATGGCACGCCCTGGGTGTGCCTGCGGGCCAGGAGCCCTGATGGCATAAACATCCCCCACACAGAGGCAGAAGAGTCGTTTGAATTTGTGGTGGTGTCCCTCACCGGGCAGACGTGGCACTTCGAGGCCTCAACGGCAGAGGAGCGGGAGCTGTGGGTTCAGAGCGTGCAGGCCCAGATCCTTGCCAGCCTGCAAGGCTGCCGCAGTGCCAAGGACAAGGTGGGTACAGAGTGACTGGGCCCACACAGAGCACCTGGCTGGGATGGGACTGAAAGGAGCCTCATGACTGACCAACCACCCCTTATCTCTCCTGCTGTGTGACAGACTCGACTGGGGAACCAGAACGCAGCTCTGGCTGTACAGGCTGTCCGCACTGTTCGAGGCAACAGCTTTTGTATTGACTGCGATGCCCCCAGTAAGTGCAAGGCTGCTGGGGCTGGGAGTTGGGGACGGCCTGGGGAAAGCTTTGCAAGCATCAAAAGAACAGGGAAGAGGGCAGGGAAGATGTTCCTAATTGTCCCACACTCTGGTGGCCTGCCTGCTGTCGCTCTATCATTCTCTCCTTGCCTAGATCCAGACTGGGCCAGCCTGAACCTGGGTGCCCTGATGTGCATCGAGTGCTCAGGCATCCACCGACACCTGGGGGCTCACCTGTCCCGGGTGCGCTCCCTTGACCTTGACGACTGGCCGCCTGAGCTGCTGGCTGTCATGACTGCCATGGGCAATGCCCTCGCCAACAGCGTCTGGGAGGGGGCCCTGGATGGCTACTCCAAGCCAGGGCCTGATGCCTGCAGGTGAGTGGATGGCTCTCTGGAGCTGGCCAGGAGTTGGGGGCTCCAAGCACGGGGAAGATTGGAATGGTTGTGATGGTGTTAGAAGGGTTAAAACTGTCCGTTGCTCTGCTTGGCAGTTGGCCCCTTGGGGTTGCCCCTCCTGCTCTGGTGCCTGTCACTCAGGCACCTCACAACAACGGGCCCTTTCTGAGCTGAGCGTTATCAGCAGGTCAGGGGCCAGCAGGAGGCGCATGCGCAGGGCCCCCACGGTGTGGTGCAGAGTGCCCACTCCGGAGCTCTGAGATGGGGAGAATGGGTGGGAGATAGGGGAATGCACGGCCCCCCAGTGCAGGCCCCCACCCGCTTTGTTCCAGCACTGCCAATCCAAGAGAGTTCAGACGGCCAGATAAGCTGCAACACGGGCCTGCCTGGAATCTTCCTGCCCTCGCAGCCCCCACATCCCCACTGTACTCAGGGGGCCTCCCTTTAGTCTCCCTGCTTTTCAGCTTCTCCCACCCCCTTTCCATGACCCACTGGCCCTCTGTGTGCCTGGAGTTTCTAAGGCTTCTCTCCTCCCTTTCTGCTCTCACTTTCACTGTTTCTCCCTTGTCCCCCCGGTGTTACTTCCTTTCTGCCCACCTTTCTGGCCCCACCCGTTGCCCGGTGTCCTTCCTTGGCTCATGCCCTGATGGGCCTGTGGTTGCAGAGAGGAGAAGGAGCGCTGGATACGGGCCAAGTATGAGCAGAAGCTCTTCCTGGCCCCACTACCAAGCTCAGACGTGCCGCTGGGGCAGCAGCTGCTCCGGGCTGTGGTGGAAGATGACCTGCGTCTGTTGGTGATGCTTCTTGCACATGGCTCCAAGGAGGAGGTGAACGAGACCTATGGGGACGGGGACGGGCGGACGGCCCTACATCTCTCCAGTGCCATGGCCAACGTTGTCTTCACGCAGCTGCTCATCTGGGTGAGTCACATGCCTCAGGCCTGCCCTGACTTTGCTCTTCTTAGCCCCGTCCTTTGAAAGCCACTCTTCTTTCCTCCCCTACAACCAATCTCTCTCTTCCCATGTCATGCCAACTGTAGACATGTGTTTTCTTCTACAGTACGGGGTAGATGTGAGGAGCCGGGATGCCCGGGGCCTGACTCCACTGGCCTATGCTCGCCGGGCCGGCAGCCAGGAGTGTGCAGACATCTTGATACAGCATGGCTGCCCTGGGGAGGGCTGTGGCTTAGCGCCTACCCCCAACAGAGAGCCTGCCAATGGCACCAACCCTACTGCTGAGCTGCACCGCAGTCCTAGCCTCCTATAAGGCCCAGGAAGAGGGCAGAGGGGCCAGAAGGATTCCATGGCCTGAAGACCCCCCTCTCTCCAGGCACTGTGGGGACAGACACAGAAATGGAGAAGCAGGGACATGCGAAAGGACGAAGCAGAGGAAATGAGGGAGGAGAGTCAAAGGGACCAAGGAGAGTTTGGGGATTTGAGCTGCGGCAGAGAGGGAGTGAGGGATTTAGCCCTCTGCCCTGAGGTGCCATTGAAAAGGGACAGGACCCTTCGGAGGTGCCTGTGAGGAGAGGGGAGCAGGACCTCTCCCTCCTCCAGATCCCTGCCTCCTAGTGCCAGCCCCTCACATGCCTTCATCCTGAAACGGAAGGACGGCGGCACAGGGTGGGGGTGCTGGATGAAAGAGACGAGGGGTGATCTGTGAGTCCCATGTAAACTTTGTACATTGGAATATTTATGATGTTTGTGTACATATTTGGTGTGTGTGTATGATGAGCCAATAAACCAGACTGTGTGTGTGGCCTTGTTTCCCCCTTTTACATCGCTGCCCTCCGTAGCGCACCCCTCAGCTCTGCTCCCTTGTCCCTTCTCGTTTGCGGTGTTCTAAGATTTTCTTCCTTCCGTTCGCCTTGGTCCCAGGTGGTCGTTCCTCAATCTCCTATGTGCATTGCTTTCTTTTTTTGGCCTTCCCTTGGCAGGGCGTTGTTGAGTTTTCAGCAGCACAGCACAGTGCCCTGATGAAAGGACACAGAGCTCTTTGCTTCCTACCGGGTGCTGCCTCCCCCACCTTCAGGCAGGTTTTTTTTTTGAGACAGTCTCGTCCTGTCACCAGGCTGGAGTGCAGTGGCTCACTGCAGCCTCCACCTCCTGAGTTCAAGCGATTCTCCTTCCTCAGCCTCCCAAGTAGCTGTGATTACAGATGCCCACCACCATGCACAGCTAATTTTTGTATTTTTAGTAGAGATGAGGTTTTGCCATGTTAGCCAGGCTAGTCTCAAACTCCTGACCTCAGATGATCCACCTGCCTTGGCCTCCCAAAGTGCTGGGAATACAGGCATGAGCCACCATGCCTGGCCATCAGGCAGCTTTTCCAGCTATTCTCTTCATTTGTCATCAGTATTCTATGGAGTAAGCTCATTTCCATGCCCTGTACTGGCCAAAATGCACCCAGAGAGAGGGCATAAGCATTGCCCATTTCCTACAAGGCTGGGAATGGCCATGCAGCAGGATGCACAGGGAGAGAGAGACTCGAGTCGGTACCTAGGAGAAAAACTGAGGGGGCCACAGGATAAGTGGAGCACTTCGTTCCAGACAGCTGTGTTACAGCATAGACTGAATTGTGCTTGCACTTTGCTTGTGAGGAGAGGGGAGGAGGTAGGTGGCTGACACGAGAACAGCCGCTCTGGCTCCCACCATCTTGCCAAGCCCAGCTGGGGGGCAGAATCCAGAGCTCCTGCTTTCTCTCTGAATCCCTTAGTTATTTCAGAAGGAAGACCTGGGGGAAACGCATCTCCCTGCTGGTTCTGAAAGGATGAGAACTTGCTAATTTAGAGTCCTGACTCTCTGAGGAGTCTTGCTGCCTCATTCCTGGACCCACTTTGCTGGTGGCCCTTGTCTTCTTTTTTAAAAAAATTTCCCACAGGCCTGACATAGGCCCTTTCTAAAACACCGTGAGCATATGTTGGGTGTGGTGGACTGTGCAGGTAAACAGGTAAGCAACACTCTTGAGAGAGGAAGCCAGGCTTTCTCAGCCTGCAGCCCCTTTGCAAGGCTGATACGAGCCTTACATGTAGTTAGGGCAAAATAGAGACAAGGCCACGGGTATGTGGAGGAGTAGGGTTCCTGGGAATACCAGCAATAATCACCTCTAGATTCCCTATGGAAAACAAGCTGCTTGGGCTGGCTCAATATGGCTTTGAACGAAGGGTTAGGAGGCTACATAGGTAGAGCCAGAAAAACCCTGTAGGTCGGGGCCTTGGTTTGAGCTGCTTCTCCACTGTGGCCTTCCTGCCCAGGTGCTTCCTCGCCTGCCACACACAGGGCCACGGAAACTCTGCTCCAGCCCTGCCAGAATGACAGCAGCTCCTGTGATCCTCAACCTCTGCCTGGCTTATCTCCTAAAAAGATCTAACGCCATAGGTTCCCTGTGAAGGCTGAGTCTAAGATATCAGAGAGACTTGGCCTTGATCTAGACCAGGCTGGGAATGGGGCTGATCTGGACTACATATTTTTAGCCTAACTCAAGCTCTGCTGAAATTTACCCAAAAAATAAAGATCCACCCTAGATCTGTGTGTTCTCGCTGGAGAACTGTGGTACCATTGTGAATGACCAGTCACGGCTGCAGGTTGCTTTGTTTGGTTGCCCAAACCACCTGGGAGAAATGAGCTGCTAAGGAGAGCTAGCTGTCTTGGTCTCTCCATAAGAAGTGTCCAGCACGTGTCAGGGTGATGAGATGTTGATAAGTCTTCCATAGCCAGAAGAATTTATGGGAATAGCCAGAAGCTTTCCCTCTAAGGAAGGTAAGGAGGCTGGCCAGGTATTTGAGCTGCACTTCCCTCTCCTCCCTGACGTTAATACCTTCATTTCCTTGCCTCATTCAACAGGCTATTTTTCTTCTCAATGGCTCTGCTCTCTACTCTAGCTCCCCTCCCAAATCAATATAGGTCATATTTCTTCCCAGGAAGCCAAGTTCCCATAATACCACTTCCACTGGTTTCTGTGCCCTTTCCCCTCTGTCTGCAGATGGCTCTGCAGATGGTTCACTTTGTCCACAAATGCTGCTCCATCCCCAAGCCTCTGCTATGTCTATCACACAGATTTGTGCCTGTCCCATCCGCTTGCAGTGGCCCCCCTCAACTGATCTTATTCTGTAACACAAGAGGTAGGGGTATCCCAAGCTTCAAAACTGGTACAACGGGAAGAAGAGATGAACAGGCTCAGGGCCGTAAGAACAGAAAACTGGAAGTGGGTCTCTCCCACTAGGCCTTTGCATCTGGAGTATCAATGGGTGGCAGAGACAGACTAAGCTGCCACGTCTTCTGCATACAAAATAATTTATTCATGAGCTCACAGGTGATATGAATGCCCCAGTCATTAGTGACCTCCACCTAGTTAGATGGCTTGGACATACCCCAGCTAAATTAAAGTACTTCATGTCCCTTCATGATACAACAGGAAGTGAATCTCTCCCAAAGTCTGCCAGCTCATTCAAGGAGGAGAAAACGGAGCTAGAGGAGAAAACGGAGCTAGAGAAGCCTGCCTATTCAAGGGGAAGCAGAAGAGATAGTACGATAGGAGCACGAGGTGTAGAGGCAAGAGCAGTGGGCAGTCCCCAGTGGAAAAGCGCAGGGGTAGAGGTAGTCTACATAGGGCGGGGTAGATGGGGGAGTGCTGAAGAATTTCTACAGAGGCCAGTGACGGTTCCATTTTGTTTCTTTGTAAGGAGAGGCAAGATGCGGCCCATCCCAAAGCAGCAGGACGGACGAACTCTGGCTGAGGATTGAGGAAACAACTTTCCCAATCCCTCTCAGGGGTGCAGACAGACAGACAGAGACACATAGCTCCATATATACACATTTACACAAATAAATAAGGAGCTGCGATCCACTTGGCTAGGTATTGCCTGATTCTTCCACCCATCAGAAGCTGTTCCAGGGCATCTGCCACAGAACCTTCAGGCCCTAGGCATCTTAGAACCCACCCCCTCCCCAGGAGCCCACCTCAGTCCCAACAGCTCCTCAGCAATTAGAACCCCAGCCCCTTTAACCCTGAAGCCCCTAGTCCTGAAAGTCTCTGGAACAGGCTGAGGGCCAAGTGCTCACACATCTCAGGTCTGGGAGGAGCACATCCAGGACTAGGTTAATTGCCAACTAGCCCCTCTCCAGGCAGAATCACAGCTGCAGCCCCTCTGGTCAGTCTCAGAACAGGCTCAGGTGCAGACCCCTCGCCTTCCTAAGTCCTTGGGCACCATTCAGGGCCGGGCCCCCTGCTCCATTTGTTGGTGCTGGCTCCGCACAGCAAACCTGTTGACATGCACAGGTATGGGCACAACAATCTTGGGGTTTCTTACAGGCTCCCCAGAACGGCTGCTCACATTGCCAGCTTTGATGCGCTTCCACTTGGCCCGACGATTCTGAAACCAGATCTTGACCTGCACCTCACTGAGCTTGAGGGCATGGGCAATCTGGGAGCGCTCTGTCAAGCTCAGGTATTTCTTGCAATGAAATTCCTTCTCCAATTCCAAAAGCTGCTCACTGGTAAATGCTGTGCGACGCCGTCGGCTTTTCCCCCCAGGAGCTGTGACCCCTGCTGCCACCGGTGTCCCCTCCTCAGCTCCAGTCCCCAAGCTTCCCTTTAGCTTCGGTTTAGGTCCCAGAAGAGCCCCTGGGCCTCCTGCAGAACTGTCCAGGAAGCCGTCGTCCTCGCTGTCACCGCCTGAGCCCTCTTCCTCCTGTTCGCTGCCTGCTGGGTCTCCTGCTGGTGCCTCCAGCTTCTCCTCATCTGAGCTGTACACCTTCCCCTCTGCTGTGAGGAGCGAGAAGCCAATGGATGGGGAGGGAGAGGCAAGGAAAAGAGAGTTTGGAGGAGGCACATGGAACCATGGCCAGAAATGGGAGGTTGGGAGACAAGAGCAGGAAAAAAGAGAGCCATGTAGAGGAGGAGATGGGGAGGGAGCAAAGACAGAAGGATGGTGCATCCAGGATAAGGAATGGAAAAGAGGTTTAGGGAAGACAAAGAAATGGGAAGAAAGGTATTAACCAGCACAGATTTCACTACAGAAAAGTAAGGGAGGCAATAAGTGTGTGGACAATGACCCTTCAACGTTCCCACCACCCCCATCTCATTCTCACCCACCACCTCCCCAGCTTTCTCAGAACCTAGAGACCAAAGGCCCAGCATCGCAGTCATACACCAGCCCTCCAGAGCCAGGCTTCACAGCTTCAGGTCCCAGAATGAAGCAGTATGGGACCTGGCTTGGGATCCTTCTGGAGCCACTGTGGGGAGGAGTGAAGCAATGCAGGAGAACTGACCTTGGCAGGACAGATGGGGAGATGAGGGCTCAGCCATTGCTCTTCTCCTAAGAGTCTCCTATCTGGCCCAGCTAATGAGAGCCGTCTTGTGGCCTCTGTTCTGTCTCCTCCTCTCCCTCTTCCCTACAGTCCCCAAACCTCATTTCCATGGCCACCAGCCATGCAGCACCTTGAGTGTGGCCAGATTTTTTCTCCCAGTTACTTAGGCCTCCTGATCCCCTTTCAATCCTTACCCTTGACCTTAAAATGACACAGTCTCTTTCCCATCTTTCCCTTTCTTCCAGCCAAGGATGCCTAACCAGCACAAATAGCTGTCTTCTGCTCAAGTTCAGAATCCTGAGGCCCCTAAGCTTGATGTCAGCTGGGAGGACTGGAAGGAATATGGGAGAAAGAGGAGGAAGAGGGAAAAGTCCAACAGGATAAACGAAGAGAAGGAAAGGGTGAAAAAGAAATTTCGATTCAGCAAAATACTGATTATTTGTAATCACAAGCATATAAACATTTTAATCCACACAATTCTCAAACTTAACCATTGGTTTTAATCTTTGTATCCAATGGTGTTTCTAACAGAACTGCAAATAAAGCATTACACGTTTTCGATGAGTTTCACAAACTCCATTTTCTGCCCAAAGGACCAAAAAGCAGTGAAACAAGTCAAAGACAATTAACCAATAGGCAAGAGAACAAGAGGAAATGGAAAATCTGTAAGCTGAATAGTCAGCTCCTTTCCAGAAGTGTTCCCTGTCCAAAGGCAAGAGGCCTGCAAACCTATATGTAGGAACGCATCTCTTGGTACCAGCCACATATCAGATATGCCTAAGATAAGCGCACTCAGAGGTTGAGAATACAACTCCGAGCAAACTAAATTCAGGGCACAGGGAAATGCTTTATTAGAGAAAGGGTGTGTGTGTGTTCACAGATAGAACATCTCCTGGCAGTCAGAGCTTCCTGGTGTTCTCCTTCAGTGCACCCCCCCCACCCCGTGCCATGGTCCCTTCCCCCTCGCTGTAGTCTATACCTGGTCTTTTTCCTCAAGAGCCACACTGACATTTTCTTTTTCTATCTTCTTCCTTTCTTTTGAGACAGACTCTTACTCTGTCAGCAAGGCTGGAGTACGGTGTACAATCTTGGCCCACTGCAGCCTCGACCTCACAGGCTCAAGTGATCCTCCAGCCTCAGCCTCCCAAGTACCTGGGACACACCACCATGCCTGGTTAATTTTGTTAATTTTTTTGTAGAGACAGGATCTCACTGTGTTGCCCAGGCTGGTCCTCAACTTACGGGCTCAAGCAATCCTCCGGCCTTGGCCTCCTAAAGTGCTAGGATTACAGGTGTGAGCTGTTGTGCCCAACTGACATTTTCCTTAGTGGCCAAAATTCTCAACCTTTTCCTACATCACCCATCTACATCCCAATCAACTTCCTATCTCAGGGTGTTTTCATCCCTCTTCTTTTCTTCCTGGAGTGCTTCCTGTTTCTTCTAACATTCTCAAAGCCCATGCGACATGCCCCAGTTTGGGCTCACCGTGTCTTCCCATGCTACTCCTGTATGTTGCTTTTCACTAGCCAGTGGCTTTTGTTCTTCTTTACTAGCTTGCCCAGGCTTCACTGGCACCCAGCATCAAGTCCCATCTGGATAAGTATTGTATCCTGTCTGTAGTTAATTCACTCATAATATCTCCCATCAGCCTGTTCTTTCTCCCCTGTCTTGTCCCTAGCCCAAATCCATGTTGTTTTCTCTAAGATTCACACTGTTGATTTCCACCTTCATTTTATTAAGGGCTCTTCCCTCACTATTTTCTACTTCCACAGAACTTAAACTTAACATGCCCCAAACTGAACTCCGGATCATTCCCATGTCTCATCTCACGGAGGAGCAACTGCATCCTCCATGTGTTCAAGCCTAACCTCGATGCCATCTTTCACTCCTTTCTCTCACAACTCACGCAACCCACATCCAGTCCACCTGCAAGCCCTGCTAGTGCTGCTGCCTTTAAAATACACCCAGAGCCCAATCCTTTCTCCCCATCTCCTGCTTCCAACTAGTCCATGTCACAGTTATCTCTGACCTGGTTCACTGTCATCTTCTAACTGGTTTCCCAGCTTCTGTCCTCTGTACTGCACTCAGCCCATGATTCCTCTTTCTGTCTGGAATACACTACTTTTCACCTAGATCTTTTCATTAGCTTATTCCCTACCTCCTTCAGGTCTTTGTCAATGACACCTTCCCCCAGCATCCTTTTAAAATTTAAACCCTCAAACACCCGCTACCTCCTTTCTCTGATTTATTTGTTACTTTGGTCCATGCCACCAATTTTATTCATTTATTTTACTGGCTCTCTCTTCCTATTAAGACTATAGCTTCATGAAGGTAAGTAGTTTGAATATTTTTCATTCACTGTGATTTCTTCAGTGTCTTGAAAATGACCCGCACCGAGTAGGCACTCAGTAAGCATCTGTCAACTAAATAAATGATTTCCAAATGCTCGTGCATGTGCTCCCCGTCTCCTTTCTCTTTCCAACCCTGTCCCTTCCTTTCCTAAGCCTCTCCCAAGATATTCCCCACAACCCCACCCAGCCCAGCTCCAGTGTCCATAAGACATCTCCCTATAAATATTATCTTTCCCACTTTTCAGAATGCCCTCAGATCTCACATTAGCTGGAGAGGAACGCATATGCAGTAGAAATCTATAGGATCTTAAAAATCTACAAGATGTTTAAAGACATTAAGGACAATCCCAATACCACTACTAAATCCTCAATTTCAGTTTTTTAAAACATAGTTTGTAGTAAATAATAACAGAAAGAATAAAAAAGGCTTGTAAAAACTCAGCCCAATATTACAATATTTTAAACAGTGCTAAAAAGGCAGTAACTAGATTTCAAGGCTTGAAGGATGAAATCATTTAGTACAACTCCAAGCACCCAGGAGGTGTCCAATAAATCTAAATTGATGATGATTGAGATGAGGCTCCCAGGTTCCTCGATCTGGCAGGGCCCTCCTGCAATCGTATCATCCATCCCTCTGTCTTCAGACAGATCCATAAAATCAAGCCCACATGAGCTGGCCACCCTCAGTGCTGCTTTTAAAGCCATACGAGGAGCACAGGTTCACAACCTCTCTCGGTTACTTGATCCCAGTGGGATGCTGAGCGGCAGGGGCAAGAGTTTCTCTCTAAGCCTTTATAATCATGACATTGAGGACTCTGATAAGGAACTCTTGGAATGAAATAGGGGTGAGACAATAGAAAAAAGCAACGAAAGTACAGCCACATGCCTCAGAGGAGAGTCTGGGACAATGAATGAGGCCGACAAGGAGTGGGAGACACAAGGAAAGGCCAAAGCAGGCAGAAAGAGGACTGAGGAAAAAGAAGTAGGGTAGAGAAGCAGCAGAAAAATTAAATGACAAAATGATGAGTTAGATAAAATGAGAGGGCTGAAAAGTCTAGAGAAGGGAGAGAGAAAATAGGGGAAAAATCAGGGGAGGGAAAGCAAAAGGTGCCTTTTAAGAAACGCCCCATCTACCTTTCCCCCCAGAATACTGATACATTTGAAGCAAAGCAAAACATTTTGGCCCTGCCATTTGCCCTCTGCTGCCCCAAGAGAAGGAGCACTGAAAAATGCAGTAGCCAAAGTGATGGAGACACAGGCAGAGAAAGAGGATGAGCAAACCAGTACTGCGATCATTTACAATGCAGAAAGCCCAAAATGGCTATTTTCTCAGGAATTAGCTAAGAAATAAAACTATATTTCCTTTTATCTAATTTATAATGAATATTAATAGGAAAAACAATAAAAAATTGCACATGAAAATTTGCAATTGACTAAAAATTGAACAAGGCAATTTTTTTTTTTTTTTTGAAACAGGCTCTCACTCTGTCACCAAGGCTGGAATGCAGTGGCGCAATCGTAGCTCACCACAGCCTTAAACTCCTGGTCTGAAGTGATCCTCCTGCCTCAGCTCCCCGAGAGGCTGGGACCACAGGTGCACACCACCATGGGTGGCTAATATTTTTATTTATTTTTCTTTTTTGCAGAGCTGGGATCTTACTATGTTGCCCAGGCTGGTCTCAAAACTCCTGGACTCAGGCAAACCTCCCACCTCGGCTCCCCAAAGTTCTGGGAGATGCACAACCAAATAGTTTACAATTTTAAAATTTTCATTTTGCTGAAATATTCTCATCATAATCATTATTTCATTATTTTCCATATGAATTTTTTTCATGCAAACCAACAACTTGCAATTTTCCAAGTAAAATTTTTAATTATTTTATTGGTTTTTTGTTCATACCAACCAATTATACTGTCTACAATTGGAAATTTATTTTTTCTTTTTTTTTCTTTTTTTTTTTTTTTAATTTTTTTGAGATGGAGTCTCGCTCTGTCACCCAGGCTGGAGTGCTTCCCAAAGTGCTGGGAGATGCACAATCAAATAGTTTACAATTTTAAAATTTTCATTTTGCTGAAATATTCTCATCAGAATCATTTTCTGCCAAAAAGAGAGAAAGCTTCTGTCCTTTATGTATGAGAATGGTATTATTGGTAATAAGAAGAGTATGTTATAGAGTTTCCAGCTTGTTCCCTATAGTTGATTCTAAAGTCTGTGAAAAAAAGTTTGGCCTCTGGCCAGGGAAAGTGATGGTATTTCAGACTGGTCATTCCTAAAAACCAGAAATCATAAGGTTTGAACCTTGATTACTTATAGAGTTCATGCCAAGGGCATTAATCCCATTCCAGAGAACAGCACTTACACTCCAGGAGACATGCTTGCATGATGAGGTCTTCCTTCCAAGAGGAAGGGGAGCAGCTCCAGAGTCAGAAAGAAGGCCCCCAGTTCAGGCTAGGGAAGAAATCAAGGGCCAAAGAATCCATGGTAGGCATTCTCCAGCAGAAAGAACACAATGCCCCAGACTCTCCATCTAGGCAGGGAGGCCTGCACTAGGGGCACCAAGGAGGAGGAAAAGCCACAGAGGGAGTGGAGGACAACTTTAGGCACCCAACTACAGGAACTCATCTAGCCCCTGTGCTGTCCCTCAGTCACCCCGTTACTGCAGCTCCTGTTGTTGCTGTAGGAAATCAAATTGTCTTTAGTATTCATAGAAGAGAAGCCCCTCAGTTCTGACTTCTCTCTACTTCAAAACAACTATCCTAACACTTGCCCCAACCACTCTCAGGAGAGGTTCTCTCCTGCCCTGCTCATCTTAGGACAATGAAACTCTTCCTGATTTTTCCAGGCCAACTACTCATCTCCCTGAATCCAGTTCCAGTTTGGGTGGGGTCAAAAGGTGGGAAGAAACAGGTCATTCCTCAAAAAAGAGACATATTTGTTATCAGTCGCATTCTAAATCCTCATTTCATCATGCCCAGTACAAAATTATTTCTCTGTTCTTTTCAGAAACAGTACTTTATCCCATTGTTTAAAACAACCAGCTCACTTTCAGTTTATTTTTCACTCATTCTCATGAATTTCATGCTTCCATTATGCTCCTACTCCTGCCTATAAGTTTAATTAAGAACATTCATTTTCATTTTCTCTCTCTTTGCACCCTTCTTATGACTCTTTAGCATTCTTTACCCCAAATCAACAAAATTCTCTTTACATCACTGCCATCCAAAACCCCTCCCAGCTTCATGACGAGCTCAGGGCAATTTCCCACCATTTTAAACTCAGACCTCTTCTCAGGGCATACTAACATTGCCATTGCCAAGAGCACCCTTGCATGACCTTTAACTTTTCAAAACATTTTTCACATTTATTATCTTATTTTATCTTCAAGCGACTCACTGAAGTACAGCAGATTTATCAGCAGTAATAGGAGAGTTAGTAACCTTATTTTCTAGTGAAAAAAATGGAGTTTCAGAAAGATTAAATGATTTTCCTAAGTCAGGCAGAGAGGGACAGTGTCATGTCTAGAATCTTAGTCTCCTAAAGCTGCAATTAATGCTCTTTCCATT
>NW_016107335.1:7834944-7838066 GCF_001604975.1 Cebus imitator | reverse complement strand
AGACGGGGTTTCACCATGTTGACCAGGATGGTCTCGATCTCTTGACCTCGTGATCCACCCACCTCGGCCTCCCAAAGTGCTGGGATTACAGGCTTGAGCCACCGCGCCCGGCCTGCTCTTTCCATTCTTTCCAGTAAAATATTTTCTCCTTCTCTCCCACTTATAAAAGCCCTCTCCCCAGATGTCTCATTAGATAAATAAACTTCTTATAAAATCCAAGTTTAGATTTCACTCCTTTCAGCCAGACTCAGTGGCTCATAACTGTAATCCTAGCACTGGGAGTGCCAAGGTGGGTGGATCACTTGAGGCCAGGAGTTCGAGACCAGCCTGGACAACATGGTGAAACCCTGTCTCTACTAAAAATACAAAAAAAATTAGCTGGGCATGGTGGTTTATGCCTGTAATCCCAGCTACTCAGGAGGCTGAGGTGGGAGAATCACTTAAACCTGGGAGGCAGAAGTTGCAGTAAGCTGAGATCAGGCCACTGCACTCCAGCCTGGGTAACAGAGCAAGACCCTGTCTCAAAAAAAAAAAAGAAAAAGATCTCACCTCTTTCACTTACTACTACAGAGTCTTAGCCTAATCATTAATGTCTTCCCTTAACATTCTCAGAAAAGATTCTTAAAATTGTCATCGGAGAGGCTTCACTCACCAAACTTCACCTGTCATTTAACAGGCTACTTTTCCTATCATTCCTAAGACAAAATTCCCACCAAATCTTTCTCCCATTTTTTTTTTTTGTTCTTATTGGTTTGTATGATATAATCCTACCAGTCAGTGCTTCTTTCATTTAAACGTATATTTTTGGGTGGGCACAGTGGCTCATGCCTGTAATCCCAGCACTTTGGGAGGCCAAGGCAGGCAGATCACTTGAGGTCAGAATTTCATGACCAGTCTGGCCAACTTGGTGAAACCCTGTTTCTATTAAAATATAAAAATTAGCTGCGTGTGGTGGTGTGTGCCTGTAATCCCAGCTACTCGGGAGGCTGAGGTGGGAGAATTCTTGAACCCGGGAGGCAGAGGTTGCAGTGAGCTGAGATCATGCCATTGCACTCCAGCCTAGGAGACAGCGAGACTCTGTCTCAAGAAAAACAAACAAACAAAAACCCGAAAAAGTGTATTTTCTAACTTTGAAAATAATATGGCCGAAGTAAAGAAAGTTTTGTTTTAATACCAATGTTCTAAGCCAGGCATGGTGGCTCACGCCTGTAATCCCAATGCTTTGGGAGGCCAAAGCAGGTGAATTACAAGGTCAGGAGTTTGAGAACAGCCTGACCAACAGAGTAAACTCACTCTCTACTAAATGTACAAAAATTAGCCAGGCATGGTGGTGCACGCCTGTAGTCCCAACTACTTGGGAGGGTGAGCAGGAGAATTGCGTGAACCCGGGAGGCAGAGGTTGTGGTGAGCTGACATCACACCACTGCACTCCAGCCTCAGCAACAGAGTGAGACTCCATCTCAAACAAACAAACAAAAACAACAATAACAAAAAACAACCAATGTTCTCTAGCTTCTAGTTTACAACTTTCTCTCTCATTCCTCATAGAGCTCTTTCTCATATAGGTATCAGAGCAAAAAGAAAGCCTCATTGAGGAATGGAAATTTTTCTACTATCTTCATCTCTCTCTGCCTTCCTCATTGCAGAACTCTCTTCAGAGCTTCACTGCCAGGATCTCTTTATCACTATTTAGCTAGCCAGTGGTAAGCAAAGGATTTCCTTTCAGTATTTCTTCCTAATAGTGAAAAGGAGCTGAAGGCCCATTCTTCTCCTTCTTTCTGGTTGAGGCAGACATCTGTTTTGGGTTGTTTTTGTCTGCCCAGCAGACCCTCCCCCTTTTGCTCAGTAACAGCACCTGCTTCCTTCAGGTACTGCTTTTCCCCAACACTACCCACTACTTGGTGGGACCGTCAACAGCATTTCTCTACCTTCCTGACTAAAGGTGGACATGTGACTAGGTTCTGACCAATTGCAACATGCTATCTCCCTGGAATCATGACTCAAGCTAGTGGATCAATCATCTCAGGGTTTTATATACACTAGAATCCACTCAAGTCCTAACCTGGGATTATAAAAATTTAGAGCTGCATGTGCGTGTGCCCTCTCCTACCTCTAGCTAAATGAAGGAAGCTGTCTTAAGGAGGGAATGAGATAATGACAGGGAGAGAAGCCAGGTTGGAAGTGAAAAAGAAAAACCTCACACAACACTACTTGCATTTCTGAATCCACTCAAGTATTTTGCAGTTACAGGAAGCAATAAATCCCTGTTTTAGCTGAGAGCTGAGCCACTATCACTAACAACCTGAAGAGTTCTGACTAAATACAAGGCTGTAACTAGAAACGCCAGTGGTTACATGACTCCAGGGAAAGTAAGCCTCTCCACCTCACTCCCACAACTCTCCCATCCAAACAAATGTTTCCATATTACCTAAAATTATTCATAGTAAAACCACATAAGATTCCACCAGTTTGAAATTCATTTGGACTTTTAAAAACCTCAGTCCACCCGAGAGTGAATTAGTTTAATCCAATGGCTTTGATTTTAACATCAATTTGGGATCAAACATATGAAGGAATAGAAATCTTTTGATAAAGAAAAAAGAGCTGTTTTTTTTTAATGGAGCAAAAAGGAGAACAAGCCCCAACGGGGCCTAGTAAAGGGGTTTTGAGCAGCCTTGGGATTTACAGAGGACACCAAAATGTGAGACAGGAAAACCAAAAAGAGGGAGAAAGAACCAAAGACACATGTGAAATCTACCCCTATTAGATTCAGTACAATGTTCTTTTCTGGCAGTCCCCAAATAATCAGTTCTTAGAACACAGAACTACTCTACTATCACTCCCAGAAATATTGTCCTTTTCAGTACATAAAGTGTCACACCATTCCTAGTAAAGAGATCTTTCCCAACTTAATTCCCAGGAAAGCTCCCCACCTATTTCCAGGGCAAGGACAATAAGGATAATCTCTTGAGCACCTATTACTTTCAGGATGCTGCACAAATATCTGTGCCTTTAATCCTTAACCCTGTGAGGTAAATATTACTGTCCTTATTTCACTGGTAAGGAAACTGAGACTGTAGGGGTGAGTACTTCCTACAGATCACAAAGAAAGAGCACCACCA
>NW_016107335.1:7810166-7834354 GCF_001604975.1 Cebus imitator | reverse complement strand
GGGGTTTCACCATGTTGACCAGGATGGTCTCGATCTCTTGACCTCGTGATCCACCCGCCTCGGCCTCCCAAAGTGCTGGGATTACAGGCTTGAGCCACCGCGCCCGGCCTGAATTTTTTTTTTTTGAGACAGGGTCTCACGCTGTTACTCAGGCTGGAGGGCAGTGTCATGATCTCGGCTCAGTGCAGCCTCCACCTCCCAGGCTCAAGGGATCCTTTTACCTCAGCCTCCCATGTAGCTGGGACTATAGGTGTAAGCCACCACTGCTGGCTAATTTTTTGTATTTTTTGTAGAGACAGGATTTTGCCACGTTGCCCAGGCTGGTCTCAAGCTCCTAGACTCAAGTGATTGGACCACCTCAGCCTCCCAAAGTGCTGGGATTACAGGTGTGAGACACTGCACCCCGGCAGAGACTGAATTTTTGTTGTTTTTTTGTTTTTTGAGTCAAGGTCTTGCTCTCTTGTGCAGGCTGGTGTGCAGTGGTGCAATCACATCTCACCGAAGCCTCAATCCTCAACTCCGCAGGCTCCAGCAATCCTCCTACCTCAGCCTCCTGAGTAGCTGAGACTACAGATACACACTATCATACCTGGCAAATTTCTTTTGGTAGAGACAGGGACTCATTATGTTGCCCAGGCTGATTTCAAACTCTTGGACTCAAGTGATCCACTTCGGCCTCCAAAAGAGCTGAGATTACAGGTATGACCCACCACACTGGGACAAGGCTGAATTCTAATGTCAGCCTATCATAAATATTGTACCAGATACAGAAACAATATAGAAGGCCAGGAACCAGTTTCACAACACAACTTCTCTTTTTTTTCCACTGCTTCCTTCCTCACCAGTTAAAGTTGGTCCCAACTGATCCCCAATCTATTTGGCCTACACAAAATCTACCCTGTCTTTATCAAATGTTTCTCTCTCTCATTTAATATGGGTGTTATACACAGTATAGCTCAGGTACACCCTCCCCCATCCCAGATAGCAATGCCTTTCCACCCTAAAGACTAGCCCTGATCTCACCTCAAGTTGCATGTATCTTACCTTGCCAGCTCCCCTTCCTCCATGACTACAACTTAGCACTGAAAAACATAGGGTTTCCCCAGGCCCTTTCCTCAGGATGCCTTTTTTTTTTTTTTTTTTTTAAAGAAACATTTCATTAACAAAGATATCCTTATAGATAAAAACAGAATTGTAGAGCTGAAAGGAATCTTAGAGATCACCCTAAGATTACTGATGGGGAAGCTAAGACACTTCCTTTGCTTAGGTTAATCAGTTTATGTGCTTGTAGCATCCACACATAATTCATGGAATAGTTATCCATTGCAGCACAAAGCACTTCTTACCTTCACACTCAGGGTAATTACATCTCCTTCTCTCAATGGAGACACTTCTGCATTACTTCTCTTCCCACTGTCCCCACTACAGAGTTCTGTTTTCTCCATTGCTTCTATTATAATACCATCTTCTCCATAATTCAGTCAAGACATCTGCCTCCCATTAACCCCAGTCAGAAACATTTTCCTCTTCCTCCCAGTCCTCTTATTTTGAATAGCGCCTTTTGTTTATAACCCTGGTCTGAGTTCCTACAGCCCCTCTGCTTCTAATACAGATTCTTCACATCACATAAGGATCATTGCTTTTCCCTCTGCGATGGACAGTAAAGACACTGCTTGCAGCACAGTGCTGTCTCTTTCTATTACACCTTAATTCAACTTGTGTGGGCCACTCCTCTATTGCACCAAATCCAAGCATCTCTTCTTCCTTTCTCTCATTTAGTCCTAGCACGTCAATATTTCACCCACATTACTCTAAGCTGATAACTTTCTCCCAACAAGATCAGACTTCCAACAAAAATTTTCCACCTCTTCTTTACAACTCCGTATCCAGGCCTTTTGTCAGCTATGAGTGCCACCTTGCATAGAGAGCTCCATCCTTTCCACTGGTTCAGGTGCGAAGTTTCTTCTTTCCTACCCCATTGCAGAGCATTTCCCCATTTCCTCTAAATATATGTTCCTTCCCACAAAATTCTTTCCTTCTCATCATTACCATTTAAATATTTCTCTTTTTGTACATCTATTCAATTACTCCTCTCCTCTCTATATCCTAACTCCAAATTAGTTTCTTTTCCCATTACTTTTCTTTTCCTATTACTTTCCAGGCAGAATTCTTGTTTCCTACTATACAGCTTCCTATTCTAACATTTCTCTCAATGTAAAGCACTTTACTCACAATGCTATGTTCTTCCTTCTTTCAAATTAAAATATTTCCCCCATTATTCTAAATATTGCCTCTCTGCATTATTCCCAGTACAGACTACTCATGCCCACCACTCCAAGTGTAAGAATCTTCCTCCTTCCTCCCAATCATCTATTATATATATCTCCATATTTACATGTGCCACCTTAGAGACTCTTTCTCTCTGCCAACCCCCTGAAGGGTTACTTTCACTATGGCACAGAGCATCTCAGCAGCCGATTCCACTCCTCCTAATAAAATTTTCCTGTTGTCACTCCTGAGGTCTATCTCTGATCCAGGGGGTTCTTCACCCTTTTCTGCCCTTAAGTACCTTGGCAGTCTGGTAAAGCCTATGAACACATTCTAGAATAATGCTTTTAGATGTACTACATAAAATACATAGTATTACATTTGAAGCTAAGTATATTAAAATATAGTTTAAAACAGAATTTGTGATATAATTATGTTTATTTATTAATTCATTAAACAAGGTCCCTCCAAAGACTTTAAATTTATATCAAACTATCTGTGATTTATTTCAGTGACAAAAACCTCCTGTACTGCTGAAACAACCATGATTTTTGGCCTATATTCATAATTGAAGTGATAAAAAAATAAAGGTATAAGTTTTCTCCCACCCATAGCTAACGGATCCCCTGATGAAAGGTCTGTGGAGTCCAGGTGGACAGACCTACTTTAAACACTGAGGTCTAGAGAATTGAAAGGAACATTAAAAATCATCTGAACCAAAACTTTTGGCCCCTCTGAGGAAACCAAAGCCTAGAGAAGTTACATGAATTTGACTCTCCCACTGTGTCTCAAACATACTACATCTTTAATAGACACACAATAAATGTTCCCTGAATTGAACTAAGTGACTTGTCAGAATTATACAATTAATGAGTGACAAAGGTGAGAATTGAACCCATGTGTCATAACTCCTAAACAAATGTTCCATCAATCACATTAAGTTAATGCAGTATTTGCCTTTCTATAAATGTCAATGTAGCAATCACTCTCACTGTATGCTCAAAAGTTCTAGGAAAACATACTCTGGATCTCCCTCGCTTCCCCCAGAAATCTCCCTCTTGTTTCTAACAACATAAGTCTCTAATTCCACGTTGCATTATCATGTTCTGTTTTCCTCTCATAAGTAAATATTATATCTTGACAATCATAATGGATACCTATTCAGATATTAATTAGTGGTCATCCAAATGTTCTCTAGCTACAATCAGGTGCTTAGCTCACAGTAATCAGCACTTGAATACTATGCTCCTAAGAAGTCTTTCTCGTTTCCTTGCATGATTTCCATTGTTATTGCCAATCTCTATTCAGAAATTAGCAAATATTTTTCTGCTTAGTTTAAAAAAATAATGTTTACTAGACCAACGTGTCTCAGGTTTGTCCCATCGTATTCCCATATCTTCTATATAACCTTAAACTACAAATGTTTTCTTTACCATAACCAATACTGGCATTATTTTTCACGTCAATCTCTCACTACATTTTTGTCATCCATCTAACAAATATATATAGAGTATCTACCGTTCCTCATTTCCTAAGATTTTGCATTCAGGCAATCCAATCTTTTTTTTCCCCTGAGTGAATAATTGCTCTAGACAACCCCAACTCAAAGGTTTCTTCTGCTTCTTTGTGCGGGGTGGGGGGAATGGAGTTTCGCTCTTGTTGCCCAGGCTGAAGTACAGTGGCGCGATCTCGGCTCACCGCAACCTCTGCCTCCCGGATTCAAGCAATTCTCCTGCCTCAGCCTCCCAAGTAGCTGGGATTACAGGCATGCATCACCATGCCTGGCTAATTTTGTATTTTTAGTAGAGACAGGGTTTCTCCATGTTGGTCAGGCTGGTCCGAAGTCTCAATCTCAGGTGATCCACCCACCTCGGGCCTCCCATAGTGCTGGGATTATAGGCGTGAGCCACTGTGCCCAGCCTTCTTCTCATTTCTCCACATTCACAGCTCTTTTCATCATTCCCCAACTACATAGCGTCCTTTTCACCCATTGTCGCTGTGATGCATATCTGCACCACATCTTGCACACAGCAAGTTAGCTTCAGTTACTCTCAGCCAGAGCTCACACAAACCTTCAGATATGCGAGATCATCTCAGCCCATCCCACCTAAGGCAGAATTCTGTTCTCTCCTGTCATTTAGAGCTTCCTGCTGTCTTCTCTCCATTATTCCTAATACACTGAGGACCCAATATCCAATTTGAAGCTCCTTTTCCTCCATCACTTTCAGATGACTGTGTTCTTAAAACTCTCTAGATTGGTTATGTTAAATATGGTCACCACTGCTCACATGTGGCTGTTGACCAACTGAAACATGGCTAATCCAAATGGACATGTGCTGGAAGTGTAAAATAACACTGGGTTTTGAAGACTTAATATGAAAAAAGAATATAAAATTATCTCATTAAAATGTTAATATTAATTAATGTTGAAATAATATTTTGGACATCTTGAATTTAAAAATGTATTATTAATTTTGCTTATTTTTATCTTTTTAATGTGGCCAATAAAAATTTTTAAATGATATATGTGGCTTGCATATATCTCTACTAGACAGCACTACTTTGGGCTCTTCTATTGAGTCATACTTTAATCTTCCCCAATAGTTCAGAATTCTCTCCTCTTTTATCACTTTTACTAAAAGACATTCTCTCCATTTTCCCCACTGTTCCCCACATGCCAAACCTGGGATTCTTTTCAATCTACCATTTCCAATAACTTTCTACTCAATTACTTCTATATATCATATTTATTTTCATCTGCTAATATGGCTTCTACTCCTACAATCAAATCATAACAAAGTTCCTTTTATCCTTCGTCAGTTCTAGTAGAGAATGGTAACTGTTTTAACTGTCAATAATTTTTTTTAAAAAGTCCCTGTAATTCCCCAAAAAATAACCTCACTAATCATTCTCCAAATTGGCCTATCTATACTATGATTTCATTTAAACGGGCTAGCAGTTCTAAAACACTAAACAAATGTAAATTAATAATCAATTCAGACCAATGTCACTCATTCACACCAAGAAAACAATTTCTCCTCTGTCATTTAAAGATTGCATTATTTCTCCAAATTCTTCTAATGTTGAGGTTTCAATCCCATTATTCACAGCAGAGAACTCTGTCATTTCACTCCAAATACTTGAAAACAATTCCCAAAACAGAGTATTCATTTTCCAACCATTTTTAGCCTGGGTCATGTGTCATCAGTCTCCAAATTGATTTTATGTCTCTCATTTCTGGAATTGCATTTTCTTTTCTCAATGATTTCAGGAAAAACTCAAGATTGGGAAGGTGGATGTGAATGGCTTGGGTAGGAAGAGTTGGAAGCATGTTTGCTAAGAGTGACAGAAGCAGTGGTCACAGATAGGAGCTCTCATTCCTCATGCTCTTTGAACGTTTCTTCTGAAGCCTTTCCTCCTTACTACTCTATCGCAGCTTCCCCCCCACTATAAACCTTTTACATGTATCTCCTCCCAGCATGAGTGATTGTCTTTATTCCAGCACTTTACCAAAATTCTTCCTCTGTAAGTTCTCCTTCCCATCATTCTTGACAAAAAAAATTCCTTGCTTTACTCCAAGAACACAAATCTTTTTTCTTTTTTTTACTTCCAACATTTTCCTCAGATGGTGAAGCTCTTGTCTTTATCATTTCATATAAATTCCACTTTCCCATCATTCTCAGTATTACTTCTAGTGTTGAAACTTTTCCTTGTTCCCCGAGCATTTTTATTTAGTTCTCCCCAAATCCTCACATGACAGAACTCTTACACACACACAAACACACACACACACACACACACACACTCTCACTCACACTTGTAGTCCAGTAATAAAGTTCACTTTTGATTTAGTCCAGTCAAGAGTCCCTTTTCCAGCAGAGAACCCTCTCCTTCTTCATGTTCTTTGGATATTCCCAGTATACAGCTCATCCCCTGGTCCTTTTGTCTATTCTTGTTTCATCAATATTTCTCTTCTGTTCTTTTTCTCTGCTTATTCCTTTTTTCTCAATGTCTGTTTTTATATCCAATATACTATATGATCCAGAAAAGAGCCCCCATTATACATATGGGTCAAAATAAGAACTGAGAGGACCTGAAAGGGTGGGACAAATTGCTTGCTATCCCATGGTTTGGGCATATGCCCCTCTGTCCCCCTACCAAGGGATCCCCCTCTATCGTCTCTCTTCAGCTCATCTCTTTCTAGATGTGTCTGGTTACACCTCCAGGTCCTATTGCCTCTAAAGCCATCTCTTTGATGGCCTGCCTTCTCTTTTTTCTGCCTTAGGACCACCCAATTCTGACAATCATACTAACCCTTTCTTCTTAAGATCATCCTACTGGCTTCTAGGCTCCCACCCTGGGCCCTTTTATCTTGTGGACATTTTCTCCCACCTTCCAGTTGCTGCTCTATCTTTTCCTTATGATCCCACTTAGAAGATGCTATTCTGACTTCAGTTACTGGATCCTCCTGATCCAACTAGGCACAAAAAAGAAAACAACAGCTGAATCCCCAAAACCAAAATGCCAGGGCTAAAGGAGAAAAGAATAGGAAGACAGGCCCTATGACCGCCTTTGGGGTCTATAAGGGTGATTAACCCTTTGGACAATGTCAGAAAGCACAGAAACCGATAATCAATAATTGCCTCTCCTGGCAAAGGACAAAAGCACTCTTGCATTCCCTTCTTGTCTCTGTTAAAGTCAGCCCCCAGGCCTACTAGGGTCATTTCCACCTCTAAGCTGGATGCAATGAATGGTTGCGCAGAGGCAGTTCCATCTTGATGCTAAAGATGTTGAAGCATCAAAGTCCCCACACTTGCAAGTGGTCCCTGCTTTTCTTAAATAGGCCCCACCAAATAGTATAAGCTTTGGATCTCAGAACACCTGAATCTCTAGCCAGAAGAAAGCTTTTCTGGCTTCTAGGAGTTAAGGACCAATAGAGCGGTCAGGAGGGCTCTAACTGAATTGACTCTAAACAAGGTTCAGTTTAATACACCCTACTTCTATGGAGAGGGCACCATTCATGGTGGGTCCAGGGCTCTTGAATTATCTGTCAGCTGAATCTTAGCTGGGTTCTGCACTCCAGTCTTTGGACCACACCCAACTCAGCCCAGCCTGTAGCCTCTCTCTTGGCATCCTAGTCAGCACTTGTCCAGAGTGTGCTAGGCATCCTGTAGGCTCATGTTCTCTTTGGCCCCCTACTCAGTTCTTCAAGGCTTAGCTCTGAATCTACCAATTCAGAAGTCACGGCTTTAAGACCCTCCCTTTGCCCCTGTATCCACAGAGCCTATACCCACGCTTTGAGCTTTTCTGGTCAGTATGATCTCTTTAGAAGCCAGAATGTGCCCTCCAATGCTGAACTGAGAGCTGCCCCAACATACCCCCATCTTGATGCCCCCAGAAATCCCCTCCTTGTAGCTTGTCTAACCCCGGCAGAGGAGAGGAAAAAAAATGGAATTCTGAAAAGGAGCCGGGGCCAAGGCTTGATAGCTAGGATGCTGCGGGAAAGGCACTAATGTGAAGGGGGCACTGGAAAGTCTTCATCTAGCCTCCGGGGCTACGGGGACAGAGCAGGGCAGGGGTTCTGGGACCTAAAGAAGCTGTATTTGGAACTGAATTGGAGCCAGAACCTGAGCGTGATCTAAAGGTCTGGGACTTCAAGGTCCAGGCAGGTGCCGAGGTTCTGAGCAGGTTCCTGTCCAGAAGTTCCAGGTGAACGGGCCTCCAGCCCGCCCTGGTCGGCCCCAGCACTTACCGGGCAGACTTGGAAAAGTCTCTGAGAAGTGCGAAGACGGAGGTGGCGGGGGCTCTGCCACTTTCTCCCGGGCCGGCAGCAGCTCGTCGGCATCCAGCCCGCCCTCTGGGCGTCGGCCGCCTGGCTCCGGGTTGTTTCGGGTGGCAGTGGCGGCGGCGGCAGCAGCGGCGGCGAGCTCCGGGGGCCCGTAGAAGGCGTCAGGAGGCTCCGCGAAGCTGGGCAGCGCGGTGGTCAGCGCCACCATCGAGGGCACAGCCTGACCCAGCCCCGCGCAGAAGGTGTTGGTAAGGCGGCCGGCGAAGGAGGCTAGTGGGGTGAGGGGCGGGAGACCTGCGGGCAGCGGTGCGGGGGCCAGCGCCTGCGGCAGCACGAGCGGCCGATAGGGCATGAACATGGGGTAGCCGGTGTAGAGCAAGTGGCCGGAGCGCGGCGGCGGCGGCCCGATCAGGGAATCGATGGAGAAGGCAGTGCCTGGGCCCCCGCCGCTGCCCCCGCCGTTTCCCCCCGGGGCGCCACCGCCTCCGGCCCGCTGCATCTTGTTCGGAGCTGCGGCCGCCCCGGGGCGCTCCCCTCCAGGTGCCTCCGTGCGCCCCGCGGCTCCAGCGCCCCGCGCTGACACGCAGGGCTCGCTCCCTGGCTCCTGGGCCGAGGTGGCGGCGGGGCGCGGGCTCGGCGCAGTGTGGCTCCGGCGCCGCGCTCCCTCTCTCTCATAAGGAGGGAGGGGGCGGGCGAGCGGGCGGGCTGGGGGTGTCGCCCTCCGGACTCATCCATCTTCCTCAAATTACGCTTCACTTCCTCCCTCCGCCCGCCGCCGCCGCGCCCGGCTCCCGCTCCCTCCACAGAGCCCATTCCCAGCGGCCCGACCGGCCGACCTGGGACCCCCGCCCACCCCCCACGGCTCAACCAACTATTATTAATGGAGATTGATGAGGCCGGACATGCAGCTTTGTGAAAGTTTGCGGCCGATGAGAAGGCGGCTGCAGCTGCTGGGCTGGTCCCCTTCCCTCCACCCAGTCCCCTTCCCTTCACTCATTCCACCCCCAACTCAACCCACCCGGCCCGGGCTCGGCCCAGCTCGGAGGGCGAGCGGGTGGTGGCCCAGGCTCCGACGGGACGGCGGAGCCAAGCGCGGACGGGACGCCAGGCGGCAGGCGGGGAGGGCGCACCAGGAGGGACAGGCAGCGGGGCGGACCACAGCACCCCTCTGCCCTGGGCCGCCGCCCTCCGTCGGACCCCGAGTCATTCCCCGCCGTACCTCCCGGCTCCGACACCCCTCCCCCGCCCGTGGAGCGGACGTCGTGGCGGTCCCCAGAGCAAGCTCCAGCGCGACGGGCGGGACAGCACCGCCGCCGCCCCTTCCAGCGAGAGCGCGGGGCTGAGGGAGGCGAGGCGGGGCCGGTAGGGGGCGCGCTGCACCCGCCCGGTACTGCGGCTTAGGGCCACTCTTACGGGGCCCCTTTCCTCCTGTCCGTCTGCCCCATTCACACTCTGGCCTCTGGTCTCTCTCTATTCTCTTGGCACTGGCTCTTCACCTTCTTCCTTTTTCCCTCCACCGTCACCAACTTCCTCTAGTCCCTTTCTCTCGCCTCTGTGGGTAGTTTCCTCGAGTGCCTACACTATGCCAAGTACTTACCATTCCTCTCACCTTTCCCTTCCATCTTTCTCCCATCCTTTACATTCTTTTTCTTCCTCCCACTCCTCTTCCCTTTCCCGTCCTCGTTTCTTTTCCTATTTCTTTCCCATTTCTCATTCCTTACCCAGTCCCTCTTACTTGGTTTTTCTCATTTCTCTCCTTTAACTGTATCTCTTGTCTGTCTGTCTATCTCCTGTCTCCCTCCCTCGCACCCTCTCCCTCTCTTCTGCTATTAATTTCCCTGATTGGCTCCCCAGCTCCAGCGCCGCTGATGAGCCCTATTCATTCCCGGGCCTGACACTCACGACCTGCCCTGGCTGATTGCTGGGGGCTGGCCCCAGCAGCGTTGATGAGCCCCAAGGGTCAGCAGCGCTAATTATCCGATAATTGCAGATGACTCTCACCTCCCCCCTTCTGAGACACAGAAATGGTGGCGCTTTTTACTGTTCTCCTCCTACTCCCAATTCCCAGCAGTAGAGTTGTCAATCTAGAGGCAAAAGTCACAGACACTTTG
Source organism: Cebus imitator (assembly GCF_001604975.1). Taxonomy (NCBI): domain Eukaryota; kingdom Metazoa; phylum Chordata; class Mammalia; order Primates; family Cebidae; genus Cebus; species Cebus imitator. Next base: position 7,824,187 of record NW_016107335.1, on the reverse strand, counting down.
GCTTGATAGCCACCTCAGGTCAATGGGCAAGAAAGAGACTTAAGACAGGCAAGTCAACAGAAGAGTGACCCAAGCTTCAGGACACAGAGCCAGCCTGGCTAGCTACAGTGAGTGTCATCTGGTCACAAGAAAATTGTTATTCAGGTGAGCGTAGGGAGAGCCAAGCTAGTTAAAATTAATAACAGCAAAACCAGGCAAGTTTAGGAAGATGCAGTCTAGGTAGGGGAAGTGATTCGGGTCCGGCGAGGAGGAAAATCTACACGAGTCCCAGGGTTGCCTCGCCAAGGCAGAGCAGAGCAGGAGGGAACTCTGGATCTCAGTGACATTTGTTCCATCAGGAATGTTGTGTTAGCCTAGTGAACACTGTTAATGTCAGGCTGATGTATTTAAATCAGTACTTTGAAACACACTGTCACCAGGGTGGACTGAGGAAGGGAGCAGGACTCAAGAATTGAGAGTTTTTTGGTTATGCCTTAACTGACAATTCATCAGAGGTGAACAGAGAAGAGTGTCATTTCCATGCAGTCTTGATCTACTTTGGGCACCACATTAAGCTCAGTGAAATTTCTAAGAAACGAGTCTGGTGTAAGATGTCATGATGGAGAAAGAAGAGGTGCCTTAGCTTAGGTCTGGGAACTCCAACTCACTACTAAAGGACTTGTCTAAAGATATTCTTCAGAACGCCCCTTTGTTAAATTAACCAAGCACTTTACCATACCAACATGAAAACCAAGCTTCAAAAGTATATTGTATTTTTAAAGTGAGAGGGCTTAACATTGTTGGATACATAAGAGGCTTATTGACTTGATAAATTATTGAGGCAACTTTGAGATACAATAACTGAAATTAAACCTGTATGAGCAGTTACAGGACCAATTAAATAAGGCATGAAGGAAGAGTCATTTTTAAAAGTAATTGCATTCATTTATTGTATAGGCAATGAAATCACATAGTACAAAATTCCAAAAGCTCGAAAGGATATATATTGAAACATCTCTCTTCTACCAATACCTTCAATAAAAGGCCACTTTAAGAAGCCTGTCACTTTCTGGTGTGTCAAGGACTCAAGGTTAAAAGACCCTCTGATTGTATTAGCCATGCATGGTGACACACACTTGTAGCCCTAGCTACTTGGGAGCAGAGGCAGAAGGGTTGCTTGAGCCCAGGAGTTGGAGATTAGAGTGAGTTATAATTGCACCACTGTACTCCAAATTGGGTGACAGAGGGAGACGCTGTCTCTAAAAAATGTTTTAAAGACCCTCTGGGCCAGGCACAGTGGTTCATGCCTGTAATCCCAGCACTTTGGGAGGCCAAGGTGGGTGGATCACCTGAGGTCAGGAGTTCAAAACCAGCCTGACCAAAATGGTGAAACCCCGTCTCTACTAAAAATACAAAATTAGCTGGGCATGGTGGTACATGCCTGTAATCACAGCTACTTGGGAGGCTGAGGCAGGAGACTCGCTTGAACCTGGGAGGTGGAGGTTATGGTGAACCACGATTGCACCACTGCACTCCAGCCTGGGCAACAAGAGCGAAACTCCATCTCAAAAAATAAATAAAATAAAGATGCTCTGATCTTGAAGATGTATGTCACCTAGTTCAAGCCAAGAGCTTATAGCTTAGAACTATACTCAGTAAAGTGGATTCTCTACTCAAGCTGGCACAGGAAGAACATACTTAAAGCTTAGTGCCAATAAATCCCAGTGGCCCACCAATTCTGAACAGAGGCAAGTAAGACCTCAAGTACTTCTGTTGACCTGGTGTGGTGTTTGTTGGATACTGTATTTCACAACCCATTTATATCCTCTATCTGTTCCCTTGCCATGCTAGAGACACGAAGTGTGACTTCTGTGAAGTACCTGACATACAGTCACATTGGCATACATAGTGGCAACTGTAGCAACCCACTTCCTTTCCCTGCCCTTTCATAGAACATAGAACTCAGGCCACATGGTAAATGGAAAGAAGCATTGGCTAAGGTAAAAAGACCTGGAGTCAAATTCCTGTTCTGACCCCTCACTGGGCTCTGTGACCTTGACTCCTCTTTGACATCTCTATCTGTGAGGGAGAGTGATAAACATCTACTCTGACTGAATACAGTGATTTACGTCTATAATCCTGACAATTTGGAAGGCCGAGGTGAGAGAACCACTTGAGACCAGGAGTTCAAGGCCAGCCTGGACAATATGGTGAGACCCTGTCTCTACAAAAAAAATTGAAAATTGGCCAGGCATGGTGGCATATGCCTGTAGTCCTAGCTACTCCAGAGACTGAGGTAGGAGGATCACTTGAGCTAGGGAGGTTGAGGCTTCAGTGTGCAGAAATTGTGCCATTACACTCTAACCTGGGTGATAGAGCAGGACCCTGTCTTAGAAATAACAGTAGGCCGGTGTGGTAGCTCACGCCAGTAATCCCAGCACTTTGGGAGGCCAAGGCGGGCAGATCACCTGAGGTCAGGAGTTCGAGACCAGTCTGGCTAATGTGATGAAACCCTGTCTCTATTAAAAATACAAACAATTAGCTGGGTGTGGTGGCACGTGCCTGTAATTCCAGCTACTCCAGAGGCTGAGGCAGGAGAATTGCTTGAACCCAGGAGGTGGAGGTTGCAGTGTGCCGAGATCACACCATTGCACTCCAGCTTTGGTGACAAAACGGAAACTCTGTCTCAAAAATGAAAAGAAAAAGAAATAACAACAACAAAAACTTTGCCTAGTCAAAAAGCAAGGGCAAGGGTCAAGTGAATATGAAAAAACACCCTCCAAAATGAGCTCTTCCTGCACTAAATAGACAAAGAGTGCCCAAGAAGGGAAAAGACTCATTTTCCCTGAAATCCAGAGCACTCCAAAAACTACTTCTTACTCTCTCATCAGTACCGAGTACAGACCTTGCCTCTGTCAAATCTGAACAGAGCTAGCTCCTTTCTTTATCAGTGAAAAACTATGGTTCTCATACTGAATTCCTGAACAGACTCATTATGGGCAAGTACCTGGTCTCACTGTCCAAAACAGAATTCTAAAAGTGCAGCTTTGTTTGTCCATGTTCTCTGACATTTGGGAAATGCTCCTACAGAGGAATTTTATCTTTAATCTACCCTCTGTATGCCCACCATGGCCTCATCATCTAGCCTGACCTGGGCTTCGTGTGTTGCCAAACAGCACCAAGGATGCTAAGAAAGAACAAAGTATTCAAGTCAGAGCCAATAAATCTACACCTCCAACACTCATTGGCCGGAGAAAGTCCTCTCACGGTGGGCAGCGTCGGGCCTGGCCGCTGGTACCCTCTGGTGGCAGCAGCGCACAACTGCGGGCACCGAGGAGGTGTAGGTGCTGCAGCGCCCCCTGGCGATAGTCTAGGAGACGCGCCGAGGGCAAAGAAACCACCAACTGAGCATCCAAGGGCGAGAGCGAGAGGCCTCTGGGTGCTAAACTGTGAATGCACCAGTTGGAGAGAGGGGGTTGTACATGAGTGTCTTAACGTCTAGTGTGCGTGAGTGTAGGGTTAAGTATGTTTAGTGTGCCCTGGTATCCAAACCCTGTCTGCTGTGTTAAATGTGTGCCGTATGTGTGAGCCCACGAGTTCACACGCGGGTAGGTTGGTAGTGGGGAGATCCGTGCCTCCAGTGCAGGGCGGAGTCCTCACGGAGGCGTGAAATTGGTTTGGAGCAAACACATTACGAAAAGCAATTACCAGGGAGAGGTTCTGGGCCCGCGGGACCAACAGCCAGGAGGCTGGGGAGGAAGCGCCCTGGCTCACAAGAGTCTGAATGTCTAACCCCAGGAAGGACCCTCCTGACATTGCCCCGCTAAGGGGACAACATGTGAAGCTGCACACAGCCCCTTCACAGCCACCACTCCACATCGCCTTTCTTCCCTTCCCCATCCTTAAAAAGGCATCCCATGATCACTGGCTCTCCAGATGTGGCCAGGAATCCTCCCCACTCTTCCTATCACTTTAGAGGAGGATCCTCCTTCTGGGATGCCCTTCCAGATCCCAGTCTCATTCCTCGCCCTCCTCTTCACGCCCACAGCTCCTGATCCCACGTTTATCTTGCATTCATCCTATTGCCCCTGTATTCTAAAAGGTTGTTCACACACTTGTTTCTCAGGCTAGACTGAAGATTCACTGAGGGCAGGAGCGTGTCTCGTTCCCAGCAGTGCATGGAGCACCTGAAACCTGGGGCCCCGGAAGGACACAATGAACCAAGTAGATGCGATCGAATAGAATTTCCATCAAAATTCACCAACAGGACTCTCTCGGCCAAGTCATCCCCGGGAGTCGGGATTCCGTGGGAGCAGAGCTCCGAACTCTTTCTCTCGCCAGCGAGCCGGCACTTGCAAGATGCCCAGACTGGCGCTCGGCCCGGCCCCAGATTCCCAGATCCCCACGCCTGGGGCCACAGCCGCTGAAATGCTTCCTAGGCGGCTCCACTGCCATCTCCCTAACAACGGTCTTTTGCTTCCAGGTCCTTCTTCGTCTTCCCCACCTTAGCATCTGACACCACCGTCCAACCAGGGGTCCAAGCCAAAAACCAGGCAGTTGCCCTAGACAGCGCTCTTCTGCAGCCCCCACATCCCCCTCAGCGCCCCTCCCCAGTTCTCCCCAGGGATCCCGAATCTCACCCTCTACGACCGCCTCTGGCCTGGACCACCGCCGCAGGTGCCCCCCCCCCCCCCCCCCCCCCCCCCCCGGGGGCCCCCCCCCCCCCAACGCCCGCAGCCAGGGCGGTCCGTGCTGCCACCCCCGCTGACCCGCTCTAATCAGGTCTCAGGCTAAATGTCACCTCCTGGGAGAGCAGGTTTCCCTGTCACCGGATCTAAAATAGTTCGCACTTCCAAACCCCGGCCCCGTACGTCTCTCCCCGAGATCGGCAGCAGCTGCTGCGTCCTCCTCTGCGCCGCGGCTCTGGGTCCCCCGAGCAAGCGGACCCTGGGGGGGCCTGGAGGGCTGGCCTTGCCCCCGCGCGGCGGTGCCTGGACGCAGCAGGCCCCCCGGAACGGCTGTGGAACAAACCATCGAGCACTAGGACGTCCCCCGGACCCCGAGCCGCGGTCTCCATGGGGCGCCCCGCAGGCCCTCCACAGGAGTGGGCCTCGGGCACCCGCTTCCCGCGCACGCGCCTCGACTCCTCGACTCGGGGCAGCCGCTTCCTGCCCCGACCTTCACCCGCGAGGTGGAGCCGGTGGGGTCGGGGCCGCCTGGGGTTTCCACAGCGAGAGGCCTCCACCGCTTGCCCACCCGCACCCGTGTCCCTAAGCCGCACCCCAGCACCTGAAGCCAGACAGGCCGGTCAGCCCAAGGTCGGTGAGGCCAGGGTGGGAATCGGGGCCATCTCACTTCCTCTCCGCTTCTCCTCAACCAACTTCTCGCTGCCAAATCTGGCTTCGCGCCCTCCAGGCCCCGCCCTTCACGCGTTGCTTGCGGCGGTTGGCGGGAAAGTCGCGAGCTCCTGCGCAGGCGCACTCCGGCGCCTGGGGGAATTCTGGTCAGCGACCCTTGACCTCAGGGATCAGCGTGTGCTTGATTGGCTGCTCTGCCCGACCACCTACCTGCCCTCCACCTGCGGTTGCAGGCCGCTCCTGGCTGCTGGGGCCTCTGGCAAGGTTCTGAAAATCCTTATACTGCAATAACCCTCAGGGACTCCACCTCTCGTTTTACAGATGCAGAAACGTGAGCCCAGAGAGAGAAGAGACTTACATTCCAAGAGTTAATGGCAGTTAAGACCAGAACCTGGATCATGTAACTTTCAGCACAGCGCTTTTGCGGCCACAGAGCTAAATTTAAGGAAGGAGCAGATAAAAGAGGCCGGAACCTGGCGTGCTTCTGATGCTTCCTGACCTACCGTGTCAGGCAATAGGCAGAGCTGATTGTGGTTTTCTAAACCTGGGCCTTTCGCTGTCACCTGAGCCATGGCTACCCTCCGCGATGGGCCACCCTACGTGCCCCTCCTGGGTGGCTCTCCTGCCTCCTCACCTCCCTAGCCCAAGGCTTCCTGTGCCTTCCTGCCGAACTGCGCTGCCTACATGTGCACCGCGCACCTCCTTTAGGCCCTTCCTAACGCGTTCTCACCTGCTGGCCATTCTGTCATTTCACGAAGCTGGCAACCTGGAACCCCTTAACAGCTGGCTGATGCCAAAGGGGAAGATGATGCAGCTGGCACCATGGGGCAGTCAGGGACCCCCTGTCAGTCTGCCCATCCTGACTCCCCTGCAAAGGAGCCGGTTCAGAGGAAGGTCTGTTGAAGACAGCACTAAACACAGACCTGGAGATTTTTAATGCACATACAGGGTTTGCACAGGCTAGAAGGGGGCCTGGGAGAGCCTCAACAGGAGTGTGTCTTCATCAGGCATCACCTGGCTGCCTCGGTGGGTCCGCCTCTGTGCATGGAGAATTACAGCATCCACACCTGCCTGTGGAGCTGGGCTACCTGGCCTGAGTTGGTGCATAGGAGCGCCCTCTGTAGGCTGGGGTATCTGCTTTCTTGCCCTCTCAAAAGGCCGTGGACATCTGGAAGGAGAGGTTTGGATTCAGAGGCTTCTGGTGCTGGTTCTGGCCAGGGCCCTCCCCAGTGCTTCTCTTTCCTCCCGCCCATCTCTGGACCCCCCAAGCAGCTGTGACTGCTCACAGATCCCGGGGTTCACCTAGTAGAGCACGTCCTCAAAATCCAGCTGCAGGTAGCGGAGCAGGCACGGTGGCAGGGGGAGGCGGAGCAGCGCGTGGGGCAGGCTGCCTTCCAGGTGGGAGCGGAGTGCACAGCGGCTCAGATGCTGCAGCGACCTGGGCTGCCTCACCAAGGCAAAGAGGGAGGAGTAGAAACGCTGATGTTTCTAGAGACAGAACGAGGGGCTCAGTGATGGGCAGCCTTGGACAGGTGGCGCCCGCTCCTCCTTACAGGGTAGGCTGGTGAGGGGTGGGGCCATCTACCAGAACGTTTTAGAAACAATGAATGTTTGGGGGTTCACTCCAAAAGTTCTCTTTCTGGGACATAAGTTCATCTTTGGGTACTTTCTGTGGGGGGCTGTGGTTTAGGGGCCAGGCTGAGAGGCTGTATGTTCAGGGTCCTGGAATCTGACCTGCAGAGTTTCAGGAGACACTAGGCCCACAGCCTCCTCCGGAAGCTGCACAGTGCTGTAGGTATTCATCAGGACCTCGATGGCTCGAGGGCACGTGCTCCAACGCTCCAGCACCTGCAGGAGGCACAGACGTGTAGAGTATCCAGTCAGTCCACACAGAGCGATCAGACAGCTACAGAATAGTTGAACTGTGTTTCCCAAAAGATGTATTGAAGACCTCACCCCCTGTACCTATGAATGGGGCCTTATTTGGAAATAGGGCCTTTACAGATGTAATCGTGTTAAAATGAGGTCATTAGGGTGGGCCTCATTCAATATGACTGGTGTTCTTATACAGAGGCACAGACACCTACAGAGACTAGAAGGCCATGTGACAACAAAGGCAGACAGTGGAGTGACCCGTGTACAAGCCAAAGGACACTGAGGATTGTGGGGAACCACTGGAAGCTACAAGAGCGCCATGGGACAGATTCTCCCTCAGAGGCTCCAGAAGGAGCCAGCATTGCCAACCCCTGCATTTCAAACTTCCAGCCTCCATTGCTGTAAGGGATTCCATTTCTTTTGCTTTAAGATACTGAGTCTGTGGTGCTTTGTTTGATCCAGGAAGCCAGTACGGCAGCTAAACTTTCTATTGCATAACTCAGGCCAGATACTTTTCCTAGCACTTTACATATATGAACTCTTCACTGTCCTCCCTCCAAGGGATGGACTGCTATACTTTTAATTAATTTATTTATTTTGAGACCAAGTCTTGCTCTGTTGCCCAGGCTGGAGTACAGTGGCATGATCTCAGCTCACTGCAGCCTCTGCCTCCCGTGTTCAAGTGATTCTCCTGCCTCAGCCTCCTGAGTAGCTGGGACTACAGGTGCACCATCACACCTGACTAATCTTTTGTATTTTTAGTAGAGACAGGGTTTCACTGTGTTAACCAGGATGGTCTTGATCTCCTGCCCTCATGATCTACCCGCCTCAGCCTCCCAAAGTGCTGAGATTACAGGCATGAGCCACCACGCCCAGCTGGGGTGGACAGTTAATATCCCCGTGTTATTATCCAATTTCCTTCGTTACAGCTAAGGGAAACTGAGGTACAGAGAAGTTAATTAACTTGCCCAAGTTGTGGTTCCCACAGTCCAGGCCTGGCAGTGCAGCCCTTTGTCCTTAACCACAGCCCCATCCTGCTCTCCTCTCTGCCTCTACAAGGTCCTAGACTGGGTTTTCTGCTGGCTGGAAGGGAGTCCTTCCAGTGAGGGTAGAGACAATCCATCAAGTGAGGGTAAAGACAGCTATAAGAAGGGGCCAAGGAGGGGCTCACAGAGGGAGGACTGGGTTCTGGAGGCAAGGGAACCCCGGAGCCAGGAGTGCACTCTGGGAGAAGGGACAAGGCAGCCAGAGGCTGTTGGACTGCCCACAGCAGCAGGAGAGGGTGTGGTAGGAGCAGGGGTGGGATCTAGTCGGAGCCAGACTTATGCTTTCATTGCTTCATTCAGCAATATTTATTGAAGGCCTATTATGTGCCAAGGACTAGTGGGGAAAATAGTCTTCGTCATCCAAGAGCAACATAAAAAACACAGAAGTCATCACTCTCAGATCTGCTGCTGCAATGAAAAATAAGCAGGGCGAGGAGCAGTGGCTCATGCCTGTAATCCCAGCACTTTGGGAGGCTGAGGTGGGCGGATCACTTGAGGTCAAGAGTTTGAAACCAGCCTGGCCAACATGATGAAAATACCACCATCTCTACTAAAAATACAAAAATCAGCTGGGTGGAAGTGGCGTGCACCTGTAATCCCTGCTACTCAGGAGGCTAAGGCAGGAGAATTGCTTGAGCCTGGGAGGCAGAAGTTGCAGTGAGCTGAGATTGCGCCACTGCACTCCGGCCTGGGTGACAGAGTGAAACCCTGATGTGGCGAGCAGGCAAGCCATGCGGTGGAGCAGCCTGTGGACAGTCAGAAAGGTGGCCTGACAGACACCGGCACCATGACGCCTGCCCATGCCTGAACTCGGTACCTGAGCAGATTCATGCCTCCTCCGCTGCACTCCACTCTCGCTGCATATCTAGAGGCTGTGGCCACAGAACCTTTGTAAGATCTGGAAACAGCTAAGTACCATCTTTCAAGCAGTATCTCAACACAACCCACACGTGCCCAGACATACAATTGCATCTAACAGTGGGGGCTTGGCAGCTTCTTCTTGCAAAGAGAGGAGACCCTTCTGCTTGTCAGATGAGAGTATTGATGATCAGTGGGAGCAGAAGGCCTGGCCTTCCAGGGGTCCCTGGAGAAAGCCTTTTACACATCCAGGCCCTCTGCTTCTAGCCCTACATCTGAGCAGTGCCCACCAGCCTGTCCCAGGAGGCCTCTTTTCCGCACTCCTCCTCGGAGCTAGGGAAAAGCAGGCTGGTTCCCTCCGACTCTCCTCTCCACCTGCATTCCGGCCCATGTTGATCCTCACCTCTGCACTGGGCTCAAGCAGCCCACCCTTCCTGGAATGCTTGCCTCTTTCTCCTCCCTCCCTCCAAAACTGCCCATCCCAGTCCTGCCTCCAGGAAGCCCATGCAGCTACACCAACCTGCTTTGCACTCTCCCATGTCCAGTGATACCCTCATTGGGTTGATGCCAATCAGCTTACCAAGTGCTTTCTCATCCGTTACATAACGAGAACAACACTAGCTACCAAGTGTTAAGCACCAGGCTTGATGTGTATTAGCTCTTCTCACACGAGCCCTACGAAGAAGGCATCATGTCATATCCCTATGTTACAGATGAGGAAGCTGAGGCCTAGGGAGACTCAGCAACTTGCCGAAGGTCACACAGGGAGTGTGTGTGGCTCTGGAGCCTGCACGACTGGTCACCACTGACCTCAGAGGTTACTGGGACGACTGAGGAACTCCTGTAACAGGAAATACAGCTTAGAGCAGTGCCTGGTGTGTGGTCAGGGCTGCTCGTGCTCCGACTGTTCCCCAGTGCTCTCCTACAGCTTTCCACCCTGTTCGGGAGAGGCTGTATCACATGCAGTGAGTTGCCTACAGCCACAAGAAAAAGCATCAAAGTCACATCCAGGATCCAGGTCCCCTGAGTACAAAGTCCAAAGTGGTGGCTCCTAGAGAACTAGTGGGGGCTGGTGTTTTATCACAGATGGGCAGTGGAGACTTCTGTGCAGGGAGGACAGAAACCCCTCAGCCAAGGCTGGCAGGGCTGCAGATCATGGAAAGGGACAAATGGGGTACTTTGCTCTGGAGCCAACCCCTTTGGTCCCAGAGACAGGCTGAGGGGTAGAGCAGGGCTGTGGGGTCCCAGGAAATCCTTTCGCTGTGCTGGGCCCTCCTCCCGCCCCTGCCTGCCGGGGAAATCATTAGCTGTCAGAGCCGATGTCAGATTACAGGGAATTGCTTATCTCCTAATTATCTAGTGTTAATAGGAGATTAATTAGTGTTAATTGTTGATTTTCTCGTATTTTCCCAAAGGGGAGACCAATCTGCCGAACTCTTGGGCTGTTTAATTATTTGGTCTTGCTTAGGAATCCAGACAGATGCTTCTAGGTTTGTGAGCAAAGGGGAGAGGCTGGGACAGCAGGGGTGGCCCCAGGACAGGCAAGGCTGGGTGGGACAAGACCCTGGGCGGGGCCAGAGGGGACCTGCCTACTCAGAGGGTGGTTTCAGTCTGACCCATCTCCTCTGAGAATGGATGTCCCCATCCCAGGCCCAGTGCCCTCCATGACATTATCTACCCCCTCCAGACATGACGCAGCATGGGGCAAGGCCCCTTCCAGGGCATCAGTAGCACAGGTCTTCAAGTCAAACCCACTTAGGGGAAATTAAGATAAAGTAGGATATAAATTGAAACTGACAGTGAAAGGCATTTTCATAGGTGCCAGGATAGTGGCACCTGTGGGTCCTGCTAGATTCTCAGAAAGTGGGACCGTGTCCATTTGCTGATGTTCAGGGGACCGTGAGCCTCCTGAAACAGGTTCACCCTCTTCCCTTGGGGAGTCTCTCCTGCGTCTGTCACTAAACTGATCCCACTGCTAGTGGGAGCTTCCTCAAATGCTATTTTCACCAGTTTGCTGTGCTGATGGAGACCCCCTAAGCAATGCCTGCCACCCACATGAGCCCTGACTCCTTCCGTCTTTTTGAATCCTTTTATCATCTGGCCCCACTGCTCTCAGTCCTCCTTTCTCACCCATGCACAGTACATACATGCACATATGTGCATGAACACATGCACATATGTGCATGAACACATGCACACACATGCGCACCATGTGTACACATGCACAAATGCACACACGCGCACACCATGTGTACACATGCACACGCACACACATTTCCCACTGATCTGTCTTCACCTTTACCCCTGTTTGGGCTTTGCTTACATGCTGAATGAAAGACAGAAGGAACTATGTGCACAGGTGTTCCAGGCCACATTCCAAAGCAAGCTGGAGCACAGGCCTAGGTCTCCCTGTCCCCTCACCATTGGTGGCCCTCCTGCTGCCTGCAGTCCCCCATACCTTGGGGAGGGCCCCTGGCCAGAATCGGATGGCACCGTGGTTGAGCAGAGCCCGAACCACGTGCTCAGGGCTCTGGGCCAGGGCTGCAGCTGGGCCCTGCAGAGCACAGTGCAGGGGCGTGTGTCCCCCATAGTCCATGGCATTGGCGCTGACACCACAGGACAGAAGCAGCTCCACGACAGCTGCATGGCCACGGCGACAGGCCAGGTGCAGGGGTCGCTGCTTGTCCTGGTCAGCAGCATCGGCATCTGCTCCAGCTGAAAGCAGCAGGCTGCACAGCTGCAGGCAGCGGGCGGTGGTGGCCTCTGCATCAGCAGTAGACTGGCAGCGGGCATCACAGGCAGCCAGCAGTGGAGTCCAGCCTTGGGCATCACGGGCATCAGGACATGCCCCCCGTCTTAGAAGCAGGTCTGCCAGCTCCACATGACCAAGCCGGGCGGCCACATGCAAAGGCGTCTCCTCTTCCTCCTCGGACCGACCATCCACTCTTGCTCCAAACCTGAGGAGAAGCTCCGCACACCTATTAGGGGGAGATGGTGGTGGAGAGGAAAGCTGGCACAGACCCCCGGCAGGGACACTTGGATGGCTCTTGGTTCTGTCTCCCCCTACCCACCCTCCATCCTGCCCATCACTGGCCATCCCGGCACCATTCTGCAAGATCAACAGTGCCCTTCTTTTTTTTTTTTGAGACTGAGCCTTGTTCTATCACCCAGGCTGAAGTGCAGTGTCATGATCTCGGCTTACTGCAACCTCCGCCTCCCGGGTTCAAGCGATTCTCCTGCCTCGGCCTCCTGAGTAGCTGGGATTATAGGCACCCACCACCATGCCTGCCTAATTTTTTGTGTATTTAGTAGAGATGGGTTTTCACCATGTTGGCCAGGCTGGTTTTGAACTCCTGACCTCAAGCGATCCACCCTCCTCGGCCTCCAAAAGTGTTGGGATTTCAATGAGCCACTGCACCCAGCCAACGGTGTCCTTCTTTAAAATCCAAATACTTTTTGTTGGGATAATCCACTAAATCGTCAGTGCAAATAAAAGTCACCAACAGTTATCATATGAGCAATTAGAACAAGTGCCTGCTAAGGGCTCTACGTGTATTTGGTAATTTAATCCTCACTACCATCCCTTGGTAGGCTCTCTTACGACTCTCATGTCATAGAGGAGGAAACTGAGGTTTGAGGATCTCATGCAAGTTGACACAGCTAGTAGGGGGAGGGTTGCTGTTTGGGTCCAGGGCAACAGGACTGTTGGGGGCTCTGCATGCTAGGACTGGAGGAGGAAGGTGGCTTGGGGCCCGGCTGTGGGCACACATGGAAATGGGACAGTGGGACAAAGAACAAGACTGATTGGCTGGACGAGGTGGCTCATGCCTGTAACCTTAGCACTTTGGGAGGCCGAGGCAGGTGGATCACCTGAGGTCAGGAGTTTGAGACCAGCCTGGCCAACGTGGTGAAACTCCATCTCTACTAAAGATAGAAAAATTAGCCTGGTGTAGTGGTGGATGCCTGTAATCCCAGCCACTTGGGAGGCTGAGGCAGGAGAATCGCTTGAACCTAGGAGGCAGAGGCTTCAGTGAGCCAAGATCATGCCACTACACTCCTCCAGGGGGGACAGAGAGAAACACTGTCTCAAAAAAAAAAAAAAAAAAAAAAAAAAGACCAAAAATTGGCCAACTGGATTTGCTCCAAGACAGCAAGAAGCACAGGGAGTCACGGCAATCTGTGTGCCTCACCTCAGGACTAAGGGGACTTGGCCTCTCTGAGCTCCAGTTCCCTGTTGTGTAGAATGGGGATAATTAATAACACCTGGACCTTCTGAGGTGGTTGTGAGCAGCACATTAGACAATGCCCGGAAACCTGTCATCGTAAGAGCTCAAAATGACAATACTTGGTGGGGGGAGCAGGTGGTATAGAGGGTGATGGATTTGGGGGCTCACTTTATTATCCTGTCTGACTTTCTATATGTTTCAAAGTCTCCATAATAATTTCAAAATACATTTGTTTACTCAAAAAGGAAGGAAGGATTCTCACTGGGTGTGACCTCAGGGAGGCCAGTGGGATTATGTGGAGCCTCACTATCCAGTGGTAGCCACCGGCCACCTGTGGCTATTGAGTTCTTGAAATGTGGCTAATCCTAACTGAGATGTGCTGTGTTCTATGCATGCCTTTTTTTTTCCCTTCAGAAACAGAGCCAGCTAGATGCAGTGGAGAATCACTTTAGCCCAGAAGTTTAAGACTTGCCTGGGCAACAAAGTGAGACCTGTCTCCACAAAAAATTAGCTGGGCATGATGGTATGGGTCTGTAGAAGTCTCGGCTACTCTGTAGGCTGAAGTGAGAGGATTGCTTGAGCCCAGGAGTTTGAAGCTACAGTGAGCTATGATCGCTCCACGGCACATCCAGACTGGGCGACTGAGAGACAGACCCTAACTCACTCTCTTTTTTTTTTTT
>NW_016107335.1:7796644-7810121 GCF_001604975.1 Cebus imitator | reverse complement strand
TTTTTTTTGAGATAGGGTCTCTCTCTGTCATCCAGGCTAGAGTACAGTGGTACAATCTCCACTCACTGCAATCTCACAGGCTCAAGTGATCCTCCCACCTCAGCCTCCTGAGTAGCTAAGATTACAGGCATGCACCACCATGCCCGATTAATTTTTGTGGGGTTTCTGTTTTTGTTTGTTTGTTTTGAGACAGAGTTTCCCTTTTTCACCCAGCCTGGAGTGCAGTGGCACAATCTCAGCTCACTGCAACCTCAGCCTCCCAGGTTCAAGAGATTCTCCTGCTTCAGCCTCCCGAGTAGCTGGGATTACAGGCGCCCGCCACCACACCTGGCTGATTTTTGTATTTTTAGTGGAGACGGAGGTTTTACCACGTTGGCCAGGCTGGTCTTGAACTCCTGACCTCAGGTGATCCACCTGGCTCTACCTCCCAAAGTGCTGGGATTACAGGTGTGAGCCACTGTGCCCAGTCATTCGCCATTTTTTGATAGGGCTGCTAGAACATTCTAAATTGCATATATGGCTCAGATTAGGTTTCCAATGGGCCACACTAGTAAAGAACACATCTGCAACCATAGTATGATTACATCTATAGAATCCTCTAGAGGCTGATGAGGTTAACAACGAGAGGGTCCATGAAAGGAGAACCCCAAGGTCAATCATTTGGCACCTTTCAGAGGCGAGAGGCAAGACCCATAGGTGTGCAGTCAGTAGAGAGAGGGCCTCTGTAGTATGGAGGGTTAGTTCACACAATTGTAATTGGGATCCCATCCTCCCAGGTCCCTTACACATGGATTGCAATTATTTATGTGACTGCAAAGAACTATTCCCTACAATAAATGATACATTGGCACATTTGGGTGTATTCATTAGTTTCTTGGGAGTTTAGTTAGTGAGAGTGCCTTTAGCCCATGATCTGAGAGTGCCCTATCAATATGGAGATTCTAGACCTGTCATGGAGAACCAGACCCGGCCCAGAGGAACTCCAGCAGGTCCTCACTGGGCCGCCATCCTCTACTCCCTGTCTGGATCAATGGACAGTAAGCTCCCTGAAGGCAGGGCCATGACTTAGTTGCTGATGTACTTAGTACAGTGCCTGGAACATAGAATAAGCTCAGAAAGTGTTTTAAAAAACCTTTAAGCAACACCACCTTCCATAATGGAGCCAGGCAATTTCCCAATGCAGGCCATGCAACTGCACCCCTGCCACAGCCTCCCTCCACCCCTGGGAGACTAGAAAACTGTCCAAAGTCCAGAACTACAAAGTCCAAAGTCCATGAACTACAAAGTTCATGGCGTTAACGGGTGGATGGCTTGGGAAGTAATTGCACCCTGACCTAAGCCCCAAGCCTGGACTAATCTACCCCATAACCCTGACATTTTCCCCCATCCTCCCTGAGAAGGCCTCGTTGCCTCCCCTCAGAGTGGAACTGGGGGTTGGGGTGAGGGGTCACTCACTCAAGGGTGCCAGGCCCCCGGCAGAGATGCAGGGGCCGTTTCCCATCCTGGTCAGCGATGTTGGGGTCAGCTCCTGCCACCAGCAGCACATGGACACAGGCAGTGTGGCCTGCAGCACAGGCCTCGTGCAGGGCAGTGCGGCCCCCAGGGGCACTGTCCGGCCTTGCCCGCCGCCTCAGCAGTAGCCGCAGGACTTCAGTGTGGCCACGGCTGGCTGCCACATGCAGTGGGGTGGTCAGCTCCTCTTCATATGTCAGAGACCAGAGTCCTAGGGAGAGGGGGCGTGGGCCTTAGATCCCCAGGGAAGGCAAAGACCTGCCAGCCAATGGGGTGAGGTGGCCAGAGGCAGGAAGAGGGAGCCCAGAGCTCCATCTGCTTCCTCCCTTCTCTCCCACTGAGACCCCCCCAGTGCCCCGGCCCGTACTCAGAGCACGGATGTTGAAGCGGAAATCCCTCCATCGCTCTGGGTCACTGGTATCAAAGACGGAATCAGGAGCCAGGCCAGTACTGGAGTCTGCAAGGATGTGGGAGACACAGCCCACATCCCCAGCCAGCACTGCCTGCCAGAAGGCAAGGGCAGGTCCCGAGGCCGTGCGGGTGACGATGGGTCCCGGGCCAGACTTGGGGTGCTCCTCAGACCCTCTGCTGGGCTTCTCCACCAGCCTGGCACAGAGGGGGTGTCTGTCATTGGGGGGCTCTCCCTGCCCCTTGCAGTCTTCTGGAGACCAATTCATGAGCATGTGGGCAGGGAGAGGGGAGTAGGGAGGAGAGGTAGATGCCAAAGGTAGAGAGAGGGAGAGCAGGAGGGAAATACAGACAGATGGAGGCAGACGGCCCCTGTGTCCCTCGCTCCAAGCCTGACCTGGCCACACAGCCAGCAGGAGCTATTCTGGGCTCCGCATGACTGTGTTCCTGGGCCAAGGTTTAGGCTATTGGGCAAGTTTTGAGGTCAGGGAGTAACAGCCGGGGGCTTCTCCTTTTCCTCAAGCCCTTAGGACCTCTGTGGCAAAGGCAGTCAGCCCAGCCCCCTCGTTCTCAGCATCCCCAGCTGCCCCTCACCCCTCTGGTGGCTGCTCCAGCGAGGCTCTGCGCCCCGGCTCTCCAGCAGCAGGTCGGCTGTGCTGTGCGGGGGGAACAGCTCCTGCAATCTTGCCAGGTCTCCGGTGTAGATGGCATTCTGCAGGGCCATATCTTGGCAGAGCAGTGGTGATGGCTGACGGGTCTCCCAGGCTGGGCGGGAGTGAGGCCCCCAGACCCGGCAGGCAGAGGCAGAAGGGAGGCACCCCAGATGGTGTCCCCAGTGGTGAGAGGAGTTCTTTCCCCAGGGCATGGCTTGTTCTGTGAGAGCCAAAGCAGCAGGACTCCTGGCGATGTGGCTGGTGGACTGGGTGGGTGGGTGCTGGGCCTAAGCTGGGTGGGGCCCAGCGTGGGAGGCACAGGGGAACACAACATCAGGCCAAGCCATAAATAGCCCAGACTGGCCCAGCTGTCAGGCTGAGTGGGGGAATTAGGGAGGGGCAGGAGAACAAGTGAGGGCTGAGCCTTCTGACCCTGAACTACGCCCCAGGGCTGTATGACCTCCAGGTGGAAAGGGACCATGCAGTCCATTCTGTCATCTCAGCATTAAAGGGCAGTGAATTTCCCAAGATCACATAGAGAACTTGTTGCAGAGCCAGAACTGGAACCTGGGACCTCAAGCTTCTCTGCTTCACCAAACCAGCCTCCAGCCGTTTGGGCTCTGATCCCCCGGGAAGGCTTGGGGATGCCAGATAATATTTCCTGCCCTTCCAAATGTCATCTCTTAGCCCTGCACCTTCCCACTCCCAAACCAAGGGAGGAGTTCACAGTAGTGACAGAGATTGCCCCCACTGTGTGAGGCACCACTCAGGGGGCTCCCGAAGACAGACATGTGTCTGGAAAACAGGGTGTAACCCACAGGCAGCCACAGAAACTCCCATGCCTGCCCTTGATGCTGACCCTCAATCTCCCTGGATGACCTCTACCTCGGGTGACATCTCTCCTTTGCTGTGGTAACATGGGGTCTCCACTAGAGAGTGAGAAAGGAGAAGTGTTTCTGTCTACTCAGGCACTGACTTTTGTTTGGGGTACGTGTGGATCAAAAGGAAAAATAAGGGAGGAAGAAAATGTGAAACCAAGCGCCCAGGCTCAGCTCTGACCCACCACTGCCCACTGTGGGGTTGGGGTGCTCCACCCCCAGTGGTCTTGCCCCTTTGGCTCACGCTGGCTTAAAAATCTTTTTTTTCTTTTTTATATTTTACCCTGAATACCTTCTGCATAAAAAAATTTTTGTAATAAATTGCTTTTTTAAGTTTCATTTTTAATTGACCAATAATTGTATGTATTTATGGGATATATTTTGATACATGTATATAATGTATAATCATACCGGGGTAATTAGCACACTTATCAAATGATATTTACCATTTCTTTGTGGTGAAAGCATTTAAAATCCTCTCTTAAAGCCTGGGCATGGTGGCTCACGCCTGTAATCCCAGCACTTTGGAAGGCCAAGGAGGGTGGATCATGAGGTCACGAGCTCAAGACCAGCCTGACCAACATGGTGAAAACCCATCTCTACTAAAAATATAAAAATTAGCCAGGTGCGGTGGTGGGTGCCTGTAATCCCAGCTACTCGGGAGGCTGAGGCAAGAGAATCGCTTGAACCCGGGAGGCAGAGGTTGCAGCGAGCCAAGATGGCTCCACTGCATTCCAGCCTGGGCGACAGAGCAAGACTCTGTCTCAATCAATCAATCAATAAAATCCTTTTTTAGCTATTTTGAAATATACATCATTATTCACTATAGTCACCTTGCCGTGCAATAAAACAGCTGAACTTACCCTATCTACCTGTAACATCGTACCCACTGACCAATGTCTCTCCTTTCCCTGTCCACCGCCCCCAAGCCCCCAGCCTCTGGGAATCACCATTCTACTCTTTACTTCTGGGATTTTGACATTTTTGGATTCCACAATAAGCAAGATCATGCGGTATGTGTCTTTCTGCACCTGGCTTATTTCACTTAGCATAATGCCCTCCAGATACACCGCATTTAAAAATCCATTCATCGCTGACGGACACAAGTTGTTCCAAAGTCTGGGAGATTGTGAGTAGTGCTGCAGGGGACACGGGGGTACGCACATCGCTTCTGCCCTCTGATTTCAATTCCTTTGGGTATATACCCAGTACTGGGATTGCTGGATCATAAGGTAATTCTATTTTCAGTTTTTTGAGGAACCTTTATTCTATTTTTCAAAATGGTACTAATTTCCACACCACCAACAGCACACGGAGTTCCCTTCTCAATAACAGCCAATCTAACAGACATGAGATAATATCTCATTGTGGTTTTTGATTCACATTTCTCTGATGATTAATGATGTTGAACATATTTCCAGATATCTGTTGGCCATTTGTATGTCTTCTTTTGAGAAATGTCTATTCAAATCATTTGTCCATTTTTTAATAGGGTTGTTTTCTTGTTATTGAGGTAGTTTGAGTTCCTTGTGTATTTTGGATATTCACCCCTTATCCGATGTTTGAAATGCAAGTATTTTTTCCCAGTCTGTGGATCGTCTCTTCACTCTGTCATTTCCTTTGCTGTGCAGAAACCTTTTAGTTTGCTGCAATCCCATATGTCTATTTTTGCTTTCATTGCCTGTGCTTTTGGGTCATATCCAAGAAATCTTTACCCAGACCAATATCACGGAGATTTCCCCTATGTTTTCTTCTAGTGGTTTTATAGTTTCAGGTCTCTTATTGTCTCTTACTACCTGTGAACACACCTTGGTCTTCATCCACACACTCTGTACATGGTCCATGGATCTGCCTCTTCCAAGAGAACACCCTGGGGCTCCCCAGCCCTTGGTACAGTTGCCCCTGCTCCCTAAGTTCTCTGACCCCATTCACCGCTGAGCTGTTCCCTCCCCAGCAAGGGGAAACCCACATATGGACCCCCACCCCAGGGGCAGGAGGCTCCATCCCATTGAGCACAGAAGGTTAGGATGCGGTCAGAGAATGCAGTACAGAGCTGGGGCAAGCAGGGTGCCAGGGGAGAGGTCTTTAGAGAAAAGAAATGAAGGCCACCCAGAGAAATTGGGTCTAGCCAATGCTGCACTGCCATGTCCACCAAAGCATTGGGTCTACCAGCAGCCCTTGCCCTGGTCACAAAGCCCCACCACTTCCCCACACCATTGCTGAGCCCTGCTCCCCAGCCCACCACCCCCCGCTGCCCAAGCACCTTCACCGCCCAGACTTCCCAGACACTTTTGTTAGAATAGTCAAACCCTAGAGTAGAAGGGACCTTAGAAATTCCTGGTCCAATCTCTCTTCACTTTATGAGTAAGGAAACTGAGCCCCAGAGACAGGAAAGAACTCTCTGGGTCACACAGGAAGTTAGTGCCAAGTGGGGTCAGAACCAGGGATAGTTAACTTCTAGACTTGTGTGTTTTCTTTTTCTATACTGACTGCAGATCTTCATTCTCCCCTCTCTCCTCTTCCTATTTTTTCTCCCTTAAATACTTTGAGGAAGAAGAGAGTCAGGGAGCCAGGATAGGACAATGACAAGGAATTGAAGACCTAGAAGTGGGGCTGAGGACAGGGATCGAGGGGCCAGAGCAGGGAGGTGGCAGTGAGCCGGCGAGGGCCAGGGCCCAGGAGAGAGGTGGGTGCCAGACGGTGGCAGACACAGGTGGGGGCACAGAAGGAAGGGTGGGAAGACACAGACATGGATGGACAAGGAGAGTCTGTCCCCAAGTCATCTGGGCATTTATGCCTCTGCCCCATCCCTTTACCCCTGGGCCACTACCCTGTCCCGCCCCACTAATCTCAGGTGCCCGAAGGCCTCAGCCATCACTTCCTTTTCTTCTTCTCCTTGGCCAGCTTGGCCTCCTCAGCCTCCAACCGGTCCATCCTGTGTTTCATGTTCTTCTTGCCCAATGGGGTCTTGAAGTACCAGTCCTGGGTTGATGGGCACAGGAGTGGTAAGGCCCTTGGACCCATCCTGACCTCACCCCTCCCCTTTTCTCAGATTCTGTTTTCTCAGCAGCCTTTTCTCTTGCCCAGGGTTTGGAGGTCCTACTAGAGCTGAGGCTTCCCTTGCTCCCCACCAAGTGCTTTAGGCATGATGTCAGCCATTCTCAGGGAACAAGCCCTCCTCCCTCCACACCTGCAGCCCTCTCTCCTGTGCTCCCAAGACCATCCTTGGGTGGGCACTGACTCAGGGGTAGGAAAGGCGGGTGCCAGCTGCTGTCAGAACCCACCAAGGGCTCCTGATACCTTGGTGGCCCTTCCAAGCCCCCACCCTCAGGGAAACAGGTGGGACAGCACCAAAGCCTTAGCATTTCCTGGTGATTTCCTGCTCCCTTCCCAGCTGAGCTCCACATGCATTTCCACCAATTGTTTTCTGGTAATTTGTGGGAGTTACAAATTACCAGAGGGAGGCGAGGGGTACGAGGTGTGATTTGGGGGGCCTGACTCGCCAAAGGCGCTGCTCACCCACAGCCCCTGCCCCTGCTACCTCACCTTCAGGGACTCCTCCTCCTCCCTGTACACTGGATCCAGCTTCGACAGTTGTCCCAGGAACTCGGAGGCCACCAGGGGCCGCTTGGACAGTTGCAGGAACCGCCGCTCACTCAGCACCGACTGGATGGCTTGGAGAATGTGACCCGGTGTGTAGCCATCGGAGACCTTGGCCAGGGCACTGATGTCCAGGCGCTGGGTTGGCTGGATGCCCTGGGCCTCTATCATACGCTTCCAGAGCACTGCAGGCACGTGGAAGACATGGGGCTTGGAGGGGCAGTGGGTACCAGGGAGGGACATCAAGGCCTGAGCAGCCCCCGCCTGGATCTGGAAGGAGCTTTGTGCTCTGAGGGGCAGCTCCACATCATCAGCTCCCCTTCCCCTGAGGAGGTACCAGATCTCAAGCGAGGCAAGGGTCATCCTCCCAACTCAGCCTGAGGATGTGGAGACTGGGAGGACATAAACCACCTGCTTGTGCCCACAGAGCCGAAGCCAGGACCCAGGCCACTGGGCTGCTTGTCTAGCGGCCCTTCCAGAAGACCTGGCTGTGGGGTGAGGGCTTACAGCAGCAATGGGGGATGGGGAGAGAAGTGGGCAGGCTTTGGGAGGAGCAGCCAGCCCTGAGTCCCCAGGCCTCACCATAGCGGGATGCGTAGTCAGGCCTGGGCATGAAGAGGATCCGCTCATAGACCCGGCACAGCCCCCGTATCTCAGCCAGCTGCGGCCGGGAGGTTGTCCCAATCAGCATCACACGGTCTCCAGGAGTCAGCAGCCGCAAGGCCTTGGTGAGGTCCTTCTTTATCCGCTTTGGATCTATCTGCTCCAGGGGAGGCAGCAGGAGTGGTGGGGCTGGGGCACAGTGGCCCAGTGTACGGGGCTCCCAAGTTCTCAGAGCACACGCCCCGCCCTCAGCCTCACCTCAGCCCTAGTGGTGTGAGGAGGCTGCCCATCTTGTTCTGAGACAAGGAAATTAGGTATGAGGAGTAGAGGGGACATGTGCCAGGACCCCGTGGGTGGGGTTTGGAGTGACTTGAACAAGCCCAGGCCTTCCAGCCCGGCCCCAGCTCATGCCACCGGCCACACAGCCTTCCCGCGCACGCTCCCTCACCTCCCTGTCTTCTTTGGGGATCTTCTTATAGAAATTCTTCTCAGCATTTCCAATCCAAATCACAGAGGGCTGTAGGAGCCGGGCTACCTGGATGGGTCGGAGAACAAAAATCAGATGTTAGATGTCCCTGGAGAAGGGTCATGTCCCTGCTGGTCAGAAGCCAGGACGAGGGCTGGCCTTGGGCAGGGGCTGACCTTAGAGACCAGTCTCCATTCTCTACACCTGCCAGACCCACCCCCAGCCTGCTGCTGCACACACCTCATACCTCAGGGTAAACTGAGTCACTGCCCCCCATGGGGGACTGCATATCAAGCCTCATCCTACTGCATATTAAGCCCATGAAAAGGAACTTCTCTGTTTCCTCCACTTTTTCTTCATTCCCCCACCATAGGGACTGCAGGGGGAACCCAAGCTCCTAGCCCAAGTTGGTAGGGAGATCTCACCAGTTCAGCACCTGAAATCACACCCAGTAGGCTGATGGGTGACCTCTTAGGCATAGAGCCCACCCTCCTCTCTTGCCATAGGTCTGAGAAACAGAAAGGCCAAAAGCTGGGGGCTCCAGACCTTGAAGACTATATGCACCATCATCTGTGCCCCGTTTCTGCCAGGATATTTGCCCAGCAGGTTGTCAGGGGACAGGTCGAACAGGTTGGCGCCAGTTTCTGTGCACACCGCCTTAACCAGCATCTTCTTCCCCATGCCAGAGGGGCCCACCAGGAGGATGGAGCGGATGAGCGGGGCCATGGCGTGGATATCCCGGGAGCCTAAGAGCAAGGAAATGGGCCAGAGACAGATGACGGATCAGCAGCAGGAGTCAGGGTTGGAGTCAACGACTTGACTCTGCGTAAGGTCAGGCCAAGGGTCTGGGGCTGGGGCTGGGGGAGGAGGTGCAGATCATGGCATTCTACCTTCCCCAACACCAGCGGGTCCCCTAGTCCCTTAGGCCTGGGAGCCAGGAGTTGCAGCAGGGGATTTTGAATGGCCTAGCAGTCTCCAGCATGAAGAGGTGTATATGGGGCTGGGAGGGAGCCTGCTACCCTAGCCAATGCCCTGTTTTCCACTCCATGTGCTTCCACTCCTGGATTATCACATGGTGGAATTGAAAGGCACGAGACACGGGAGGCGGAAGTTGCAGTGAGCTGAGATCGCCCTACTGCACTCCAGCCTGAGCAACAGAATAAGATTCTGTTGCCACAAAAAAAAAAAAAAAAGAAAAAAAGAAGTCATGGAATAAACCACTTCAGAAAGCTTTTCAGCTCGGCTCAGCGGGTGCAGGGCTGGTCTTCCGGGAGCAGGACAGACCCCGGGTTGTCCCTCAGATTGGGTAAGGGCTGGCAGTATGGACTCCTCAGCAGGTCAAGGGCCTACATGATTTCTGGGGTGGCCCAATCTGGGTGTGAGCTCCAGCAGGGCCTAGGCAGGGCAGGAGGACCTGGGGCTTGGAGGCCCAGGTTGGACATGCCCACCTCAGCCACCCTACCCTGACCCTAGCCCTTACCCCAAGGGCTGCCTGCCCAGAGCTGGCTCCCCACACCCCCAGGGCCTCTCACCAAGCCGAAGGACAGCATACAAGGCCACGTTCTGTCGTATGTCAAACAGAGAGGGCATGGGCAACTTCTTTGCCAAACTCAGAGTGGATCCAAGATAGAGACAGTCACCTGTGGCAACATGTAGCCACTGAGTGGCAGGTACCCTCTCTGAGTGGCAATCAGGTAATCAGCCACAGGAAAGGTGTGGCTGGTGGGCAGGGCACAGGGGAGCCTTGGCACCCGGCTACAGACTGAGAACAGGCATTGTGGGAGGGGTCTCACCTATGTAGTCTTTCAATGCTACTGACTCACTCTTCCTTATAAGGCCAGCAATAACAAGCTCTTCATACAGAGACTCCACAGACCTGGCAGAGGATGGCACAGGAAGATGCCCCCCCAGGGACATCAGCAAGTGACAACACAGGGAAAATGGAGACAGAGATGGGGGACTGTTGTCATGAAGACAGGGGATCAGTGGTTCTCATGACAAACATTCTGGTCAAAAATATCTACAGTGCCTGTAGACAGGCAGAACCAGATGTGGCACCAAGTCACCACCCCAGGAGGCAAGCCTCCCACAGTGGGTGCTCTGTGAGAGGGGTGTGAAGAGGACAGGAGTCTCTGTGACACCCATCAGTCTGCCCCCTGCCCAAAGGTCCACCATTAGAAATCCAGTCATTTGAGTGAAACGTTGCCCTTTTCTTAGAAACCACATTTAAGATGTGAGTGCCCCTGGGATGGACAGTCATTAAATTAAAGCAGCTGACATCAAGGCGCTTGTGAGCTCTCTTTACCAGACAAGTCAGCAGGAAGGGACCACTGATGAGTCCCTTAATTCCCCAGAGTGGGAAGTCCAGGGGGAAATGGCTTTGGCAGAGATATCTTGTTAAGGCAAAGGTTGGAGGGAGGATCTGGAAGTGCAGAGCAATGACCTGATTAGAAACTCCATTGACATCTTACTCTGCGTCTCACATGCCTTTACTTGATCCCCACGGCTATCATATGAGTTTGGCAGGGCAGGTCCTTGGTGAACAAGGCCAGGGAGTCGGAGAGGGAAAGCGACTTTCCCAGGGTCTCACAGCGGCAGAGCCAGGACTTGCTGCTGGGTGGGTGGGTGCATGGGCAGGTGGACTGGGACTTGCTCCACCACCATATGCAAAGTAGGCACCACAGGGCCTGCTACCTGTTTGGGGTCAGATCTTTTTCCTTCTTCTTTATCCCAGGTTTCTTCCCAGGTGTTTTCTGGTCAGAAACAAGCACATAGGTCATTGTGCCCTGTTCCTTGCCTCCCCTGTGTGCCCTCCCCTGCCCAGCCCCAGCCCCTGATCTTGCCTTTGGAGCCCTCAAGGGTCTTTCCTCCTCCTTGTCCACAGCCAGACGGAGGTTTCTCAGCTCCTGACGCATCAGTTCATCCACCTAGGGGAGACAGCAGAGGTGTGGCAGGGTGGCCTGGGGCTGGGAGGACAGGTGGGAGAGGAGCAGGCAGGCAGGGAGGGGGAAGAGGGGAGGAGCCTTACAGAAGAGCCCAGTGAGCCTGATGAAAGCAGTGGGGACAGCCCTGGTGCCTTCCCACATGTTTCTCTGTGTTCCTCCCTCCCTCCTGGCACCTGTTCACATTCAGTCATAATCCTCTTCCTGCTCTCCCAAGAACCCTGCTCTTAACAGCCTTCAATGTGGGGAGAAGCCCCCAGATGGAGTTCAAGCCCAAGACCCACCCCTGAGGTCTCTGTGACCTGAACAGTTGCATAACCTCTTAGCCTCACTTTCTATTTGTACCATCAGGAAAACCATGGGTTGTG
This sequence comes from Cebus imitator, assembly GCF_001604975.1. Lineage (NCBI taxonomy): Eukaryota > Metazoa > Chordata > Mammalia > Primates > Cebidae > Cebus > Cebus imitator. Next base: position 7,798,691 of record NW_016107335.1, on the reverse strand, counting down.
TGAAAGATCACATGATTGAACACTCCTGAAGCCCATGGCATGAGTGGGATGCATCATCAGAGGGTTCCTGAGGATGGTGGTGGGGTGTGGATACCCTGGCTTCGAGCCCCTCCCATACCCTGCACCCCTGCTGCTCCAGCCCTGGGAGAAAGCAGGACCAGGGGGAGGCAGAGGAAGGTGAGAACTGACATGGGCAGCAGGTGGAGCTAGGACCACACATCAAGGCAGTGAAGTCTACAGAGGATGAGCTGTTGACCGGAGTTGGGGGTTCAGGACAAGAGAGAGGCAGAGAAATGGGTGGGGAGGAGCCCGAGTCTGGCTGGAAGTGCGGGGCAGGGGAGGAGGTGCAGGGTAGTGGCCTGCAGGGAAGCCCTGACCCCTCGCTCTCGCCTGTATTCGGATCTCCAGCTCCACCTCCTTCCTCTTCTCCTCCCGGAGGGTCTCAGAGTCATAATTCTGACTGGGATGTACGCCCTCACACCGGTTCTTCCATAGGTCTGATCACAGAGAATGGATGGATGTGTGAAGGTCAGATTCCCGGGGGTACACACACATGCACACATAGAGACACAGGTGTGCACACAGGTCAGGAGCTGGACCCTGGCTAGTTGCCCTGTCCCCACCCACCAGCCTGGCACTGCTTCTACCCAGACAGCAGACAGAGTTGACACCAAGGCCTGTGACCACAGGATTCAGACCCAAACCCATAACACCCCCACCCAAAAAATCACACCATACCCCTCCCTCTCCCCATTTGGCATTGTCCCCTTTGCCCACACACCCACACTGCCACCTCATGGTCCATGTGGCAGACACCACTTTCTCCAGGACCCAATGCCCCAGGGCCCACGAGGCACAGACACTCCTCCCCAGCCGTCTCCCCTCTTACTTAAGTATTCCTCATGCCCGGCACTGATCATAGGGATACATTTGGATGGCAATACTTGCAGCACTGCATCCACCTCCTAGAACAGAAACATCCTTTGACCTTGACTTCATTACCTCTGCCTAGCACAGACTCTGGCCCTAATCTTACCTGTACCCATCTTCCTACCATGAGTCCCCCAAACCATGCATCCAGAAGGTGTCTTACCCCCTTCTTGGCCTTTTCTTCCTTTCCTTTCTTTTTCTTCTCTTTTTCATCCTTTTCTTTTTCCTTGCTCTTCTCTTTTTCCCTTTTTTTGTTCTCTTGGACCTGCAGCTCCAGTTCCATTCTCACCTGTGACCAATGACACAAGACATTTCAGAGAAGATCGGGGGGATTTTACAGAAGAGAACCCAGGGCCTGAGACTGGGGTGGACCAAGGATTCCCTAGGCCTAGAGTAACTGATGGGGTTGGGACAGCTGAGCATGCAGACACTCCATCAGGGTCCGGTGAGAAAGGGTGCCCAAGAAGGAGCATTCTGGTCAGAGCCACTCTTCTCTTCTGGGTCATGGGAATCTGGAGTCACCACAGTCTCCCCGGACATCCTTCCTTTCCCCACCACAATGCCTGCTCTGGCCACAGCTGCTCCTTGCTCCTCTTCTGCATGCCGTCTTTCTAGCTTCATTTCCCCTAGCCACCTCTGCCTCCATTGAAGCTGATCCCCACCCCACCCCATCCCACTCACTATTCTCTGTAGTCTCTGGCTCCACCTGCCACAGAAAACCCCCTGTCCTTCCTCCAGCCAGGTACCTGTTCTGGAGTTTTGTCTGCAAAGATCAGGTAGGATCCACCTAAAGATTCATCTGGATAATCAGGGAACCGGCCAGTAAGGTCACTAAGTGAATATAAAATGATTGGACAGAAAGATGAATGAATGGATGGACAGATGGATGGATAGGTAGACAGAGAGGTGGGCAGAAGGGTGGGCGGGCAGATGGACAGATGGATAGACAGATGGAGAGATGAGCAGAAAGGTGGGTGGGTAGATAGGTGGATGCATGGATGGATAGATGGAGAGATGGGTAGAAGAATGGGTGGGTAGTGGGCAGATGGAGAGGTGGGTAGAAGAGAGGGGTAGAGGGGTGGGTGGGTGGACAAATGGATGGATAGATGGAGAGGTG
>NW_016107335.1:7791941-7796582 GCF_001604975.1 Cebus imitator | reverse complement strand
GATAGACAGATGGAGAGATGAGCAGAAAGGTGGGAGGGTGGATAGGTAGATAGATGGATGAATGAATGGGGAGATGGAGAGGTGGATGGAAGGATGGGTAGGTGGATGGACAGATAGATGGAAAGGTGGGTAGAGGGGTGGGTGGGTGGACAAATGGATGGATAGATGGAGAGGTGAGTAGAAGGGTGGGTGGGTGGATGGACAGATGGATGGATAGATGGAAAGGTGGGTAGAGGGGTGGGTGGGTGGACAGATGGATGGCTAGATGGAGAGGTGGGTAGAGGGGTAGGTGGGTGGACAGATGGATGGCTAGATGGAGAGGTGGGTAGAGGGGTAGGTGGGTGGACAGATGGATGGATAGATGGAGAGGTGGGTAGAAGGGTGGGTGGGTGGACAGATGGATGGCTAGATGGAGAGGTGAGTAGAGGGGTGGGTGGGTGGATAGATGGATGGATAGATGGAGAGGTGGGTAGAAGGGTGGGTGGGTGGATGGACAGATGGATGGATAGATGGAGAGGGGGTAGAAGGGTGGGTAGGGTGGACAGATGGATGGATAGAGAGAGGAGTAGAAGGGTGGGTGGGTGGACAGATGGATGGATAGGTGGAGAGGTGGGTAGAGGGGTGGGTGGGTGGACAGATGGATGGATAGATGGAGAGGTGGGTAGAGGGGTGGGTGGGTGGATGGACAGATGGATGGATAGAGAGAGGAGTAGAAGGGTGGGTGGGTGGATGGATAGATAGGTGGAGAGGTGGGTAGAGGGGTGGGTGGGTGGATGGATGACAAATGGATGGATAGGTAGATGGAGAGGTGGATAAAAGGGTGAGTGGATGGATGGAGAACGCCAGAGAAAAAAAAGAACCAGGGAGATGGAGGGAGAGAAGGGAGGGATGGATTGTTCCCAACAGGAGGACAGATCACTCAAGGGGCATCCATGGGTGTTTTCCCCACCCTATCCTGGCACTTTCTCTCCATTGTGGCAATGGGAAGTCAGCTTTGGAGATGGTCCTGTAAGTTGGGGCCCCAAGGTTGAAACCAAGAGGGTCAGCAGTGTGTTGGGGACCTGGGCGTAGAGGAGAAAAGGGCCGATCTGGACTAGAAGGCAGAACTCATGTGGGGGATGGGGCGCGAGAAGCCCTGAGGGACGCTAAGAGAAGGGAGTGAAGGACTGAGGGTAGGGTCAGCTGAGGACACTGACTGGCACTCAATAAACCACTGTCGGATTTGCTCCTTCATTTTCTCCTTCATGTCAGGCCCCTCTGTCTCTGCGAGAGAATCATGGGTCTTCACCATTGCCGCCTGGAACTCCTCCTCCTTCTCCATCTGGCGGAGCCTCCGGCCATCCTCCCCTTGGCAGGCCTGGGAGATGATGCCCAGGTGCTCTACCTGGTTGGGTGAGGGGAGCTGGGGGAGTGGAAGAGAGGCTGAGGGGCTCAGGAGTGGGAGTGGGAGGAGCCAGAATCCAGTCTGGATGCAGCCCCTAGCCCCGGGCACAGACGTCTGTACCCACTCCTTCCCCAACACGACGCTCACGCAAGGCCTAGAACGCACGCCCACACAGAACAACGGGCATGCCTGCATCGGGAGAAACTGTGTTTGGAGCGGAATTCGTCTGTGTAAATTACTCTAATAATGAGTTTGCTAGATGCATCTGGGCTGGCCCCTGCCCGATTTCCCCAGCACACTCTCCCCTGGAGCCTCCGGCCCCAGCCCCAGCCCGCACCCCCGCCCCGCAGCCGAGTTGGCAGCCGCTCTCGCAGCCACTTTCCCGCCTCATTGGCTCCCAAATGTATTTTAAATATCACTCTGCACAGAGACAATTACTGAAAACGCTGAGCTCACACTGTTGATAGGCCCGGGCGGCCAGGCTCATTCCTCACCCACTGCCGTGCGCAGACCCCTCCCTGCTGAAGCCAACCCCTGACTCTTTCGGCCTGCTCTCATCTCCTGGGGGTCCAGCCCTCTGGCCCCACAACAAGTCTCTGACCCCCACTCCCACATAGCAGCCCCTGGCCCCCTCCTCCTCCCAAGGATCCAAGCCTCCAGTGGTAGCCTCTCAGCCTGCAAGATGTCACCAGCCCTGGGAAGGCTTCCTTCCCTCCAATCCCCAGCCCAGCCCCCTCTGCAGCTTCCTCTGGCAGCCCCCTCTGGCAGCCAGGCCTCCACAGGATCTGCCCAGGGCAAAGCCCCTCCCCCAGGGAGCAGGCCCCCAACACCCCTCCAATCTTGGCCTGCCTTTCCTGTCAGTGGAGACCAGCTGGGCAAGAAGACAGAGAACAGGGAACAGACAGACTCAAGGGGCCAGGCCTACTGACCGCAGACACACATGTCTACACACAGGCATGCCACCTGGGAAGCCCTGGTTTGGGGAGTGTGTCCCCACCCCGACACAGCCTCTGGTGTTTCCCTGTGGCTATCAGAGGCTTGGGGGGACAGTGTGGGTGCTCCTGCTGGCTTTGTGGCCTCCTCCCTCTGGGGCCCCACCCCTGCAGCCCCTCCTTCCAGCTGGGGGTGGGAACGTGGGGTCCAAGATGCTCTGCACAGTACCCCTCACCGGCCCCACAGGTGAGCTGCTGCCAGGGGCTGATCTCTACAAGATGAAGGGTATGAAGGCATATGGCCTAGGGGCTTTCCTGTCCTTCTGCCTCTTTCTCTCCCAGGCTCCCAGCCTGGCCTGAGTGGAGGGCACCATGGGCAATGTGGGGCCTGAAGAAGACTATGCTCTGGGGTGGGGGCCCTACCCTGGCCAGCCCTGTGTTCCGGGCCCCACCATGGTGGCCAGGTTGGGCTCACCATGCCAATGAACTCCATCTCCGTCCGCCGGTCCTGCCGAGTGCGTCTCCTCTGTAGGTAACCTTTCCACACCTGGCGGGGGGAGGAAGGGGACACATGGGAAACACGCTCTCCACCCTGCAGAAGCCCGTCTCTGAGAAGGTCAGAGAGGGTCACGCTAGAGGAGATTTCGGGCAGGGTGGGAGGAGCCCTGGGGAAGTTGCTCAGGGGCACACCGAGCAGGAGCAGCCTGGAAGAGTGGTTTCAGGTGGGCACTCAGGCCAACATCCCAGGGCCCCCCAGGGATTCCCTCCTTCCCCTCTCCACCATAATCTGCTGTCTCTTTTGAGGGACAGATCAGAGCTCAAGCACCCTGCACATTCCCTACACCACTCCCCAGAATCCCCAGAGCAACTGAAATCAATATTTGATTCCACCCAGGCACATAGACATTGGCGCTGTAGGGACTGTGGAGCTCCTCAAGGCCCAAGACCCCATCTGTGCAGAGGTGGACCCGTGCTCTTTCTCCCAGCCCAGCCACTTTCAGACTCCAGGATCACCGAGTGGGGCCGGAGGGTGGGGACGTTGGGCAGAGGAAGGCAGAGCCAGGGCCCGGGCCAGACAGTGCTCGCTGTCTGCCTCATGGCACCTCTAGGAGCAGGGACTGGTTCCTGCTTTTCTCCTCTGGCCTTCGTCCTCCCACGCCCGTGACCAGCACAGGCCAGGCCCGCCATGACTGTGTCCTTTATACATTCTTTCCTTCTGTCAGTGCTCTGGGTGACTCTAAGACCTGCACACAATATTTCTGTACTCCTGATGTCTGACAACAGGGACAAAATGACCTGCTTTGGCCTCTAGGGGAAGTGGGATCCCATCTTTGGGGTCCAGCCTTCTTCTTCAGTTTTTGATTTAGTGAGCCCTCCTGTCAAATGTCCTTCTCAGAGAGACACTGGTAAAGTCACCCTGGCTCAGACAGGCATGCTCAGCGTACTGATTAGTAATGCACGAATCTACCCCATTTGCAGAGGATCCATCTTCATAGAATCACTATTGTTTGTTAGTTGGTTGCCTGCTTTTGTCTTTTGTGGGAAGGAGTTCTAAGTTTTCTCTAGTAGGCTAGGAGGCAGAAATTTTTGAGGTATTGGGACTTGAGAGAGAGAGAGGATGGGATGGGAGATTGATTTGAGAGAGAAAGAGGGCCCACCCCAGGTCAGCAGTTCCTGGAAAGAAACGGTGGCAAGAGGCTCCCGTGACAGGGTGGCCTTAGGGGCAGCGACACCATAGACCACTTTCTGTTCCTGCACTGGAATTTTCCCAGGGCTCCTCCAGTCTCTGGTCAAGCTGTTAACCACTACTACCAGGAGTCCACCTGTGTTAGCAGCATTTAAGGAATGGTGGGAGGGGCCATGATCGCACACCAAGGCAGACAGCAGAGGCTGACCCAGAGAGGTGCAGAGTGGTGGCCCAGAGCAAAGGAGACGTGTGACAACCAGGTTGGCAAGAATGCCTGGTGAAACTTAGGGCAGAGAAGGGCTTTCTGCAGTGAAGTGAGAGGGGGTAAAATTATGGAAATTACGTTATTTCCATGTTAAACTGTGACCCAGCAGGCAAAGAGCTTGGGGATGCTCAGATCACATCAGTTATCAAATTAATTCATCATGATCAAGTTTTCCTCCATCTTAGTTTCTGGGAGGCTCAGGATCCTTTTTTGTTTTAAGAGATGGGGTCTTGCTATGTTGCTCAGGGGTCAAGCAATACTCCAGCCTCAGCAGGATACATTTTAGTGGCTCATTTTCAACAGTCTTAAGAGTTTCTGGAGTGATCATCCATTCTGTTCTGCTACTCTCTCTCTTTTTTTTTTTTTTTTTTTT
>NW_016107335.1:7708973-7791921 GCF_001604975.1 Cebus imitator | reverse complement strand
AGGCTGGAGTACAGTGGCATGATCTGGGCTCACTGCAACCTCTGCCTCCCAGGTTCAAGCAATTCTTCTGCCTCAGCCTCCTGAGTAGCTGGGATTACAGGCACACGCCACCACACACAGCTAATTTTTGTATTTCTAATAGAGATGGGGTTTTACCCTGTTGGTCAGGCTGGTCTCAAACTCCTGACCTCGTGCCCACCTCAGCCCCCCAAAATGATGGAATTACAGACATGAGCTACCACACCTGGCCTGTTCTGCTACTCTATTATGGACTTTTCTTCCCTAATTTTAATGATCCTTCTGTTTCTGGGACTTTTAAGGTATCCTACTCCAAACCCTTTTGAGAATAGAGATGTGGATTAAATAATATACAAGAAAGATACATGCTTACTGACTGATTAAAGTACCGACTGGTTTAGAATCTAGCTGTGGAAACTGGGCGTTGTGGCTCACGACTGTAATCCCAGCACTTTGGGAGGCCGAGGTGGGCAGATCACTTGAGGTCAGGAGTTCGAGACCAGCCTGGCCAACATGGTGAAACCCATCTATACTAAAAATGCAAAAATTAGCTGGGTGTATTGGCAAAGGACTGTAGTTCCATCTACTCAGGAGGCTAAAGCATGAGAATCACTTGAACCCAGGAGGCAGCGGTTGCTGAGATCACGCCACTGCACTTCAGCCTGGGCGACAGAGCAAGACTCCATCTCCAAAAATAAATAAATAAGTAAATAAAATTTTTAAAAATAAAAGAAAAAAATCTAGTTGTGGGGCTACAGAATTCAAGTGCCTGCACTCCTGTGATCAATTGCTGAGCCCAGCAGGCTTCCTGAATGAGGTGACTGCCCTGGCCCTCCTCCTGGGCACCTAGGGTTACCTTCTGTATGGTGACAGCTGCTTGGCCCTGACTGAACTTGTGCCGTCCGTCCTCCCGAATCCTCCGATCCCGCTCCTCATCTCTTCGAATCTCTTGCATGAAGGTGGCTCGAAGCCGGCCTTGCCTGGCCCGCTCTGCCCTTTGTACTAGAATTATGGCCTCAGTCCGGTGCATTCCTGTAAAGCTCTGGCCAGAACAGGGGCAAAAGGGCAAGAGTACATGAGGGAGAGCTTGCATCCAGGGCAGGCCACTGGGAGACCAGCCGCCAAAGGATCCACCAGGGCACCATCCTCCCAGAGTATTTGGGAGCCCAAGTCTTGTCTTGGCGTTAGAAGGTTACCATGAGCACAAGAACAGCCTTGAAGAAGGCCAGGGATTACCTAAAGGGCACTCTGGTATAGGGCAGGGAGGGGCCTCTGCATTCTGGAGGCTTTCAGGAGAAGGGGAATGGAAGTATCTGGGAGGGTGTCACTCCTGTTTACCTTCCGGGAGGACACTGGCTCCAGTCTGGACAGGATCTCAGCCAGCATCAGCCTTTGCTCCCGCATAGCAGTGGACTGCTCCAGCAGGAAGTATTTGGGGATTGGAACCTCTAGGTCAGCCTTTGGGGCAGCATTGGGGGAGGAGGGTCAGAAATCAAAAGTCTGGGCCATCTGGCCAATCTATTACAATTTTCAGCTGCTGACACAGCCCCAGTACTGTTTTCCTCCATTTTAGAGTCCTGGGGTAGGAAGCTGAAAGGGTAATGGGCAGATGCCCCCAAGAATCATTCCTCTCCTTTGCCCCCATCATCTGGCTGCAGTTGAATTCTGGAGGATTGTGGTAGGTGGTAGTGGTCTCAAACCTGGTTGTGCATCAGAATCAACTGGGAAACTCTTAAATGCAGATTCCTAGGTTCTCCCCAGACTACTACATCAGAATGGCAGGGCCTACAGAATCTTTTTTTTACCCCAAGTGCACTGCTGCAGCTGGTTGGGGAAACTTTGAGCTAGTCTTGGATATGAAGCAGTTACTGTACCCCAAGCTTAGGGCCAGACTGGAGGCCTCATCGAAGCTCTGTGCTCTAGAACAGCCTTCTAGAACTTGCTTGTGCACACAGATCACTGGAGGGTCTTGATAAAACGCTGGTGAAGATTTAGTGGGTTAGGGATGCAGTTTCTCATTTGAGATGTCAATGCTGCTGGTCCAGGGACCACACTTTGAGGAGCCTCTAGAGGACTCTCCTCACAATCTCCTGCAGTTCATGGGTCTTCCCAGTCATTCAGGGGACCTCACCCTGACTCCATCCAACTCCCAAGTACTTCATGCACCCACCCCCTTCCCAAATACCCTCCCCACAAGGTCAAAGCCCATCCTCTGATCTTCTTTGCCCTCCTTCCTTCCCTAGCAGGTGTCCCAACACCAGGAATATCCGTGGGGTGGTGGGTAGGCAGAGGGTGGTCGGCCCCACCCGACCCCAAGCTGTCCGGGGCATGGCTCTGTGTCCCAGGTGATCAAGGCCGGTCCGCCCCGCCTCTCCCCTCCCACTACCGGGCTGGGGGCGTGGCTTCGCGGCCGCACACACCTACCGGGGTGAGCTTGAGATCCTGCAGCACGAGGTCCAGGCAGTGGTTCTCACACAGTTCCGCGCGCACCAGCTCGTCCTTGAGCTCCAGCACGCGCCCCGCCACGCTGTCCAGCAGGCGCCGCACCAGCCGCCTTTTCTGCGGCTGCACCAGCTGGTCGTAGACGGTGTCGAAGCGGCGCAGCAGCCCCAGGTAGTGCAGGTAGAGCGACCCGAGCCTGTACTGGAAGGTCTGCCGCTCCCGCGCGGGCACGGGTTCGAGGAGGGGCTGCTCTCGGTCCAGCAGCTCCTGCAGGGTCGCGTGGGAGGACTCCCAGAGGCGCTGGTAAGCTCTGGAGAGAGGGTGGCGGGCGCCACGTGCTCTGAGCCGAGGAGGAGTGGGGACACAGAGCCGCCCGGCCTTTTGAGGACTGTGGGCTCGGGGTGCCATGAGGTGTGATGTCACTCATAGCTCTGAAATGGACTTCAATGAGGTGAGGAGCCCGCAGGGCAATGAGTGAACGCCGATCTGGTCTTAGGGAGAGTGCAGGATTGGGCTGTGCCGTAGGATTAGCAGACAGAATGGGCATAACCTTTGGGGATTTGCGGGGAAGCCAGCCCAGACTGGGGCTCCAGTAAGGATGGGGTCTTTGGGAGTCAGGGACAGTGGCCCTCCAGGTATGGGGGCAGCCCATGGGTGCTGCAGTGATCTGGGCTGGTGGGTGGGAAGTGGGGGTGAGGGATGAACGTGGAGGAGGGTCCCTTCCCCAGAGCAGAGCCCTGGTTCTGGAATTAACCACCCGAGGAAAGTTTGCACAGTGAAAGCTGCCAGGGTAGCAGCAGCAGCTGGGGCAGCCCAGCGGCCAAACCCCCACTCTGCACCAGCCTCTCAGGACAAGGAGGTGCTCTGCCATTTGTTCTCTGCCCTGGGGGCCCCACTCCAGCCCCTCACTCACCCCTCAGACATAGTCCCCACTTCTCCACACTGCCCTTTGTTTGCTGGTGGTGGAATTCACAGAACCTCTGTGGCTCCCTGACTCCACCCCCAGGGCCACAGGGCAGAACAGCCTGGTTTTAAGAGTTCTGACCCATTGTACCAGTGTTCTAGGGCTGAGGAGAGGGGGCTGGTGGGTGCAGAATCGGGACACTTATCTCGGAGGCCGTCCTGGAAGCAGCACGCTGAAGGGACCATGGGGCGGGCAGTGGCAGCCTCCCACAGATCAAGCTTTGGAAGCTTAGGGAAGAACATGACTAACTTCGGTCATTTTTCTTGTAAAGAACAAGTGAAATAAGTCTCTATTTGAAGCCCCCTAAAAGCTTTGGTGCTCTGGATACATCTGTCCTGAAGGCATTCCCCTTAGCAAGGCATCACTGCAGCTTCTCACCCTGAGTGGCCTCTGTTCCCTCGCTCAGCCCCCACCTCCTGAGCCCCACAGCCCTCCTTCGCTCTCTGGATAACAGCACAGAGGCCCGTGTGGTAGAGGGAAAGGCACTGGTTTGGAGTCAGAAGGCCCTGAAGGCCCAAGTGCCACTTTGGGTGAAAGTGAGCATAACCACACTTGCCTCCCTAGGGCCTGCCAAGAGCTCACGCCATTCCCATGAGCCAGACCCCTGTGAAGGATCATGCTAGAAAGTGTAGCAGACGCTGTTCTGCATGCTTGGGGCTCACTTGGTCACCTGTGGGTTGCCCCCCCCATCACTGCTACAGGCTCAGAAGACCATTTTTCCAAAAAGACAAAATATACCACTAGCAGCCTGAGGCTGGTCAGCTGGGGTAAGGTTTTTGACTCAGTGTCACATTGAGGCTTATGACTGAGTAAGTCTATGAGGAACCGGGCCAGGGAAAGAGGCAGAAGGGAAATAGCAGCAAGGAGCAAAGATAAGGACTCTTAACTCCAAGGTGCCTATGAGCTACCTGAGAGTCTCATTAAAATGTAGATTCCGGGCTGGGCATGGTGGCTCATGCCTGTAATTCCAGCACTTTGGGAGGCCAAGGCAGGCGGATCTCCTGAGGTTGGAAGTTCATGACCAGCCCAGCCAATTTGGTGAAATCCTGTCCCTACTAAAAATACAAAAATCAGCCAGGCGTAGTGGTACGTGCCTGTAATCCCAGCTACTCAGGAGGCTGAGGCAGGAGAATTGCTTGAACCCAGGAGGTGGAGGTTGCAGTAAGCCCAGATCATGCCACTGCACTCCAGCCTGGGCAACAGTGAAACTGTCTCAAAAATAAATAAATAAATAAATAAAATACAGATTCCGCTCCAGATGTGAGGAGGTGTCAAGAGCCTGCCTTTCTAACAGGCTCCCAGGTGCTACGGCTCCTGCTAGCCTGGGTCATGCTTAGCAGAACAAGATGTGAACACAGGGCAGAGTGGGCGGGAGTGAGGCTTCGGGGGCAGATACCCTGAGCCTGCCCCTTGCTAGCTGTGGACATAAATGTGGATCACTAGTCCTCAGCTCACAGAACCTCGTGCTGAGGCTCAAGGTATGAGAAGAGACACGTGACATAGGTAGCACTGCCGCCGAACGTCAGCCATTACTACAAGGTGATGTGTTTTCAAGACATGGAGATGAAGGTGACCACAAGCTGGGTCTGTCCAATTACAAAGGGAACATGAAGAATCTGAGGTTTGTCTAAATCCCACCCCTTCACCCTCTCCAAGCTTGGAAGAGGATTTGTGGGTCATGTGCCCACAAGATAAGCAGAGGCTGCATGAGAGAGAAAAAGCAAGTGGTCTAGTGGTGAGTGGCCAATTTAGGTAAGAACCCAGGAATGGCCATGGTGCTTTCTTGCAGTTTTTCTGTGGGTTTCAAATTTTTCCAAATAAAACTGGAGAAGAAAAGTTAGGAGTTTCTGCAGATGAGCACTTTGGGTTAAAAAAGACTAAAAAAGAAAAAAGAAGAAAACTTAGGAGTTTCAAAAACATCTCCACTGATTTGTTCTGAAAATAAGGGGAAAGTGAAAAATCATACTGATCTCAGCAGGTTATTTAGAAGCTGGTCTGGGCCATCAGTTTTTGTATCTTGACTAGATCTGTGTGGCCCCTTCGCACAACAGTGTCTGTCCTATCGGATGCAATGACAGTTCGTGGGAAATGACGTTGCAAAGCTACAGCCTGAAAGAGCACCACACAGGAGTAATTTCAGGCCCAGAGAGGGAATCAGCTGGTAGAAATCCAGATGATAGCCCAGGCCCAGGTCCTACTCCAGCTCACTGCCAAATAGAACATTTGCATGTGTACGAAGCTATCACACCTTGCTCACAGGATGTACCCAGAAAGCAGTTTCTAAGAAGTAACGGAGAAGCGCTATTCCACCTGTGGTAGCCTCAAAGTGAGGCCACGCTTGCTCCACACCACTCCCTGGCCTCAAACATCCTTGCAAATAACCACAGTGCACAGAAACAGTTCACCCTTTATTTTTGTCAGGCCCTGGGTCACTTGGAGCTGGTGTACTTGGCGACAGCCTTGGTGCCCTCGGACACAGCGTGCTTGGCCAGCTCCCCAGGCAGCAGCAGACGCACGGCCGTCTGGACTTCCCGGGAAGTCAGGGTGGTCCGGCCTGAGTACTGAGCCAGCCGGGCAGCCTCACCCGCCAGCCGTTCAAACACATCATTCACAAAGGAGTTCATGATGCTCATGGCCTTGGCAGAGATGCCGATGTCGGGGTGCACCTGGAGAGAGGGCAGCACCACTTGGTTAGTGGAAGGGGCTGGCGGCGGCGGTTGGGGGGGGCGGGTCCTACCTATGCTGCAAGCCTCACTCCGAGCTGGGGGCTCTAGGAAGCCAGAGGCAGAAGGCAAGGAGGCTCCTCACCAGCCCCTTCCCAGAGGCCAACAGACAAGGAAATTGGGATTTGTGTTTTCTTTGTGCTACTATGGTATATCCAAGTTGTTCAAAAGAAGTTTTCAACTGCAGGAGGTAACACGATTAAGTTCCTTGTATGAACACACACAAGCCGCTGTTCTTAACAAGTGGGACCAGTTCCACATGCAGCTTGCTGTTTTCACTGCTGCACTTGCATAATGTTCCATGGCATGATGTATCATCCTTCCTATCACCATTCCTCTCAATGAACATTCAAGGTTTGGGTTTGGGTGTTTTTGTTGTTTTACTATCAGGGGTATGGTAAATGTCCATCTTTGAACCTTGTGTGAGCACAGGGAAGGTTATTTCCAGAGGCAGGACTGGAGGGCAGAAAGGTTTGTGCATGTAACTTGGTGGAGCACATGACCAGCGAGCATGTCCCCATGACAGTTGGAGCCCTGGACCAGGAGGTAGGAGTCCTGTTCTGTGGCTGCCCTGTGAATTACAATGACCTCGAATATAGCCCTTTCCTTTGGGAAATGGATTTCCTTTTCTGTCACATAAGCTTTTGAACTAAGCGACATTTAGTAAAGCAAATGGGACCTAATGACAGTCCTAAAATGTGAGTAGGTAGACCATGTCAGATGTGAGGTGGGAGAGAAGTAACTGTCCCACAACCTACATGGAGCCAGAGGTGGAGACTGCACTAGAACCAGGAGGCTGTCCCTGCCGCCCTCCCTGCCGCCTCTGGTTTCCACTGCTGGCAGCAAATCTGCACCTGGCACAAGGCTGGTTCCGCCCCAACCCCCTCTGCTGTCAGCACCCTCTGTTCTCTTTAGGGCTCTCACCCGAAGCAGGAGGTTGAGGGGTTGGCCCTCAGCAGCACTCTCCTCTCCAAGTCCAGGCCTGATCCAACCCATCAGTTGCAATTTTTGCCCCTTTAAGTCGGGCTAAGACACAGGGCTCAGTGATACCCATTCCTACCCCCACTTTCCTCAGGGCACCAGGGTCTGTCCTCCGGTGCATCTCTTCAGCCAACCCATAGCACTGGACTCACCCACCCCTGACCCTGCAAGAGCATTCCCAGGCACCCAAGTTGTCAATCCGCTAGAGGGATTCAGACTGGAGTCAGGCACTACCTCTGGGACCTGCTCTAGCAGAGGGGGAAGAGTTTCAGGCAGGTTGGAGACCCACGGCAGGCAGCACATGGCTACCCCTCCCTCCTCCTGGCCCTGGCCCTGCTGAGCAGCGGCTCTGGATCCTCCAGGCGAACTGATTGTCAGTGTTCTGATTCCTGTGAGTAGCCACTTTCCATGCATGAATATAGGGCACCTGCAGCCCCTCGGTGTTGGGGAGAGAACACACAGGAAGGATGCTAGGGGCTTGCCCAGAGCCAGGGGAGCTGGGACAATGCCACCATCAGGCCATGTGATACAGGAACCCCATGGAGCCTTTAGTGGCCTCAGGCTCTTTATAAGGTGGGCAAACCTTAAGCCCCTCAAAGAGCTGAGTGCCACTCGTCCAGAAAACCTTCCCTAAGACTCCAGTTCACCCCGATCACCCCTCTTCTCAGTCACCAAACACACCTTGTTGTGTCATAATGTTTGGTACCTTATCACCTTCAGCCCGGCACAGAAAGTGTGGTCCTCTTGTCCTTTAATTATGTCCCACCTAATCATGCTGTCTCACCGTCCCCGTAAACTACTGGAGGGTGGCAGAAAGCACGCTTTGTCTCCTGCCTATCACCGGTACCCAAGATCCTGAGAGGTGGAGACCTCGAAAATCAGGTCCCGCCACCTCAAGAGGGACCTGGCTTGCCTTAGCCACTTGCCCCACTGCCAACACTAACCTCAGAGCCCTGGCTTCCAGCCAGTGCCCTTTCAAGGTGCTTTGCAAGGGCATCCCACACACACATCCCTGCTCTGCACTCACCTGCTTCAGCACCTTATAGATATACATGGAGTAGGTTTCCTTGCGCCGGCAGCGCTTTTTGGATTTCTTGCTCCCAGTACTGTGGCCCCCACGGCCCCCGAGCTGCTGCTGCTGCTGTCCATACTCAGTGCTCATCTTCCTGCTCCTCTAGCCCCTACCCACCCCTCAGAGCTACTTTTATGAAGTCAGCTGCCCTGCCAGGTGTGGCTGGGGGCATGCACCTGGGAGAGGGGGGTGGGAGATAAGGGGCGTGACTCAATCCCAATCTAGAACATGCTCTGGGCTAACCTTGAAAAAAGACAATTGCACTTTCCTCTCCCACAAATAATTTTCTGTCTCTGAATTAAGAAACCCTTTACTGGGTCCCCTGCTTCACCCAACTATCTACCAATGTATTTACGCACTTGTTAAAAGTTCAGGCAACTCCAGCCCACCAGCCTGTAATCACGGGGCACACAGGTGCCAGTATGGCTCAGAGTGCTGGGGACTCCGGAAGGAATGCAGGCTCCTTCCCCCACTGGGTCCCAGTGGAGCTGAAGAGACAAGACTGAATTCACATCAAACCACCAGAGAAGGGCAAAGGGGCCAAAGGGGATGGTACCTATCACGAGGAGGGCTCGAGCAGCTAGGGGTCGCTTCTTGGCACAAATGGGTATATGACGCCAGGTCTTATAGGATGTCTCCTTTAATTGGGAAGAATGGGAGAAACGGTGTGAAAGGTAGAGTAGAATCAGCGTGAGCTGAGTATAATGAGGCTTGGACTGAAAGCAGACAATGAGCAAAACGCCTGAGCCTGGACTAGATGCAGATAGCAGGAAGCCTCCCAGGTAGTGAAGAGGCTGACAGGGAGGAAGACCACTGGAGGTAAGAAGCAAAAAAACAATAGATGCTCTCCAGAAAAGCAGACGTGGGGGTCTTGGGAGTTGGCAGTAAAGGGAAGAAAAAGGTCATCACAAAATGGAGTCAATTGTCTCACTTAGCACCTATGAGGGAACAAATATTTCAGGCCCTTGAATGCTGTGATTAAAGAAACGTGGAGCAATATGAAAGGTATAGAGGCTTGGGAGAAAAGAGGATGTTCTGAATGGAAAGGTGGGGGAGTTTCCAAAGACCAGCATCACCTGCTGCCTGTTAAACCAAGCAACTCCTCAATCAACTTACTTCCCCACCCAGCTCTGAACGGCCGGTCACATCCTAAGTGCTAAGGTTCAAGAGAACAGGGCATTTCTCAATCCAAAACAAGGCACTGCTAATTTTAGAAATATGCATTTTGTGTACTTTTAAAACATTCTTTAAATTACCAAGGTTGACCTTTTTCTCGACAAGTAAGCTGACTATTTCCATTCCTCCAGGTTCTGAAGGCCTCATGTCCCAGCATGGAGACTCTGGAGATCCCAAGTCTACCTGGATTCTTAGTAATGTCCAGCACCTCCTTGGCTGAAGGAGCAGGGGCTCTGTCCCTCACTGTCCCCATTATCCCTGCAGCCTAGTCTCCAGATGCCATTTTCCCCTAAACAAGGCTCTGGACACTCAGGACAGACTAATGTGGGCCATTTGCTCCAGGCCCCACTTAAGGCATAAAGCAGTCAAGCCAGTCCCCTCTGGGGTCAGTGAGAAGAAAGGACTCCTGTCTGTCTTGGCTGCAGTGTCTCAAGGGAGGCTCTTGTCCCCACTGCCCAGGGGAGCTCCTGGGCTTCTTGGCTATCTGAGAAGGCCCTACTCATTTTTGAAGGGAGAGCACACCAATCTCACCTTTCCGGGTAGCTACTCACAAGAAACTTCCCTCCCTTCAATACTGCTGTCTCCTATCTAAATCACCATTTAGCATCTAACTTATGTCCTGTATGGTTCTGTCTTACTGGCTTTCCCACTAGATCATGAGCTCCTTAGGGGTTTAGACACCATCTGGGACAGCTGTTCCATCCCCTCAACCAGTCCTGGCTGTACTATAATGAGTACTGAAAAATCATGCCTGTCCTCCCATAGGGATGGCTGCTGTTTTCAGAGGCAGAGTGATGAATCCACACCAGGAAGGATGGCCACCGGTGAAGTGCTGCCTCAGACAGGTAGGCAGAGGCCTGGGCTGGAAGTGAATTCATTAGTGATGAAAACTATGGCTGTGGACAGGCCATAATTAGGACAGGCCTAATTTCCTATATCCCAATAGGAAGAGGGGTTCACAAACATTGGTGTGGAAATGCAAACTCCACATCTCTGCACCTCTCTCATTCTACCAAATGCAATCAATAGGTCTGATGCTCAGCAAGCTGCATTTTTTAATTTGAGACAGTATCTCGGTCTGTCCTCAGGCTGGAGTCAGTGACACGTTCTCTGCTCACTGCAGCCTCAACCTCCTGGGCTCAAGCGAGCCTCCTCCTTCCAGCACAGCTGGGACCACAGGCACATGCTACCATGCCTGGTTTTTTTATTATTATTTGTAGAAATGGGGGTCTCCCTATTTTGCCCAGGCTGGTCTTGAACTTCTGGGCTCAATCGATCCTCCTACATTGGCCTCCCAAGGTGACGAGCTTACAGGCAGGTGTGAGCCATTGTGCCTGGCCAGTCTGCATTTCTTATTTTTTTGAGACAAGGTTTTGCTCTGTCACCCAGGCTGGAGTGCAGTGGTGTGACCTCAGCTCACTGCAACCTCTGCCTCCTGGGCTCAAGCAATCTATCCGCCCCAGCCACCAGGTGGGACTCCAGGCATGTAGAGACATGTTTCACCATGTTTCCCTGGTCTTGAACTCCTGAGCTCAAGTGATCCACCTGCCTCTGGCTCCCAAAGCGCTGGGATTACAGGTGTGAGCCAACACACCTGGCCTGCATTTTTAACAAGCAGCCCAACTGCTATGCAGATGGAGAACTTCAGATCACAATCAGAAAACCACGCCCTGACAGTGGTTCTCAAAATACAGCCCCTAGACCAGCAACACCAGCATCACCTGGAAACTTCTTAGAAATGTTAATGTTCTTGGTTTCCCCCAAGACCTACTGACCACAAACCTTGAGGCGAGATCTGGCAATCTGATCTGATGAGCCCTCCAGGTGATTCTGATTCTTGTTAAAGTCTGTGAATCACAGGCCTGAGAAAAGGTAATTTCAAATCAGCAGTAAAGGGAGAAAGTTCTTCCAGCTCCCATGGACTAGTCTCCAGTTCCCATCCACACAACTGATGTGGGATCCGGCTCCTGCTGAGGGCAGTGCATGTGGGCACCACAGGGAGAAGAAGGCCCCAGAGACCCGAGAAGGAAGGTAGGGACCATGGCTTCCTCTTTCTTTATTGGGCGCTTTGTAGATGCCACGCAGGTCTAAAAGTTACACTGTTAAATAATTATTTAAAAACTGACCAGGACGAGGGTCCTGATCCAGAGCTCCAAACCAGAAGCAAAAAGGAATGGGGGCGGTGGGCATTCCTCCAACATCACCAAAACCCAGAAAACGAGGATCCTAAGCTCCTTTGAGGGCCAAATCCAGGCTTGGGCCCTTGGGCTAACCTGCAGGTACCTCTGACTGCATCACACTCAGAGTAAGGTAACCAGCAAGGGGCTGGAGGGAACGGCCAGCCGAGTCCAGACATGGACAGAAGTAACTGGAAGGAGGACGGGAAACGGACAGGTACTGTCCAGCTGTAGACAAGAGAGTGCAGCTAAGGCAGGTCGAGGGGCAGGGGAGAGGCTGGGGGAGCGGTATTGCAGCCATGCAGGAATGCAGCNAAGAGAGTGCAGCTAAGGCAGGTCGAGGGGCAGGGGAGAGGCTGGGGGAGCGGTATTGCAGCAATGCAGGAGTGCAGCCCTGGGTTCTGTCCTGAGCAGCTGGTCAGGGTAGCAGCTGTTAGTTCCCAGATGGAGCTCCTGACCCGAGCCCAGGCAGAGGGCTCACACGTTGTGGGTCCTCTTGGTGAGCTGGGGCTCCTCATCCACCAGCTTGGACTTGAGGTGCTCTTTGTAAGCCAGGATGTCTCCAGGCCACTTGGTGATTGTCTGCTTCTCACAGACCCAAATTTCCTGTGCAACCTAGAAAGCAAAGCCTAGACTTAATCCTGGGCCAGTCACTGTCCCCACCTCTGCCCAGCAGACTTTCTAGGAAGAAAACTCCACCCCCCAAATCCATATCCAGCTCACTGTCTCACGACTTCTAAGTTATTTGGGGTGTTCTAACCCAAGGGTACCATAACCAGGTTTGCGGCCTTCCCAGCCAGGAACTGCTGTGTCACTCCTGGTGTCAGCTCCCTGGCAGGGTCTAGATCTATTTAGAGGCTTCACTCTCAGCTTTCTTTTCTCTACCTCCCATCTTCTCCAGAGCTTCCGAGGAATGAGCAGCTTTTTCTCCAATGACTGTGGTAGCTCTCTGTCTAATCAAAATCCTTCTTAGTAGGAAACTATTTTCGGACTGAAGAATCTTGGGACAGTAGTAAAAGCACTCTGTTTCCTACCCAACTCTCTTTCCCATTTGAACCAAAAATGCCAAGCTGGTTAACATCTCCAGATAGAAGAAATGAAGCATTTCAGTTAAGGCTTTCTAAGTAGCCCCAAAGAGGCATAAGTACTGGTCTTCACCACCTGTGTCTACACTCTGAGCCCCTTCTCTTAATTCAGTAAGTGGGTGTTATGTGCCCTCCACATGCCATGACTATCCTACCCAACCTTCTAAAAGGTCTCTGCTGTGCCTCACCCACTGGCCAGGGCCTCACCTGCTGAATGAGTCTGAAGTCATGGCTGACCAGCATCATACCACCCTCAAACTCATTGATGGCATCTGCCAGGGCGTCGATGGTCTCAATATCCAGGTGATTGGTGGGCTCGTCCAAGAAGAGCATGTGGGGGTTCTGCCAGGCCAGCCAGGCCAGACATACTCGGCACTTCTGCCCGTCTGACAAGTTCCGGATTGGGCTCACCTGAGTGGAACCATGACATACATGTAACTTGGCATCATCCCCACCAAACAGCACAGCTCATCTCTCCTCCATTTCTCCCTGACTCCTCCCATCAGTATTGCCATTTTACAAAAAGTGAGGCTCAGAGAGACCCACTAGTCTCTTGAGGCCTGAAAGAGACTCATCTGGAAACCTGAAGCTCTTGTTATTACTAAGCCCATATCTCTTGGCAATTAAATCTTAATGAATGGTTCAGATCTGCACCCAGAAATTTGTCTTCTAGATTGTGAGTTCCTTTGCCCTCAAGTGCTATGGCACAAGGGCATGTTGAGACTGGCATGCTATCCTTGGCCCCTCAAAATGCCCCCTTACATAACAATCTAGAGTAAAGGAAAGGTAATAGGTTCTTAGGGGAATCAAATGGAGGAGACTCTGGTTTGGACAGCTTCCAAACCTAGGCTGCCAAGACAGTGTCCCCTGACCCACGCAGCCACAGAATCCCAGCTATCTGGCGTTCTCACCACACCCTCCTTTACTGACCTGCTGTTTCCCAGTGAGACCGTATCGCCCAATGATCTTCCTCATTTCTTCCTTCTCCTTGATCTCTGGGTAGCACTTCATCATGTACTCCAAAGGCGAGAGATCTAAGTCCAGCTGCTCTTGTAAATGCTACAGGAAAAATGGAAGCCACCCAGGTGTGACTGCCATCCCGCTTCAAAAGGAACCCTCCTAGGTAACTTCCTATTTCTATCCCAGGCACCTGTTCTGGGTTCAAGAAGCAGGGAGGAGCCACCTAGGCTGGAATTCCTGCCAGGGGGTAGGGGTGGCTGGCTGGAACTCGGCCAGATACAGCACCTTCCCATACCCTGGGCAATTCCCTGGATCCCAACTCCAGGTCCATACCTGATGATAACGCCCTATCTTGACATGAGAGTGTTTTCGGATCATGCCATCTGTGGGTAGTAGCTAGGAAGAAAAAAGTGGAAACATAAGCATGAAACAAAGGAACCCTAGTTAGAAACAGACATAGGCAGAGCAGGCAAACAAACACATGTTCACACTGAACAAGACTCAACTTCCTAAAGAGAATACATCACCAACTCACACACTGCTATTCTGGCCACTCTAAATATATTTAGGAAGATGTACTGAAGCAGATGTTCTCAAGAGGCAAAGATACAATTTAAGTAGTTATGAAATGTCTACTGCAGAATGCACTATACTGTGTAGCAGAGGACTTGGATGTAGGTGCAACATACATTTTCTAAAATTAAAAACAGGTTCTCAAAGTTGTCACTGTCATCAATGGGTTCTTAGAAACAGAACCTATTTTAATGGTCTGGAAACAGACTTTAAGTGAAACAACATATAACAAAACTAATTTTGCCATAGGCTAACTGATATAAACAACAGTTAGGTTCCTGCAGCATTTTTTGGTCACAAAAAAGATCATCAAACTTCTAAATAAAGATCCAAACACTTTCTTTCTTTCTTTTTTTTTTTTTTTTTAAGAGGGAGTCTTGCTCTGTCACCCAGGCTGGAGTGCAGTGGTTCACTGGAACCTCTCCATCTCAGTTTCAAGTGATTCTCCAGCCTCAGCCTCTGGGAGTAGCTGGGATTACAGGTGCCTGCCACCATGCCTGGCTGATTTTTCGCATTTCTAGTAGAGATGGGGTTTCACCATGTTGGCAAGGCTGGTCTCAAACTCCTGACCTCAAGTGATCCACCAACCTTAGCCTCCCAAAGTGCTGGGATTACAGGTGTGAGCCACCGCACCCTGCCAAACGACCCAATCACTTCTAATACATTTAAATACACGTGAGCTACACATACATTTAAGAAAGATTAGTGAAAACAAGGTAAATTATTTACCCAATTTTTGATGAATCAGTGAGTGATGGTAGTTGCAATAGTGGTGGGTTAAGCCAAGGAAGAAATGTTTGCAAAGGGAAAATTGTAAGGAGCACTTCCTACCACCACACAGTTCAAAAATAATCACACATGTGGCTGAGTTGCTGAGTGCATTTGTATGATTATCAGAAATTTTATCAATTTTTCTTTTATAACAATTTATATTCATTCATTCTTTCATTTTCCAACCTGCTTATTCAAGTTTAGGATCATGGCCAGCCAGAGCCCATCCCACCAACCCAGGGAACAGGGCAAGAACCAGTCCTGAAGAGGACACCATTCTATTACAAGGTGTGCTCACACACACCCACACTCATTCAGACTGGAACCACTGAGACATGTCAATTAACCTGACAGGCGTAGCTTTGGGATGTGGGAAGAAACTGAAGTACCCAAGAAAGCCCATGCAGACATTAAGGAGGGAAGTACAAACTCCACACAGACAGTGGCCCCAGCTGGGAATCATTTCTTTTTTTTCATCGATATTAATGAAATGACATTATTTGAGAAGCTGCAACATCCCTAAATGCACAGATGTTCCTATATTCTAATTGCTCTGATTGAAAACAGAAACATGCTCAAACATATACATGTATTCACACACACACAAATACACACAACTCTGACAGACTCCTCCCTACCCTATCCCTGTCCCAGGAAAACAGCCCCCAACTTCAGCACTGTCCAACCAGACCTTCCCCGTCTCCTGTCTGCTGCCCCGCCCCTCCAGAGGGCTCACTCACCACCGAGTGCTCAGGCCCTCCCAAAGTAGCAGCCCCTGAATCACTCTCCTCTTCCTTAGCCATCACAAGGCCTAATCTTAGAAGGATCCACGCCCACCTTGGCACCATACCTCTCCAGTTAGCAGCTTCAGAAGAGTTGACTTTCCTGCTCCATTGGGCCCTACCAGAGCCACTCGTGTGTCAAGGTCAATTCCAAATTCTAGATTATTGTAGATGCAAGGCTGAGGTGGGGATGAGAGAGAGATGGACACAAGGCTAGAGTGCAGATCTGCTCTGACCAGCAGACCAAGCCTGCTGAGTCCCCAGTCACCAACAGAGAAGCAAGGAAGTAGAGGGAGGCAGCACTCATGGCAGACCCCACCTAGCCCACTGCCTCCGCCCACCAACCCAGCTGAGTCGTCTTCCTTCCATATACACGAAGAAAGGCTAACGCAGAGCCTTGGATGAGGCACCCCAGCAGCCACACCTGAAAATCCCCCAGAGCATGTGGGCTAGCAGGTGTGGTCAGCATAGAACAGGAGTGGCTCCCATGAGCTGATACTCACCCTATAAGATACACCCCAGCCACCCAGCCATAATGCCCTGGCATAAACTTACCCCATCTTTTGTATACTTGAAGCTCACATTTTGCACCATAATGACGGGTGGCGGGATCTTGCCACATGGTGGGAAGTAAAATGACAGTGTCTAGGAAGAAAAGAGGGCATTTATCAAGTTGGCTCCTTTCTTACCCATCTCACCTTAGGCCACCCAGCCCCAACCAATCACACCCCACCTTGTCGCTCACGACCCTCTCTGTCAGTCCTGATGCCATCATTTTCTGTAGCGTCTTTTCCTTGCTCTGGGCCTGCCGTGCCAGCTTGGCACTGCCATGACCAAACCTTGCAATGTAGTTCTAAAAAAGACCAAAGGGAGCTTGAAGTATGTGTAGGCGCTCAATAATTCACCTTCAATCCAGAGTAAAAATGGTGATCATAACTTCTTCCCCACCTCCATCAGCACCCCAACTTCTCCCCCACTCCAGCACCCCCACTTCTCCAAATGCCCTCATCCAACTCCCCTGCTTGTTTCATGCAGGAGGCCATGAGCCTGACTCTGCAGTCTCCCTACCTTCATGTGTGCAATCTGATCTTGCTCCCAATGAAACCTCTTCATCTGGTTCTCCTCCAGCTCTAGTCGCGTCTTCACATACTGATCATAATTACCCTGCATGGAAATGTGCCAGGCAAGGCGGGCAGCTTTAACCTGGGTTGCAATCCTGGATTCTCACTCAGAGTTTAGGGGGATGAGGGATGGCACTGACTTGGCCCTGGCTCTAAGGCTGTGCAGTAAGAAGAGAGGAAGTGCATTACAGAAGCATATCCTAACCTCAAATTGGAGTCTTATCAATTCTATGCCCTTCGCTCAGCCCAGCCAGGGCCAGGCTCCACAGCAAATCCTTAGATTAGTCAAAAAGACACCTGTGGCACTGGGAGTGCCTGAAAGTCATGGTCATACGACATCATGAGGCTCAGAGCCTTCCAAAACCACCTCCTATTCCTCCCCGCACCCCGAGAGGCTGATGCCCCACAGACTACAAGAGCTGTCTCCAGATGGGAAAACAGACCAGTCAGATTTAGAAGCTGACAAACCTTGTATAAGTGGATTGCCATGGTTTCTATCTGCAAACAAAAACGGGACTCAAGCTAAATATCCAACAGAAAGGGCCTAACAAGTCACAGGATAAACACATAATGAAATACTATGCAGTCACTGAAAAGATTGTGGTTGATTTATACATACTCACATGGAAAGCAGTCCAAATATACTAAATTTAAAAAGCAACCTACAGAATGATTATTAAAACTAACTGTGGCCAGGTGCAGTAACTCACACCTGTAATCCCAGCACTTTGGGAGGCCGCGGGTGGATCACTTGAGGCCAGGAGTTTCAGAGCAGCCTGGCCAACATGGCGAAATCCCGTCTCTACTGAAAATATAAAAATTAGCCAGGCATGGTGCCATGCGCCTGTAGTCTCAGCTACTTGGGAGGCTGAAGTGGGAGGATCACTTGAACCTGGGAGGCAGAGGTTGCAGTGTGTCAATATCATGCCACTGGATTCCAGCCTGGGTGACAGAGTGAGACCCCATCTCAAGAAAAAAAAAAAAAAAAGAAAAAAAAGACTGCAATTGTATAAAAAGAAAAAGATATGTATATATGAAATGTTCTATAAATGCTTACAAGTATACAGGAAGTTTCTGGAAAGCTATATTAAAAACACTAATACTCCTATGACTGTGAGTGAAGAGGACATCAATTGTTCCTTCCTTATGTGCTTTTTGAAATATAAAATGAAAAGGCAAGGCACAACAGTGGGCTGTTGAGATCCTCACCCCCATTCTCCTGTGGTCATGGGAGGTGGGGTAAATGTGCTGACTCTAGTGAAGCAGAGTTAAGAAGGCATTCGAGAAGGCAGAGGGAGGCCCGGTGCGGTGGCTCGCGCCTGTTATCCCAGCACTTTGGGAGGCCAAGGTGGGCAGATCACTTGAGGCCAGGAGTTCAAGACCAGCCTGGCTAACATGGTAAAACTCTGTTTCTACTGAAAATACAAAAACTACCCAGGCGTGGTGGTGCATGCCTATAGTACCAGCTACTTGGAAGGCTGAGGTACAAGAATGACTTGAACCCCAGGAGGTAGAGATCACAGTGAGCTGAGATCGTGCCAGCCTGGGTGACAGAATGAGATTATGTCTCCAAAAAAAAGAAGCAAGGCAGACGGGAGCAGGGCCTGCCTGGGCACCATGAAAAGTCAACTTCTTTGCCAAAAGGCAAACATATACCATGTGCACAGGCTGCCAACCCATGGCCTATGGCCTGAAAGCAATGACTTTGGGATCAAAATAAAACAGGCAGCAGGACTCCTTGTCTGTATCTTTTTACAGCAATAGGTAGAAAATAGCTGCTAGGCAAGTCTGTCTTTTTTTTTTGAAATGGAGTCTTGCTCTGTCACCCAGGCTGGAGTGCGGTGGCGTGATCTCGGCTCACTGCAACCTCTGTCTCCAGGGTTCATGCAATTCTCCTGCCTCAGCTTCCCAAGTAGCTGGGATTACAGGCACCCGCCACCGCACCTGGCTAATTAGTTGATACAGGGTTTCACCATGTTGGCCAGGCTGATGTCGGAACTCCTCACCTCAAGTGATCCACCCACCTCGGCCTCCCAAGTGCTCGGATTACAGGCATGAGCCACCATGCCCGGCCCTCTTTTTTTTTTTAAAGAGAAATTCAGAGAATTGGTAAGCACAGAGATATCTATGAGAGAAGCTGAGGCCCACTTACCGTATAATACTTCAGTTTCTTGTTGTGCATGTGAATGATATTGGTACAGACACCATTCAGAAAATCCTGGGAATGGGAGACGAGGACCAAGATGCGCTTAAAACTGCAAAACCAAACAACCCATCAGTGAAGAGCTCAACAATGGGAGCTAGCTGACAACCGCTGAACTGAGAGTCAGGCCCATCCTTATACCTAAGCACCTTTTAGATGCGTTGTCCAATTCCTAGCTGTCAGTAAGCACCTAAGCCACCACTGCACAATCTATCCGTAACAGATTTGTACGCCTTTCAGTGTGGTGAGACAGATTGAGTTTCCTCAATCTTCTGTTCTAATTTCCAACAGAATGGAGTGGAGATAGTTGCAACAGTGATAGTAAACGGAAATGTGTATATACACAAATACACTCATGAACGTATCCAAAACTGTGGGTGGGAAGAACTGGTAAAGACAGAGTAAAAAACAAAATGCTTTACTTTTTGAAAGAAGGTACTAAGTCACTGTACCACTAACAACTTTCTTTAAAAATTGGTACAATATTCCAACTTATTCAGTTCTTTAGCCATAGAAAGACCATGAACATATTGGCTATATTTTCCTTTGTCACTGCATCATGATCTCAGATGGATTACTGTCTTTTCTTCTTCATACAATTAAGAAAAGAAAAATGTCTTTAAGATCTTGCATTTGAAATACGGAAAAAAACCAAGAGAAAAAAAAAAAAAAACAAGGCTTTTTAAAAAAATGCTCATACATTTCAAATTAAAGAAAAACAATGAAACAAAAAGGCCAGCCCTAAACAGCCCTAAAGGTGCTCACTGCTTGTCCAAGCAAGTGAACTCTGGTCTTCTTTCAGTTCCTTTCTCACTGGTGTAATATCAGTGCAGTTTCTGGGCATCCATTTTCTAGAATCCCCCTTTGGGACCCTGCCCGCTCACATCCCCCATTCCACCCTCTTACGTTTTTAGTTCTTCTTCCAACCACACACAAGCATCTAGGTCCAGGTGGTTGGTGGGCTCATCCAGGAGCAGCATGAAAGGCCGAATAAAGAGGGCTCTGAAGGACAGGAAAGGAGACAGAGGCACCTCAGAATCATAATGGATGTTACACAGGAGAGGACCAACTTGCCTGCTACATGCAATTAGGGGTAGGTTCCTGGCCTGAGTCTTGAAATTAATTCTAGGCTCTGTACCTCAGAGGGAAAAGGAGAAGTAGGACAGAAACAAGAGCTGAAGAATGGAGGTTGAAGAGTAGGCTACAGGGCTCAGAAGCACAGAAGTACAGTCTGAGGCAAGGCTGTAGAAGTCTTTATGAGTCTATGAGTCTTATACACTGAAGTTGGAGACCACAAGGAAGACAAAAAGATACAGAGGACATAAACTGCTAAAGCAGATTAGACCTATCCGAAGGCCTAAAGATAGTTAGACCTATCTGGTTGGGTGGCCAAGGCTAGCAAGGTATAGACTCTAAAGCTCTGGTTCCCAAACCAGAAATCTGTGTTTTTAAAAGCTCCTTAGGTGAACTGGAGGCAGCTAATCCTTGCTAGCATGTGAAACCACTGTGCTCATGTTCTAAAGCACACGCAGGCAACTTTCTAGAGCAGGATATCAAGTCTTATAAACTCCCTTCACAGAAAATGATGGGACAAGGAATTACCTGTTTAAACTAGTGACGCTGGGGGGATTATTGGCAGAATGCTGGTCTATAGAGACTCACTTTGAGTCCAGGCCACAAGAGAATAAGAACAATAACATCATAATAGCTGTCTCACATACTAGAGCACAAAAAAGGTGGAAAAGGAATCATGGTGGGAGGACAGAAACAGACCTACTCTACCATTTTCCCTTCGACTACCCCTAGGATCTCTAAACCCAACCTTCTGTTGGGTGCTGGGAATCCAACAGAAGACTGAGTCACTCTTGACCACTTGAGCCAGGAAGCTCTCACTCTGGCCCATACACAGTACCCCCTCCCTCTCCACACTGCAGACGTCCAGGAACTCCTGTTCCAAACAGTTCCACTGAAGTCAACATTAAACTCTGGAGAGATGGGGCAGCTATGGGGTTAGGGAAGGAGGGAGGGACTCACCTGGCAAGGGCAACCCTCATCCTCCAGCCCCCACTGAAGTCTTTCAGCTTCTTGCGCTGCATGGCAGGTGTGAAACCCAGTCCGTGCAAGATCCGCGAGGCCCTCATCTCTGCCTTGTCGGCATCCAGCTCCTCCAGGCGTTCATAGAGCTCCATGAGCTTCTCACACTCCGCTGTGGACAGTGCATGGCCATAAGCTCCTGGGGGCCTTCCTAGAAGCCCACCCCCACGCCCAGGTCTGGAGCCCTACCATCCTCATGAGCCAGCCGCTCTGCCTCCCTCTCTAGCATGGCCCGCTCTGTGTCGACTTCCATCACACACTGCAAGGGTGTCTTGTCACTAGGGGGCATCTCTCGAGTCAGATGGTAGATGTCGATATGCTCAGGGATGGGCACTTCACGTTTCCCAATAGCAGAGAGCAACATGGACTTTCCTGAGAGGGGAGAGGAGCAGACGCTTGGTACAGTGAAATTCCCTATTCTTCTTCACCACTGGTTCTTCCACCCCAGCCAAACTGGGACCTCATCCATTTTTCTTGAGGACCTTCCTTCCCTTCATTCGCTCAAATCTTGCCAGCCCCCATTCTTGAGATTCCTTTCTGACTTTCCTCCAATTCTTGCCCCGCCCCTTCTCTGAAGCCTTTTTCATTTACCACAGCTTCACACGCCCTGACCAACTTCTCCAGCACCTGCTGTCTGTAATTACTGATGTGGTACAGGGTGGATGTACCCTTATCTGAAAACCCAAAATGCTCCCAAATCCAAAATCTTTTCAGTGCTGACCTGAAGCTTAAAGGAAATGCTAATTGGAGGATTTCAGGTTTTTGGATTAGGGATGCACAGCCAGTAAGTATAACACAAATATTCCAAGATCCAAAACACTTGTGGTTCTAAGCATTCCAGATAAGGGATACTCAACCTGTACATACCACATACTGCTCTGCATTGCTAGTTCCTTTTCCCTGGACATATCTGGTCTCCCACCCATATTCTAAATGCCTTGCTCTGAACACAGCTGGTGCTAAATAAATACTTATGAGTGACAGATGAGCCAAGGAGAGATACCTCCCACCTCCCCTTCCAAGGGCCTCACCAATTCCATTTAAGCCAATGAGGCCATAGCGACGGCCTGAGTTTAATTCCAGTTTGGTGTCACTGAGCAGCTCTTGACCGTGAAAGGTGAGTGACAGGTTGATAATGTGAACGTCAGTACTGTTGGGGTGAGAGGCCAGGACGCCAGTGACAGCTCGAGCAGCAGCTTTCTTCATCTCAAAGTCCTCGAGCTCCTTGGTCAGCAAATCCACTTCTGGGGATAGAAAAGCAGTGTTTGGGAAGATGGCTGTGAGATAGACTCGGCTCTCCACAAAGAGGAACATCCTGAAGGACTGGGCTCCAATCCTGCTGAGCAGGCTCAAATGTTTCTCAAGCTTTAGGGTGCACACTGACACAGAGCTGCCCCAACAGTCTGCTCGCTTGGACATCCGTCCTTTTAATTATAACCTCTCTTGTCCTCTCACGTCTCTGTTTACCTATGTCCATCATTCATAACTTCCTGTCCTGCACTGCTGTGGCCAGGAATAAAACTTCCCCACAGCCTGGCTTTATTGCTCCTTCTAATTGCTTTTTAACTCCCCACTTTCTGAGTGCCTATCTGTTACAATTTGCAAGACTAATTCTGCTTTCCTCTTCAAACATTTACTTAGTGTCTACCTGAGAAGCAGGTCATTAAAAAAAATTACCCAAGACATGATCCTTGCACTCAAAGATCAAATAATTTAGATAAACAGGAGATACAACATAAAAAGGTAAGTAACATGAAAAGACAGCAAAGGGGTACAGAGAATGGAAATACCGAGGTCAGGTTTGACTGAGAGAGGCTTTTCTATATTGAGCTAGGCCTTGACAGAAATGTCAAATGCAGCTAGCAAAAACATGATGGTAGTAGAATTCAGTGTGTGACAGGACAGAGATGTGCTGACTACTCAAGAGGCAATCAATAGTCTGGGTAGACAGAGAGCTGTTTAGAAAGTTTTCAGAGGGCAAGGAAGGGGGCTGGGATTGGACCGCCAAGGGCCTGGAACATTCTCTACCGCATATTGCCATGTTTCCCTGTCTAGATGTTAAGTTTTTGGAGGGAACGCTGTAGTGCCTCCGTGTGTAGCACCATGTTGAGCACTTGAGAAATAATAATTATTTCCCAAAATATAAATAACAGAAAGGCAGCTCTCTCCCAGGAAAAAACCCCATAAAACAACTCATAAGTTACTCTCTGGTAGGTGGAGTCACTATCCCTGTGAGGACAAGTGTATGGTGTAGCCAAGAACCTGACACATTGGCCACCATGTGTAGAAATGGAAACTGAGAAAGGGTCAGGGAATTGGCCCCCTCCTCACAGTCTAACAGAGCGGCAAGGCAGCGTGGCAACTCCCACATCCGCTTGCCACGGAGTATGTGAGAACCTTGTCTTCGGCTTCCTTGCTCAATGACAGGGTGGCACAAACTCAACTCTACTGACTTGATTCATCATGAAAAGTTGAGTTGCATAACACCAGATATATTGTCCGCTGCCCCCAGCGTCGAGATTCCCACTCTAGCAGGGGCATGCATTCAGTCTTAGCAACCATCCTCAACTCATCCCTCCCTCAATTCACCTGTGGTCTCTCTGCCATTGGCCTCATTTTTCTCCTCTGCCACCTGTGGTTCTGTGACAGCATCTCCATTTTCTTCATGTCCTTTTCTGGGCCGCTGTCGAGCTTTGGCAGCCTCCTTCTTTTTGGCTGCCTTCTTCTTGGCCAGGTCGGAGGGCATGATGATGGCCCACAGGAGTAGGATACTGTTCTTTCAGGGAGCCTGAAGGAAGGCAAACAGATACCCCCAAACTCTAAACTTACTGGTAAGAATGCCTGGGTCCTGCTCCATCTCTCTCAGGAATCCGCCTATCAATATCAAGCCTCTGATGCCCTGATCTGTCCCTGTCTCTTCCCTCCCAACTTGGTCAGGGTCTCTCAAACCAATGCCGATTCTCAGCCGCTCGTCCAATCTTAACATCTCTTCCCACAGGCACCAGTCCCCACGGACTGCCTGACTCTGGAAATGCTCCTTCTTTCAGGCCCTCCGGCTGGGAACCAGTTTCTGCCCCTCAGCAGACGTTCCCGTCTCCAGTTTCCCTACAACTTGGCTCTTTGCACTCAGCCGGCCACCTCACTTTCCGGGCTTCCTTCTCCCATCCGTCTCGGGCCTCTTCTCGGTCGTCCCTCTCCACATTACCCGGTCGTTGACCCCAGCCTCTTGCCGGGACGCACTCGTCCTCGCCCGCGTTGAGTCCCATCCGAGTCTCCACGCTCGTCACCCCTGGGTCCTCCCCCACCCCACCCGTCAGCTTCTCTCCCATTGCCCTATCTTTTCCCTCGCAGAGCCCTCCAGCCAGGCCCCGTCCCTCCTTCCTCTTCTAATACTCTTTCCCCCTCACCGGCGGGTACCCTCTCCCTACAGCGCCCCTTCCCCTAACTCACTGGGCCTCGCCGCTCGGCCTCTGTCGCAACAGAGCTGCTCCCTGGGCTCCTCCGCGTGCGGCCGGCTCACCAGCCAATCACGGCCTCGGGTGGCTTTAGGCGCACCGTCGTGCGGCCTCCTGGGAAATGTAGTCCTCAAGCCGCAGCGGCCAAGAGTGAGACCCACCTTGAGGACTACCATGTATCCCAGGGACCTCGCGGGGCCGCGTGACGCCATCAGGATGCGCGAGGCTCGGAGAGGGGTGGGATTACAGTCCAAGAGCTCTCTGCTACCTGGCCTGCTTCGCGCGCTGGAAACTGCAAATACCAGATTGGTCATCCGATAAGCCGGCTGAGCCTTCCAGCCGTCACCTCACCTCTCGAAAATCGATTGAGCTGTTGTGGAGTTACCGAGTTCTTAGAGATCCCTAACCGACTCAGGCAACAGGGCGTACGACTACACATCCCAGCTTGCCTCAGCGGGAGTAGGTCGAAACAATGGGAGAGGAGAGGTGGGAGGTGAGAGGAGGAGGAATAAAAGGAAGGGGGCGATGGGCAGGGGTCCCAGAAAGCGGGGCATCACTGCGAAGATATTGCCAACAGAATTCCTTCACGAAAGAAAGCACTTTCGTTTCATGAAACCGTAATTTTAGAGGCTGGTTCATTATAAAACTTTTAGAAGGTGCCAGTCGTTGTCTTGGAACCTCGGCCGCTTAGCCTACCCACTCCAGAATTGTTAGGTTCCCACTAAAGCCATGCAAGTTTGGTGGAAAGATCCCTGAGATAAGGCCCTTTGACCAAGATTTCGTTTTATTAACAGTTAGCTATGCTACCGGGCCCGTTACTTTCCCTTTGAGTCTCACTGTGTAAAATCTCTCACATGACAGTAAGTTTGGGCTGGATAGTGTAAAAATAAATACAATTTCTCACAGACTTCGCATTACCTACATTGTAAATTGCAAATGTGTAGCCTCAGGTACAAGGCAGGCCTTTTGTGATCTTTGTTACTTCTCCAGGCTCCTGTGCAGCGGGACCCTCACCATCAGTGACACGTGGGGAAGCAAAGGGAGCTGTTGCTCCCTGTAAGCATATTCTCCAAATGTGGCACCTTTTCGCCCACGGTCCATGACTCAAAAACGAGAACTAGTTTTTCTTCTCAAACTTAATAATTCAGTAGAACTTAACTACTTATATACTTCAGAGATTAACCATGCTATTTTACACCTGCTTTCCTTTGAACATACATTTTTCTAGAATATCCTCCACAATGAAGTGCCTACTATCTGTTAGGCTCAGATATACGTGCTGGAGTTGCAATGGTGAAAAGTCCACTCCCTGACCGCAAGGAGTTCATATTGAAGAAGGAACATGTGATAAGTAAACAGGCTGGGTGTGGTGGCTCACGCCTGTAATCCAAACACTTTGGGAGGAGAGTTCAAGCCTGCAGTGATCTATAATCAAACCACTGTACTCCAGACTGGGTGACAGAGCTAGACCCTACAACAAAACAAACCAGACATTGACACTATGACATTAAGTGCCCTAAAAGAAGTGACTTATGTGTGCTGCTGTAACCACACATTTTTGTTTGTTCTCTGTAACCAACGTTTACAGTGTGGAATACAGTCATGAGCTGGGCGTGGTGGCTCATGACTGTATTCCCAGTGTGCTGCTGGCGTACCTAGGTGGAGACCTCACTTGGCATAGCATAATTAAGGGTATAACCCCAGGTCTACCCTTCATTGTGTGGCCTTGGGCAAAGTACATGTTCTCTGTAAAATGGGAATGATAGTTTTAAAAAGAATACAGTTAAATGACTGTAAATCCCTTCTGTATGAAGCAAAGGAGTTATTTGATTGTGGATCATATAAAAAGCACTCATTTGGGCCGGGCGCGGTGGCTTGCGTCTGTAATTCCAGCACTTTGGGAGGCCCAGGCAGGTGGATCCCTTGAGCTCAGGAGTTCAAGACCAGCCCTGGCAACATGGCAAAGCCCCATCTCTACAAAAAATACAAAAATTAGTCGGTGTGGTAGCGCACACCTGTGGTCCCAGCTACCCAGAAAGTGAAGCCTGCAGCAAGCCCAGATCAAACCACTGCACTCCAACCTGGGTGACAGAGCAAGATTCTGTTTGAAAAAACAAAACACAACAACAAAAAACACAGAGTCAAGCGCCTGTGCTTCCTAGGAATGATAATGCCTCTCCTTCCCCAGCCTCATTCTAAAAATAAGAACAATTACAAAGAACGTTTATTATGCTCTTTCATTTACGCCATCACATTAAATCCCCCCAACAACCTCTGAGGTGAGTATTATTACCATTTTACAGATGAGGAAACTAAGGTGACAAGCAGCTCTGTTGCCCAGGCTGGAGTGCAGTGGCGCAATCATGGCTCACTGCAACCTCGACCTCCTGGGCTCAAGCGATCCTCTCACCTTGGCCTCTCAAGTAGCTGGGACTATAGGCAAGCACCATTATGCCAGGCTAATTTTTGTGTTTTTTGAATGAGGTTTTTCCACGTTGCCCAGGCTAGTCTGGAATTCCTGAGTTCAAATGATCTCCCAGAGTGCTAGGATTACAGTCCCAGGCATGAGCCACTGCATCCGCTACAATTTTTAAATTTTGTGTAGAGATGGCATCTTCCTATGCTGCCCAGGCTGGTCTCAAACTCCCAGGCACAAGAAATCCTCCTGCCTTGACCTCCTGAAGTACTGGTATTACAGGTGTAAGCCACTGTCCCTCTCCGCGCCAACTCCACCCTGGGATTAGATAGAGAGAAGAACTCAGGATGAGGGGAGAAGAAATAGGGAAAGAGAAATGGGAAAATGGGAGAGAAAAGGAGGTGAGTAAAGAGAGAGGAGAAAAGGACTGGCTAAATTTGAGAAAATCACAGGAGGTCAGTGCTGGAGAATTACCTAGGAACTTAGTAACTGAAAAGACTCTAGATCTGCACTGTTCAATACAGTAGCCTGCAGCCACGTGTGGCTATGGAGCACCTGAAATGTGGCTAGTCTGAATTGAGATTTGTTGTTAAGTGTAAAATACCAGAATTCAAAGCTTCCGTATGACAGAAAGAATGTAAAATATCTCATCAATAATTTTTCATATCAATTACATGTTGAAATGCTTTGGATGTATCTAATAATACAATAAAATATTAAAATTAATTTCATCTATTTTTTTTTTTAGCCTAAAAAATGTGGTTACTAGCTAGATGCAGTGGCTCATGCCAGTAATCTCAGCACTTTGGGAGGCCAAAGCGGGTAGATCACCTGACGTCAGGAGTTCAAGACCAGCCTGGCTAATGTGGTGAAACCCAGTTTCTAGTAAAAGTACAAAAAATTAGCCGGGCGTGGTGTCACGCACCTGTAATCCCAGCTACTCAGGAGACTGAGGCAGGAGAATTGCCTGAACCTGGGAGGTGGAGGTTGCAGTGAGCCGAGATCACACCATTACACTCCAGCTTGGGCAACAAGAGTGAAACTGTTTCTCAAAAAAAAAAAAAAAATTTGGTTACTAAAAAATTTTAAACTATATATATGGCTCACATCTGTTTCTTACACTAGATTTCTACTGGACAGCGTTAGTCTAGAAATCTTCTGACCTTGAGCTAGCTATCTCTGCTGTTTCCCAGAGTCTCTTCCAACAAGTCATTTACCACCTATCATGTACCAGTTGATGAGGAAAGATTCAGTTGCAGTCTAAGGATGAGACTAAAACAGGGACAACGGGTGCTGGTGGTTAATGTATCAGTGAGTTCTATCTTAATACTCCTAGAATGGTGTATATAAGATATACATACAAGATATTCTTGAATGGTTCTTAACTTTACCAGCTCCAGTGTTCCCTTTCAATAACATTTTTTTGAGACAGAGTTTCGCTCTTGTTGCCCAGGCTGGAGTGCAATGGCTCAATCTTGGCTCACTGATTCAAGCAATTCTTCTACCTCAGCCTCCCAAGTAGCTGGGATTATAGGTATGTGCCACCATGCCTGGCTAATTTTTTGTATTTTTTGTAGAGACTGGTTTTCTCCATGTTGGTCAGGCTAGTCTCAAACTCCTGACCTTAGGTGATCTGCCTGCCTGGGCCTCCCAAAGTGCTGGGATTACAGGCGTGAGCCACTGCGCCTGGCCTTAGTAACATTTTTATAACCCCCTGTTTACTATTTTGAAACGAAGTTCATAGATGATATAGCCTAACTACATACATAATTTCAAAACAATGATAGTGTCTGAACCATAAAAGAAGGAAGAAATAAAAGGAAACACTTTATAATAAGATTACAATTTTATTTCAGTATGCTAGAAAGCATAATTAGTCAGATGCTTGTATTTATGCATAGGAGCACCTTGAATGTGACAGTGCAAATGCAGACTGAACGCCATGAATAACACTGTCATCAGTGACACTGTTCTCCAAAATGGTGAGTAACTCCTAGGATATTCCCGAATACATCAAAGTATAATCTTCCTTCTGATAACATGGTGGTTACATTCCTTAAAAATTTAGCACATTTCACACCCCTAAAAGATTACTTTGTTTTTTGTATATAAGACACAGGCGGCCAGGCTTGGTGGCTCATGCCTGTAATCCTAGCACTTTGGGAGGCCGAGGGGGGTGGATCACAAGGTCAAGAGTTCAAGACCAGCCTGGCCAACATGGTAAAACACCATCTCTGCTAAAATTACAAAAATTAGGCAGGCGTGGTGGTGGGTGCCTGTAATCCCAGCTACTAGGGACACTGAGGCAGAGAATTGCTTGAACCTGGGAGGAGGAGGTTGCAGTGTGCAGAGATTGCACCACTGCACTCTAGCCTGGGCAACAGAGTGATACTCCGTCTAGAAAAAAAAAAGACACAGGCACATCAGATGATTATAACCAGTTTTGTTTTGTTTTGTTTTTAATCTATATACATGTTCAATAGGACATGAGAAAGCTGTGTGGAATCAGCACAGTTTTCTTTTAGTAGAGACAGGGTTTCACCATGTTGGCCAGGCTGGGCTTGAAGCCTTGACCTCAGGTGATCCACCCACCTCGGCCTCCCAAAGCGCTGGGATTACAGGTGTGAGCCACTGCGCAGGCCTAGGACAGTTTTCTTGTGTGATACCATCTTGCAATGTGCAAGACATGGAGCCTCCTTGGCCCCTCTCTCCCAATCATTTGATAACAAAATTGCCCAGTACATTTGCAAATTGCTCCTTAGGGGGGTGCCATTCTGGTTGGGGAACCACCGTGGTGGTCCGAAGGCCCTTCCTGTTCCCTGTCCCCCAGACTTGCCTTGGGTTGTTCCCGCACCAGGCTCTAAGATGCCCTGGGCCTTCCCAGTTCTTCTCTAAGCCAATGTTTTCTCTCTTAGGACATTCTAGTGCTCTTTGCCTGGAAAACTGTCCACTTCATGTCTGGATGACTCTTCCTGACCCTTTGGATCTCAGTATTGCCAAATTCCTAATCTAATTTAATACTGTTTAGTTTTTCCACAGGACTCTGTGCTTTTCTGCAATGGATTGGGATTTCTACCCGTTTTATTCTTGCTATGTCAGTGTGCTTATTGCCTGTCTCCCTCAACTCTCAGTTTCCTGAGAGCAGGGACCATGCCTATCTCGTCCACCACTTATTTCCCCAGCACTCACGAAGATGCCCGGATCTTAGCTTCCTTAGATGGACGTACGTGCCTGGAAAACAACAAACACTTCTTAGGTAACTGAAAGGTTGATGGGATTCCCCAGCTAACTGGGAGAAGCACACTCCCGAGGGTGGGGGCATGTTTTTTTCCAGGGCAGATGGGGTTCAGCCGAAGCTACGGGGCATCTTTGGTCCAGTCGGGATTTGCCTGGATTCGCGTCTGTGGGGGCGCACGCGTCTTTCCGGTGGGCGGCCAGTTGGGGACCAGCCACCAGGATCCCAGCCGAGGCTGAGCGCGGTGCAGGGAAGCTGTGGGAGCGACCATAGAGAGAGCGCGCGCTGGCGGAGCGAGCGGCCGGATGCGGTCACCATAGAAACAGGTGACTGACAGGCAGCGGAAGAGGAAGTTGCGGGCCAGGGCTGTGAGGTGGCAGCGGCTGCAGCGGCGGAGCCGGCGCCTCAGCGGGCACTGGGGTCTGTTCCCCCTTCCCCGTCCCTGCTCCCTGCCAGGCGCGCGCGGGACGCCGCTCTTGGTCCCCACGCCCCCGCCCCGCCCCGCCCCGTCCCGGGACGCCGGAGAGCCCCCTGCCGCCCTTTATCCGGCGTCCGCTGGTCCTGGGCCCTGAAACCCGGGCCTCCTCCCCGCGGGGCTTGGGCGTCCCTCTTGGTCCTGCGCTCGCTGCCTCGGTGCTATCTCTGGCGCGGCCTCTGCTCCCACCGACGGGCCTGAGAACGAGGTCTGTGCCTCAGTCTCCCAGCCGCGACCTCCGACCCCGGCTCGCAGAACGATCAGAGCCGGACTCCCGAGCCCCCTTCTCAGCAGCCGGGTGACGTGGCCAGTTTATTTCTGTTTTGAAACGAACGGCGAGGACTCGCGTCGGGCCTTCGTTCTAGGGCTAGACTTGGTGTCTGATCGCCGAGAGGTAGAGCAGGGGCGCCGGGCCCCCGGCAGGGATCCTGTCGGAAGCCGGCTGCGCTTCTGTTTGCGTTCTCAGAATCCTCTCTGTTTGCTTTTGGTTTGTTTCGTTTGGCCTCTGGGGCCCTGGTAAAACCAGGCACCGAATCGCTCGCACACAGCAAGAGCTCCAGTCCCTGCCTGCGGTCTCCTCTCAGCAGCTGGGGTTCCCAGGAGAATGCCCTGCAAGATGGTTCCATCGGCCATGGCGCTCCTGAGAGGCTGTCAGTGCTGAGTCATCGATCCGTCTAGCTCATTCGGGTGGGCAGAACTTGTGTGTGCCATGCGAGTGGCTCCTGGCCGCTCCTGAGTGGGAGGCGGGGTTCCTGTAGCCATTGCGTCTCCTCACGCGACGAGCAGAGTAGAAGGAGGCTCTGGCCCCTTCCCTTGTGCCCGCTGAGCCTGCTGCGGTGGTTCAGCAGCCCCGTCAGTAGCCTGCCTGAGGACCCGTGCCAGAGCCAGGCATTCTTCAGGAAATGCCCACTGAGGCCGGCTCCGGCTCCTCTGGTTGGGGGCTGTTGTTTTTGATTGATCGTGTGCTTTCCCCTAACTTCTTATTGCTTGCTGTCATCTGTTGACTTAGGCCCAGTCTGCAGATGTGTATAGTACTCCTTTTTGGGTTAG
This sequence comes from Cebus imitator, assembly GCF_001604975.1. NCBI lineage: Eukaryota > Metazoa > Chordata > Mammalia > Primates > Cebidae > Cebus > Cebus imitator. The sequence continues at coordinate 7,760,148 of NW_016107335.1, read as the reverse complement.
CTTTGGCGGTATTTAGTTTTACTTCCTCCTCTTTCTACTGGAAGACAGACCATAGTCCTAGTGTGAGTGAAATTGATTGTTACATGTATTGCCGTGTGGGCTGGGGGTTAGATCCGCACCTTCACAGTTGAAGACCAGGCAGAGGGAGTTGTGAAGACAGGACAGTCAATCTTCTTGGGGATGCTGAGCCTGGAAGCCAGTGTGCCTTGCTCTGTTGTTGGCCTCATTGACCCCAGGTTCCCTGGTTAAAACTTCAGGCCTACCACTGGCCTGGTGCCCATCAATCCATTGATCCTTGAGGTTGTGCCCCGTGGGGCACCCACATGGCAGGGCCTACCACCATGCGACTGAGCTCCCTGTTGGCTCTGCTGCGGCCAGCGCTTCCCCTCATCCTAGGGCTGTCTCTGGGGTGCAGCCTGAGTCTCCTGCGGGTTTCCTGGATCCAGGGGGAGGGAGAAGATCCCTGTGTGGAAGCTGTAGGGGAGCGAGGAGGGCCACAGAATCCAGATTCAAGAGCTCGGCTAGACCAAACTGATGAAGACTTCAAACCCCGGATTGTCCCCTACTACAGGGACCCCAACAAGCCCTACAAGAAGGTGCTCAGGTGAGAGCTACGTGTGTGCATAGTCTCCAGACACTGGCCCTGTTTTGGGCTGGTGTAAATTCTTGCTTCTGCCTTTCTGTTGGCAATTGGTGTCAGGTGACTTGGAGCTATTCTGTCTTATTTCCCATTAATGGTTTTTGTTTTTTCTCTCCTTCTCAGATCTTAGACAGTCTCACTCTTTGGTGTTAAATTAGGCTTAGATGTTCTTGAACAGAGTTGGAATTGCATCTAACCCATCTAATCTATTCTTAGTAGACTCCCTCTCCTCCCAAATCAATTCCAGTGTCAGCTACTTAGTGGATACTCAGTTCAGAACCTAATTAATATTGACAAGGAAGGAAGTTTCTCCCTTCTCAGCCCCAACTCACCCACCCCTAGAGGGAGATGTATATACTGAATAAGCTGGTTTCCTGAAGATGAGGTAGTTGACCCCTGGCACACTGGTCTCTCCACAGGACTCGGTACATCCAGACAGAGCTGGGCTCCCGTGAGCGGTTGCTAGTGGCTGTCCTGACCTCTCGAGCTACACTGTCCACTTTGGCTGTCGCTGTGAACCGTACAGTGGCCCATCACTTCCCTCGGTTACTCTACTTCACTGGGCAGCGGGGAGCCCGGGCTCCAGCAGGGATGCAGGTGGTGTCTCATGGGGATGAGCGGCCAGCCTGGCTCATGTCAGAGACCCTGCGCCACCTTCACACACACTTTGGGGCCGACTACGACTGGTTCTTCATCATGCAGGATGACACATATGTGCAGGCCCCCCGCCTGGCAGCCCTTGCTGGCCACCTCAGCATCAACCAAGACCTATACTTAGGCCGGGCGGAGGAGTTCATTGGTGCAGGCGAGCAGGCCCGGTACTGTCATGGGGGCTTTGGCTACCTGTTGTCACGGAGTCTCCTGCTTCGTCTGCGGCCACATCTGGATGGCTGCCGAGGAGACATTCTCAGTGCCCGTCCTGACGAGTGGCTTGGACGCTGCCTCATTGACTCTCTGGGCGTCGGCTGTGTCTCACAACACCAGGTGACAGCTCTTTCAAGTCAGTCCCAGACCCTGATAAGCTAGTGGGGGATGAGTGATTGGCCTTCCTTCCAGTAGCCCCTCGGAGGCCATTGTTCACCTTTCCTGGCCACTGGCCACCCGGTGGACCCTCGGTTGCTCACTTTGGCAATCTGAGGACCTAGGGCTATCAAAAGTGGTATCTTGTTAGGGACCCCTAAGCAAGACCAAAGGGTGCTGTTACTCACCGCCCTCTTGCACTCCACACCTCCCCCGACATGGCAATGTGGGCATGTCTTAGAGATGACCACTCCTCAGAGAAGTGAGGTGATCACTTTTCCAGCCTAGAGGGCTTCCCTGTTTGTTGTTCTGGAGAAGAGTGGAAGAGCCCAGAGGTGGCATATCCTCTCAAACCAAATTATTGGGAAGATTTTCTATCTTGTGGCTTTCATTTCCTTGAGGAACAATGGGATTCTTTGGGGGAGGAGAGTATCCTTGTTATTATTTTTAGTATTTTATTTCTGTGATTGCTCCTTGCAGAGTGGGGCTAGCCCATAAGGAGTGTGCTGAGAGTATCCGAGAGTGTCCTTAGTTTCCTGCTTGCTTTCTACTTTCCAAAATGCGGGCAGTGAAAGAACCGGGGTTAAGGGAGGTGGTGAAGAGTGCCTCTGTCCTCTGTTCTAACACAGCAGTGCTAACAGAATGTGAACACTGAGTATGGTTAAGGGTGGTTTGGGACTGGCAGCTCTTGTGTGTGGAATTGATTGGTCTGATTGGTCCCTCTAGGGGCAGCAGTATCGCTCATTTGAACTGGCCAAAAATAGGGACCCTGAGAAGGAAGGGAGCTCGGCTTTCCTGAGTGCCTTCGCCGTGCACCCTGTCTCCGAAGGTACCCTCATGTACCGACTCCACAAACGCTTCAGCGCTCTGGAGTTGGAGCGGGCTTACAGTGAAATAGAACAACTGCAGGTGAGCTGAAGAGGAGCAGGTGGGCAGAGGACCACGGTCACAGGGTCAGAGAGAGCCTGAGATGTCCAAGCATACAATGAGTGAGCAGCTGGCAGTGGGGCTGGGCTAGGCTCCGTATAATGGCAGGGCAGGAAAAGGCTGACCACACTGAAATTTATAACAACTACAGGGATAAAGGTCCTTGGGGGTCCAAAGCAATCATAAGGTAAGCTCCCAGGACAACTTGAATGCAGCTAAAGGGGTTTGTAAGTAAACTCAGGATCAAGAAACTCCACACAGTGCTCAGACCGAATAGTTTTAGCTCCTCCTCAATAGTGCCTGTCCACTGAGGAGGCAAAAATTCTGGAAGTGTCCCAAGAAAGCCCAAGGGTAGAAGGTAGAAGAATTCTTAAGTTGAATGTCGGGGTTTGCAGAGGTGGAGTGCAGATGAAAACAAGGGTTGATTATGAAGAGGACGCAGGTCCTTTGGGTATGGAAGAGAAAGGCTGTTGAGCTTCTATTTAAAGATACTTTTACCTGAGCAAAAGCACACTTTCCACTTCTTTCTCATGGCAATTGTGTAAGGCGAATATGATTCCTATTCCATCTGCATTTTAGAGGTGAAGAGTAACATACAGGGGATTCAGTGATTAGCAAGGGACCCCTCACTGTTGATGGAGTTAGTTAGGGCAGAGCTCAGCTATTTGAATCTCAGAGCCCAGGCAGCTGGAGCTGGGTAGGGTCCTGGAGCCGGTACTAACATGAGGCACATTCCCTCCAACCCAGGCTCAGATCCGGAACCTGACGGTGCTGACCCCCGAAGGGGAGGCAGGGCTGAGCTGGCCCATTGGGCTCCCTGCTCCTTTCACACCACACTCTCGCTTTGAGGTGCTGGGCTGGGACTACTTCACAGAGCAGCACACCTTCTCCTGTGCAGATGGGGCTCCGAAGTGCCCACTACAGGGGGCCAGCAGGGCAGACGTAGGTGATGCGTTGGAGACTGCCCTGGAGCAGCTCAATCGGCGCTATCAGCCCCGTCTGCGCTTCCAAAAGCAGCGGCTGCTCAATGGCTACCGGCGCTTCGACCCGGCACGGGGCATGGAGTACACCCTGGACCTACTGTTGGAATGTGTGACTCAGCGTGGGCACCGGCGGGCCCTGGCTCGCAGGGTCAGCCTGCTGCGGCCACTGAGCCGGGTGGAAATCCTCCCCATGCCCTATGTCACTGAGGCCACCCGAGTACAGCTGGTACTACCACTCCTGGTGGCTGAAGCTGCTGCAGCCCCGGCTTTCCTTGAGGCCTTTGCAGCCAATGTCCTGGAGCCACGAGAACATGCGTTGCTCACCCTGTTGCTGGTCTACGGGCCACGAGAAGGTGGCCGTGGAGCTCCAGACCCATTTCTTGGGGTGAAGGCTGTAGCAGCTGAGTTAGAGCGACGGTACCCTGGGACGAGGCTGGCCTGGCTCGCTGTGCGAGCAGAGGCCCCTTCCCAGGTGCGACTCATGGACGTAGTCTCGAAGAAGCACCCCGTGGACACTCTCTTTTTCCTCACCACTGTGTGGACCAGGCCTGGGCCCGAAGTCCTCAACCGCTGTCGCATGAATGCCATCTCTGGCTGGCAGGCCTTCTTTCCAGTCCATTTCCAGGAGTTCAATCCGGCCTTGTCACCACCGAGATCACCCCCAGGGCCCCCGGGGGCTGGCCCTGATCCCCCCTCCCCCCCTGGTGCTGACCCCTCCCGGGGGGCTCCTACAGGGGGCAGATTTGACCGGCAGGCTTCTGCGGAGGGCTGCTTCTACAACACTGACTACCTGGCGGCCCGAGCCAGGCTGGCAGGTGAACTGGCAGGCCAGGAAGAGGAGGAAGCCCTGGAGGGGCTGGAGGTGATGGATGTTTTCCTCCGGTTCTCAGGGCTCCACCTCTTTCGAGCCGTAGAGCCAGGGCTGGTGCAGAAGTTCTCCCTGCGGGACTGCAGCCCACGGCTCAGTGAGGAACTCTACCACCGCTGCCGCCTCAGCAACCTGGAGGGGCTGGGGGGCCGTGCCCAGCTGGCCATGGCTCTCTTTGAGCAGGAGCAGGCCAATAGCACTTAGCCCCTCTCAGGGCCCTAACCTCCTCAGCTTTGCTTTCCCCCGGCCCCAGGAAGGGCAAGGCAAGGTGGTTCACAGATAGCTTGTTGCTGTATTTTTAAAGTATGATAATGTTATTAAACGTGTCTTCTGCTAAACTGTTTTTAGATCTAGGGAAAACTGAGTAAAGAGAAGAATCCAAGGGAAGGGTGTGGGGAGTTTGTCCAGAGGGACCCACTGCCTCCCCATCCACTTTCCCTCCCCCTTCCCTCCCCAGTTTCCAATGACCACATGGCTGCTGTCAGATGAATAACTTTTAATCCAGCCCTGCACCCCAAAGCGGCAGAGGAGTGATGCCAGAGCCTGGGGCGGAGCGCTGGAGCTCTGGGTGCGGCCAGAAGGTCCGTCGTGCTGCTTATTCCCGGGCTCCTAGGTGTTGCGTACAACCAGCGACTGCTCCAGCTCCTGCCTGCGCTGCTGGATCTTTAGAGGAAGTGAGAGCAGGAGCAGGTGTCAGTGTTCCTGGTGAGTGATCAGGACCACCCCACCTCCTGATACTGCCTACCCTGGAAGAGCATCTGGGAGCAGGGGGGCTGCTGCATGGTCAGGTGTTGTGGTGAAGCTTTACTGTGGGGAGCTGTGAGGGCTGCCCACAAGCTGAACAGGGAGGTTTCTCTCGGAGTTGAGGGGGAAGCCTCAGGGCAAGGGACCCTCCATACCTTACAGTAGAAGTAGCGACTGACGGCCTCCTGGGACCAGGGCTGGTGGTAGAATTCAGCCCGGCGCTCCTCTTCGGGGTTGCCAGCTACATCTGTCATCACCTGGGAGGGAGCATGGGATCAGCCCTGAGCCCCGAATCCCCTCACCTGCCCTGGAGTACGTTTACTCTCTTTCCTGATGTGCTTGTCTTCTACTCCAGTACTCCCTGAGTCTCCCTCTCACCTTGAGGTCCCGGCTCTGGGAGCGGAGCAGGTCTTGGACATAGCCTTTGGGGTCCCTGGAGAAGCTTAGCATGAAGTCCCTCTGGATCTTGAGCTGATTTATGGACTCAATCGTCTCATGGATCTGCAGGTAGAAAGATAGACGCTTTCCACCTGGCTGTGGTGATGTGGGAGAGGAGGGGAAAAGGAGGCGGGTGGGAAGGGGAGGGAGAGGGGTTTTCTTCAGTGAAAGACAACCTCTCAGAGCCCCTGATTCCTCCGAAGTCCCAGGGGAGGACGGGATGGGCAGAACTACATTTGGAATAAGGTTCAACCCCAAGTAGCATGGAAGGGCCATGTGTGCCCCACTGGCCCACACTCTGGTCGCTTTTCTTTTCCTTTTTTTTATTTAACTCAGACTGCTCATCTGCAACCACACCCTAGTCTCAGTAAAGTCTGCTTTATCATCCCTGGGTTAATGTACCACTCCGGCTCTGGGCTTGGGCCCCACCTTACTGTCCAGAGCACTGATCTCCTGCTGGTTGGCTGTGGACAGGAGGAAGCTGCTCATCTGCCCCTTTAATGGCTCCTCCACCTCCACGTCAATGTCTGAAGGGTCCACGCTGCCAGGGAAGTGCAGCCCTCGGTGTTCATGATGCCCCCATAGAGGCCCCAGGGCCCCGGGGTGGGGGCAGCTCCAACAGGGAGGGAGAAAATATGGGAGTGGGAGGAGAGGGAGGGGCAGGGAAGGCAGGAATGAGATCATTCCCTGGTCTGAGAAGCAAGCTGGGGCCACCTCACCTGATGACATGGTTGATGACAATTGGGTCAGGGGGCAGTAGCAGGGCTGTGAGGCGCTGGGGAATCTCAGAAAACTTCAGCCGGGGACAATCAAAAATCTAGCGAGACAGTTGGGGAGAGAGAGATCACTCTTCTCTTAAAGAGATCATCACGCAGTTGTAGATCCTTTTGTTGTAGAAAGGCCTCAAGAAGCTGAGAGCGAGTCTGATTCCTCAGTGCACATGGGGATGGGATTGGAGTTGGGCTGGTCTGGTGGTGGAGCCACCAGCCCGGCTGACAAGGCCTGGGGTGGGTCAGTGTGGGGCAGGCTGAGAGTGCAGGCCCTGGGTCAGTCTGTGTATCGGTCCTGCCTCTCCCATCACTATGCAACTGTGAGCAAGCTGACACCTCGGGCCTCAGTGTCTTCATCTCTAGAGTGGGGATGAAAACAATACCTATTTCAGGGTTGTCGTGAGAAGTCGGTGAACTAATACACATAAAGTGCTTGGAACAGTGCCTGGCACATGGTAAGTGCCCAATAAATATCAACTACTATTTTTACTCCTCAGGTTTATCTGCCGTATTTATTTTAAAATGCATTAATAAGAATACTCTCTGTTTTGATGGAATTTCGCCAAGTCACTTTTGCAGCAATTTGACCTTCCCTAACTGCCCAGGAAAGTAGATGGGGCAGGTATTGTCACTCCACTTCAAAGATAAGGAAACAAGGTTCAGAATTTCTGAGTCACTTACCCAGAGTCCAGACTCAGGACTAGAACCTGGGGATCCTAACTCCAAGCGCCAAGAATATTACATTCCAGAAAGCAGTTGGCTTTGTAGGGTTCCATGTCTTCCTAACTTGGGGGAGCTAAAATGGATTGGCTGCAGCACAGAGTTAATCCACAGTAGGGCCTGAACTAGAATCCTGGTTGGTCTCTGGGCTCCAAGACCATAACTCTGTATTGCTTCTGCTACTCAGGAATCTAGAAGGGAGGGTGGTAGTTACCTTGGTAGAGGTACTTCCCCTGCTGGAGAACTCTGCCTGCTCCCCAGATCCCTGGGTTCAGGAGAGAGGTTACCTGCTGGAAATACTTGTCCCCATTGATGTATTCCTTATCATGGGAGTCTTGCAGCCTGTTGGTCTTCACATACTGCCACAGGGCCTGAACGATGGCTGAGCGGCTCTGTGTGTGCAATCCCAGCAGCCGTGCTAGGCGGGGATCCAGTTTGAACTGGGGAGGCTGGGAAAAGGGGACTGTGAAAGTTAGATCAAAGGGAGAGAATGGAAGGAGCCCAGGGCCAGGCCATTCAGGACTAGGGGGATGTGCTGATTGAGGGAAAGACAGGGTTGGGAAGGGAGGGAGGTCTGTCAAGATGGACCACTTTGGGATCTAGGCCTGCCCTGAGGGCCTCATGTGACATGTGCGGGGCAGCATGGCAGGTGCAGACCTGGTAGTCCAGCATGAGGAGCAGTGTGCAGCGCACACTCAGGTCCCCGGGCCGTTTCACCTGGAAGCCATCCGTCTCCTGGGTCGTGGGTGTCCGATGCCACTGTCCAGGAGAGAAGAGCTGGGTCACCCAAAGGCCTGTCTGAAGTGGTGGGGCCCAGGACACTAGGGTGGTCCCTGACCCAAATCTGGGCTGGTTCTTCAGGGATTCTGGCCTGTGGGAGGGTGGCAGTTCAAGGGCAGAGGGGATCTTTGTCTTACCTCAACGAGGTGGTTGTCAGGGCCATAAAGATCTTTGTCCAGCTCGATGACCAAACTCTTGAAGAAAGAAGAGAACTTCCGCTTCTGTTTGCTGGGCTGTGGGAGAGAAACAGGGACTGTGGGTGCAGAACAGGGACTGGGGGGCAGAAGGCCAAGTTGGCAGCAAACAGGGCAGTGGGCTTAGATGAAATCCTCTGCACCCCGAATGTCTCTAGGCCTGCCCTGATCTGGCCCAGGCTGACTCTCTAGCCCTTAGTGCAGACACCTAGTTCTGTTCTCAGTGCAGCCCATGCCCACCCTAGGACACCTGGAGAGACCTGCGCCGGGACGTACATCATCCAGGAGCTTCCCCTCTACCCGCAGCTCCCAGGAGGCAATGCTGCCATCGGAATCCTCAGCATCCGGCTTCGCAGGGTTAAAAGTGTTGGAGATATAAAGACGCAGCTTCCGCTTTTGCTGTAGAAATAAGAGTGTAGAACCAAGCGAATGCTGTGTGCTCCCACCCTGACCACCTTGCTTCGCCATCCTGGGCACACGACTCAAAGTCCCCTTCCTACCCCCAAACTAAGGCACCTTCATGGGCCTCTTCAGAGCCTCCTGGATGTCCACCCGCTTCCTCATGATGGTTTGATCCAGTTTCCTCTCAAACGCTAAGAGGTCCATGTAAGCCTGGGACTCAGGGACCAGCTCCCGAATCTGGAGAAGGAAGAATAGGGCAGCAGTCAGAGGCTTAAGTCCAGGGTTGTACCATGGAATGTATGCATGTTGTGTGATCCTAGGGTACAAAAGATGTGGAGGGGAGCCATCCTACTTCTGGGCATGGAGCTTTCATAGTGGGAACAGGGCCTCGCTTCTCAGAATGCCATTATCTAGCTGTAGGGCCCTCACTGTGTAGGGAAAACAATTGCCTCTCCCTTTAGGAAGAGCTATGCATTTCATCATCAGGAAAGGAGATAGTAACTGTGGAGCCCAGCAAGCACTAGCCTTTAGTCTCCTCATCTTGTCATTTTCCACATCATACACCTGCTGGGCTTCCCCTGGGCCCCGCAAAGTGCCTAGTAAGGGCTCAGTCCCTGAGACAGTTGGACAGTGGTGTTTGCTTCTCTGCTGGCACCTCGTTCAGTCCCTGCACCTGTCCCAATTGTGCTGTCCTCACACCCATCTGGACCTGGATCCCTTTAGGATGCCCAGGATCTCTGGCCACCTTCTATCACCTTCATTCTGACTGGCAGCCTCTGATCCCCTAGCCCTTGTCCCCTCCTGGGCCTACACCTTTAGGTCTTAGTACCACTTGGGTCCAATCCGCTGACCCTCAGCCCTGTGTTCTGGCCCCAGTGGCTCTGCTGCTTCCCTGCACCCCACTCCCTCTCTCTGGCCTGGGGAGCCTCACTTATTAATGAGTTTTTTTAAACAAAAAGTGAAAGTGACTGTAACACTGAAGCTCTGCTTCTGAGAGGGGAGGGGAGGCAACTTGGGTTGGGGGAGAGGAGGGCGGAACAGCAAAGGGTTGGGGGTGGGCTGGGGGCTGCTGTGAAAGGCACTCACCCTTTGAGGGAGGATTTTGTCAGCCATCTTCCTCCTCTTGGCACTGTACATTTTTTAAAGAAAAAACCAGGTTACCATGGCGACAGATCTGGGAGTAAGGAGGCCACCTGCTAAATTATCCCGACATCTCTGCCTGCCTGGCTGGGGTTCCCACAGCCCGCTTGTCTGTCCGCCCAAGGGCTATGACGGTTGTGTGTGGAACTGGTGCTCTGTCCTCTCCCAGGACATAGGGGTGCCCCATCCGATATTCTCTGGCTTGGGAGCCCCTTCCACCCTGCCACATCCTTAGGGACAGAAAAAATTAGACTTAGGAGGGACTGGCGGGTGGGGGCGGTGCTTCCAAAGATGGGAGCTGCAGAAGTGTTGGAGGAAATGTGGGGATCAGGGAGGACAAAGGAGAGGGAAGCCAGGCTCTCAGGACCTTTTCTGCAAAGCAGGGGGTGCCCTGTCCAAAGGGGTCTAAGCTCAGAGGGGAGAGAGATGACCTCCTTCCTATCCATGGAGCAGGAGGTGATGGTGTGAAGCTGGTGGGACTTGCCTCCCAGCCAGCCACCCTGGGCTTGGAAGACAGTACGATGAGGGCAGGGGGTGCTCATGTCTGGGGCCTACCTGGCAACGGGGTGAGGGACACACTGCAGCCATAGGGGCCCAGAAGTGCATGGATGCTCTCCTGTGTGGGTATGACTTCAGGCTGGGGCCAAATGGACTAGGCCTGTAGTAGTAGCAGCTGGATGTGGGCTCTTTCTGACCCACTGTTGCTTCTGACTCCCCCAAAAAACCTTGGCGGGTCAAGAGATGAAAACGCAGCCTAGCGAATAGCTCCATACTGCCCCCGTGTGGTGTTTTCAACCACTGCCCCCTCCCTATGCAGAAATCGAAGGCTAACAAGCAGATTTCATTAAAGGTCTGATTTGTTTTAAACAGATTATCTATGTGTAACTCTCCATTTATACAAGATAAATCAGGGAATTACCATTTGCTGTATAGATGACGATGCGCTTTGCAACATAATTCATCATGGGATTCCTATAAGTGTGAATTTTCCCTGATGTGTAAAAAATACTTAATAATGAGATAAAATTGATATTACACCTTTTATGGAAATCCATCTGTTGTGCAAAAAAAGCATGTGTATTTGTCTAAATACTGAGACCCAGAGGAGCACTGCTGTTGCCAGGAGCCAGCAGGGGTTTTGAGGGTGTCACCAGGTGCTGGAGGAAAGCAAGGAAATGGGCTGGCCCTGGTGACTTGGGAGTAGACCTGGTCCAGAGTGCCTAAGAATTAAGAGCGGGACTGGGCATAGACCATCTACCCACCGGGCAAATCCCCAAGCTCCACCCCCATGGCCAGAGAGTCCCATTGAGAAAATCTGGAGTGGCTTTGAAACAGCCCGAGGGGGGGCTGGCAGGAAGGCTCAGCGGAGAACCACACTTCGGGCAACACAGTCTTATAGCTCTGCCCTCAGTCCCATTGGAAGCCCCGCCCCCACCCCAAAGACTGAAGCATCACCCAGAACCTGATGGGTGGAGAGAGGGACTGAGCAGGTGACAAGGAGAAGGGTGAGGGGAGCGTGCAGGGAAGCGGTACTAGCTGCCGAGGGTCGCAGCCTGGCTCTACTGTGGGCACACAAAAGAATCAGGCCGGTGTCCCCTAAGCCCACCTCCCCAGAGGGCATCCCACCCGGGAAGCCTCGCTCACTGCTAATCATTCTTCCTCGCCCCTTCCAATCCCCGCTACTCGCCCACCTGGTCCCTGCGGGTCCCCAGGGCCCGCCTCTGCACGCCCCCTCCGCGCCGGGCCCCCCACTCACCTGCGGCTCCGCGCGGGGGCAGTGGGCACCGGCTGGCCCTGGCTCTGTGCCTGGCTCTGCCCGGGCGGGGGCGCTGCTCGCTTGCGGGCGGGCTCCATGCCCGCGGGGGCCAGGCCGGGTCGCACGGCGGGGCTGCCCATGTACGGGGAGCCCGGGGGGCCCATGGGCGCCCCCTGGTGGGGCATCCGCGCTCCAGACGGCATCCCGGGGCGCTGGGGGTGGGGCGGGGGTGAAGCAGAAACGGGCGCCCACGGGTCAGACCAGGGCCCCCGCTCCAGGCGCGGTGAGCCGGCGTCTCCCCTCCCCCCCAAGACCCTCGGCTGCTGACCCTGAGCGCTGAGCGATGGGTGGGAGCGATGGGTAGGAGGGGCAGGGGCGCCGGAATCCGCGCGGCTCTGGCGGAGGGGCTTGGCGTCTGGCTGCAGTAAGCTAACCAAAGCCAGGCAGCGCACAGGGCATTGCGAACCTCGGGGCTGCGGAAGGTACCGCAAAAATGAATATGAATGGCGTCTTTCAACCTTTCAAAGATGTTCACATCCACATGCTGCTCTGCAAGACAGTCTCAGCAGGTCCATTCATCCCCACTGGACGGATGAGGCCACTGTGGCTCTCAAGGAGAAAAACGACCTCACCAAGGTCACCCAGCTCATCCTGGCCCGGGCAGCCCCTGAAGGGCCATCCCCTGGGGACCTAGGGCCTGGCTCTCTGCAGGCTTGGTTGAGGTCGGGGACCCAGCTCCCTGCCCCAACTTCTGCTCCTCCTCCTGCTCCTCCTCCTCAGGCTCCACTTCTTGGGCGGTTCTGCCTGGCACTCACCAGCTCATCTCAGCCACTCTGCTCCCTGTATCCCTGCTTTTGGCCCTTCGGTCCCAAACCCCACTCTCCTCGGCTGGCTCCAAGTCTCCACACCCAGGATCTTGGCTAATGAAGCTGCCCCCATAATTTACTCCCAGGGTGAGGGCTGGAGGCAGGCAAGGGCAGCCTGCTGGGGTGTCCCAGACCCCACCAGGATTCTGATTGGGAGGACGGGAGCTGCGTTAGAGGTGGGCTGCCCAGGGGCCCTGGGGTAGGTCAGGGCAGTGACATTTCCATTCACATGTTTCCCTTCCTGTCTGCCCAGGTCAGCAGCCCTCTCCTCCTCTTCCCATCCCCACCCCAGCCAGGTCAGGAGTCAGGGTTCAGAGGGGGCTGTGGAGACTGAGAGGAGGCAGCTCCTCCTCCCTTGCCACTACCCCTGGGTGGTCAGATGGGGTGTAAATGAGATGCAAATGCATCCAGCGAAGTGTTCCAAACCCCACTTGTCCAGACTCCAGAAGGGAGATGGGGAGGGCCAGAGAGAGTTTTGGGGGCTGTGAAACAGAACGAGTGGGGTGGGATGGGGACGGGGCCCACGGGAACAGGAAGTAGATAAGGGAGCAGGGGATGCAGACCCTGAGCCTGTTAACACCGACACACCAACCACTTCACCCCCAGCTTGCTGTTTCCCTTCCAACTGCCACCTCCCTCCTGGCCCTCCAGGCTCTGCGTCTAGCCCTAATGTCCTCCCACCCTCCGTCAGCAGCTGTCTCTGCCTGTCTCTCCTGCAGTGAAACCTGCCTGTCCCTGTGTCTGCTTCCCTCACCCCACCTGACCCTGTCACTCATGCCTTCAGGGTAGCAGCCCAGAATGGAGCCCAGGCCTGGCCACCAGCATAGGTGGGGCACTGGGGCTCACAGCCACCCAAGAACTGAAGCTCTAAGTTGACCAGATAAAAAAAAGTCCACGTGTACAGCCTCTCTCCCCACTAGATGGGCCATTTTAAAGAGGCTCCCACCACCAGCCAGGTTAGGACTGGTAATGCAGCTGACTGACATGGACACCTTGGGAAGTTATGCCCAGGGGTCCCTGGGGCTGGAGGCCCCCTCTTCCTGTCAGCTGCTCTCCCTAGTTATCAAGGCCAGGCACACTGGCTCATCTGCTGAAGAGGCCTTGAGAGGGAGGCTTCCAGAGCCCCCGAGAGCTGTCCCAGCCACCAGCTCCACCCCCACGAAAATCCTAGGGACTCTGTCTGGCCTTACTGAGAAGGTGCCTTCCTTGGGGTCACAACCAAATTTGGCCATAGTAAACCCAACTGCTTCCTCTACACAGGGCCTCCACCCCCTCATCCATCCCAAGAGCCGCAGCCCCTGCCTCTCCCATTCCACACCCCTCCATACCCCTCCCAGCCGGGCCTACTGACTCAGCTGCAGCCTCCTGGGCTCCCACGTGCCTTTGCAGCCTGCCTGTGGCAGGACAGTACTCCCCTATCCCTTCAATCTCTGCGCCTCACGTCCCCAACTCCAGCCCTTCCTTCACACCTTCGAGGGGTTTAGGACATCAGCTTCTGGTGGTTGAGTCCGCCAAGGGGACCCTCAGAGCCCGTAACTTGGGGTAAGTCCCTAGAGCAGGCCTCTCCTCCACCCCGAGGCAGAAGCTCCAGAGCCCTCCCGCTGGGATGCAGAGGTGGCTCAGCCTGCGAGCTTCCCGCGACAGTGCCTCCAGGGTCACCTGCTCCTTGCTCTGGAGACACAAGCAGTGACACTGTCCCAACGGATGAAGAGACAGCCCAGCCCAGACTCTGCCATGTCCCCATCCCCCACCCCCTCCCCGAGGGCAGGGACAACACCTGGGCCCACAAGGAAAAGAACGGAAGTCAACCTGTCCGCTACAGCGAGGACCCCCCACTTGGGGGGTAGAGTCCCCAAGTCCCACCCCCACCCCTGACAAGAGCCATGCAAACGCCTCCCTTCCCCGCCTCGCGCCAGACCCAGCCGGCCGCCTGGCGACGTGTTCAGGTGCCAGGGCGCCGGCACGGTCCCGGGGCCGGGCCGTGGGCCGTGGCGGCCCCCGCTAGAGGGGTGGGAGAGCCGGAGCGCCCTCCCGGCCCCTCCCGATCAGCCCTCCATTCAGCCCGAGCCAGCTCACTCGCCCTCCCCCGCTAACTTTCCCCCACTCACCACCCCATGGACCAGAAACTCAAAAAGTTTGCTTTTCGTGGCTTTGCGCGCCCCTCCGGCAACTTCGTCCGCGGCCATCGGGGTGGGCTCAGCGGCTCCTCTCACTCTCTCTCTCTCTTCCTCTTTCTTTCCCTTTTCTGCCTTTTTTTTTCCTCCAACTCTCCCCTCTGAGTCCTGCTGGGCTCTCTCACACTTCTACTCGAGCGGAGTGGGGAGGGGGCCCCTTCAGGGCTGCCCTGACGGCCCACGGCCCACGCCGCCGCCGCCCGCCCGCCGCCGCCGCCGCCGCCGCCGCCGCGGCTGCCGCATTCCTGCACTGATAAGCCAGAAATAGTCCGGCGGCCCGGGGTCTGCCTGTTGACTCGGCGGGGACGGGGCCGCCTGCCTTTCCAAGCCCGCTGTCCAAACAGCGCAGATAAGCGGCGAGGCGCGCCGACCAGCCCGGCCGCGGGCGCTGGGCAGCGGCGCTGCAGCCCGAGGCCGCCGAGGGCCGCGGGAGGCGGCGCGGGGAGGGGACGCCAGGGGAGGCGGCGGGGGGTCGCCGGCCACCGGCTCTCGCCACAAATAGTTTCTCCGTCAGGGAATTCGCCGGCCGCGCCAGGCAGGGAACAGTCAGTTCCAACTTTCCCCCCAGCGGCTCCTGCTGCATTTCTGAGGCCCTTTCCCCAGAGACCTGGCAGGCCGGGCCGGGAAACATGGGCTAGCAGGAGCCGGGGAGCCCGGCCGCGAGGCCTCGCGCCTGCCCTGGGCCGGCGGCGGTGGGTGTGCCCGGGCGGCGGCGTGGCCCTGCGTCCACCGCTGTGTGTGCCCTTGTCTGGCACGCCGTGTGTGTCCGCGCCCTTTTGTGGCGTGGCTGCTCTGTGCGTGCAGACAGACGCCCTGTCTGTGTGCCTCCCTCCACGACAGCCTCCGTGCGCGCGCGCCTGCGTGTGTGGCAGGACGTGGCCTGTGCCTTTCAGCTCTGTGCGAGGCTATTTCTGGGTATGTGAGTCTTTGTTTGTCGCTCTGTGAGAAAGTGAGGGCAACAGGGGAAGTATTTCGGAAAGAAGGACAGGGATTGTGCTCATGAGAACAGGAAGAGAACGAATGTGGGGAATGGCGCGGCGCCAGGGGGTGCTGGGGTGGGTGCGTGGAGGGAACGAGGCAAGCCCAGCTTGGTTTCCTTGGGCTGGAGGTGGACCCAGAGGAGTTGGGGCAGCTGGGCTGGGTATGGTGGGCCAGCCTCAATACCCCAGAGAGAGAAGTCTTGAGTCTGGGGTGTGGGGTGGGATGGCGAGGGAGGCACAGAAGTGGAAGGAGCTGGCAGTCCCTGGAGTGGAGGAGGGACCAGAAGGAGGAGGGGCAAATCCTGACATCCTCAGGCTGGGAGCCCTGGCCCTCCCCAGTCCCCCAAAGGCCACGCCCCTCTTTCCTCCTTCTGGGGGAGGAGCTTGTGGGCTTTGGGACAAGGAGCAGTGGGTCAAGTTTGTGCGCCTGCTGGGGCCTCACTTCGAGAATCCAGGAGAGGGCAGGGCCATGCCTAGTGCCTAGGGGAGTTTGGTGAAACACTTATTTGAAGTTGGGCCCCGAAGACTGACGAGTCCTGACCCTAAATCCTTCAGAATGCCTTTGCCCAGGGGTTTTTTCTGCCCTAGCCTGATTTCTGCCGGTCCTGGTGGTGCTCTTAGCTGTCACTGTTCATGTAGGTGCCCACCGTCAATCTGAAATGCCAGAGAGGGCATCTGGTTCAGGATGCCCCTCCACCACCCCGGCTTAAAAGGGGACCTAGAGATCCCCTTGCTACCAAACCTCTCCCAGAGCTTTAGCCTAGACCAAGCACACATACACACACACACAGCCTGGGCCTGACGGGGTGGGGATGGGTGGGTGGGCTGCCTCTGTCTGCCACAGGTCATGAAAGTGGCTGCTGGGAACCTGGGGAGGTGATTTACCCAGTCTGCCTGCTAACCTCCAAAATTCCTGCTCACTCCAATTTCTTAGCCCCTGCCCCTGGATTCTTTTATCTGGAATGCCCTCTACCTGTCCAAATCACACCTATCCTTTAAAGCTCAGCTCATGCCCCAATTCCTCCAGGAAGCCTTCCCTGGTCCTACTTGTATGCATGGGTTTTTCTCTTCTCCAAATGCCCATTGCCATCTACCCAGCACCATGAATTGGCATTGGACTGGCCTGATGTGCACTGTATTTTGTGGGCATTAGCTTTGGTTTCCCAAAGAGGCTAAGGCCCCTAAAAGGTCAGGAACTGATCTTCGACTCTCACTCTTCCTCCATGTCTGGGCACAGGAACTCAACAATACCCCAGATACCCCATGCTTGCAAAGCTCAATGTGCCAATGGATGGAGCTGGTACTCTGCCATTTACCTGAAGGAGTGAGTTACCACGGGCACCCCCACCCACCGCGGGTGCTTCTAGAAAGGTCGTGGGAAACCACAGGCCTTGGAGGTTCTGGGGGCTGGAGGTAGACACCACTAGGCTTTGTTAAAGCTCAGTGCTCTCAACTGTTGGAGAGAGCTTTTGGGAAAAGAAGACAGCAGAGGAGATGCTGGGCACTCCAGCCTGAGCCGCTGGGAAGTTTGAGGGAGGGGCTGGGAGATGCAGGACTTGGTCTTGGTGGAGGAGGTTGCAGGAGGTGGTCATACCGGGGGCTATGGCGAGGCCCATATGGAGGAGCTGGTGAGCTTCACCCAAGTCCATACATAAGTCCCCTCCTGAGCCACTCCTCTGGAAGGCATCCCTAAGTGTGCAAAGACAATAGATACACCTGGCACACATACCCTCCCAACACACACACACCAGGCACACACACCAATGCGACTGCCGGAAGGTCGAGGAAGCCACATGGCTCTGCACACACAGGCACACCTGGAGCACCTCCACATCCCGCGGTGGGCCCCATTCTCAAGGCAGGCCCAGACACATTTGCATACTGCTTTTAGGTGGACGACGTGAGGAGCCTCCAGACCAGAAAGCAGGGGCGGCGCCAGTGTGGGGGCCCGGGCCAGGGCTCCCTCCTCACAATGGCCAGGATCCCCAGTGGCTCAGCCCAGGAAGAGCACTCGGTGGTGCCACGCCGCCTAAGGCTCCAGCGAGTGGGATGGAGGCCGGTGAAGAGACCGGATTACTCCCGGCGCAATAGGGCGCCCGTCGCGCTTGGGGCAGGCCGTGCGCCTGTCGGGGGCGAGGACTGCCGCCCAGCGCCCGGAGCCGGAGTCCCCCCTGCCGTCCCCCCATCGCTCCTTCCTTCGCTGAAGCACCACCAGCACCAAATGGCAAAGCGCCGCTCCCCGCGCAGGGAGAGATGCGCCGCGGCCTGCGGGACGGGCTCGGCCGCCTCGCCCCCACTGCGCCCGAGCGAGCGGGCGGTGGCCCGGGCGCTGGGGGGCCCCGCCGGGCCCGGCCCGCGCCGCCCCTCCCTCCGCCCGCGCCGGTCCCCGGCCTGGGCATGCGCGCCGCGGCCTCCCTCCTGGTGAAGGTCAGCCCGGGGCCCAGCTGCAGGACTCCACGGCGGCCGGGGAGGCGGCGGAGGGAGGAGGGATGCGGGGAAGAGACTTAACTCCTTCCCTGCGGGAAGATGGCCACCGAGGCCGGGCCCCAGCCGCAGTCCCGCCCGCCGGCCCTCGGCGAAGGTCCCACCACCCGGACCCGCTCGGGGGGCGCGGCAGGAGGAGCAGGAGGCGCAGAAGAGCGGGGAACTGGGAAGAAGGGGCTGGAGGGAGAGAAGGGAAGCTGACGAAGGGAGAGGGAGGAAGGGAAGGGAGGAACAAAGGAAGCGAGACTGGAGGGAGAACGGATTGCTTGGGAGCGAGCTCTTTCCTCTGTCCCCTTTTTCCTACACGCCGGCAATAAAGCTTTCCTTAGGGGAATGCGCTCACCCTCACTGATTGGGGCGGCCTGTGTGAGTGTGTGTGTGTGTGTGTGTGTGTGTGTGAGAGAGAGAGAGAGAGAGAGAGAGAGAGAGAGAGAGAACACGCAAGAGGAGAGAGAGAGAGACCACTTGGTGCTGAGGACCACAAAGCCTGGTTTCTGTGTTCTGGCCATCCCTAAACCAGGCCCCCACTTTCCACCATCCAGCCTACCTGCCACCAGCCAGGGCTAAGCCCCAACCCCGGGGGAACTCAGGCCCAGTCCCAGTGACAGGAGGAGAGGGGTCCTTACCTCAACCCCCGCCTGTGGTGAGGGTCAGCAGAGGGAAGCTGGGAAGGCCAGGCCAGGGGCAACAGGCACCTTCCTCCTCCTCCTCCTCCTGGCTGCCCCCACACTGCTCCCAGGCCAGAGCAGCTGTATGCCTCCCTGTTTGTGTTGGGATGTTTCTGTGCCCCCCTGTACCCTCTGCTGCTATCAGGGGGACTGTCTGTGTGACTTTTTCCATGTCCCTTTTGCAAACATACATGAAAGAAACAAATGCAATGGAAAGAAGCAAAAAAAACAAAGAAAAAGTAGGACACCGAAATAGTGGTGTGACCTTGGGCAAGTCGCTGTACCTCCCAGCCCCTCCCAGTCCCTCAGGAGTGAAAGGAGAGGCTTCAGTCAGAGCATTCCTAGGGCCCTTCCAGCTCTGAAATCCAAGGATTTCTTAAGACAGAGGCAGGAAGCAAGGCAGACTGGGAAGAAGGAGGGGAACAGAGGGAGGGAGCAGAGAGCAGACTCGCACCCAGTGAGCGGGGGCTGCTCACCGGGAGTGAGGCCTGGTCCAGCTCAGCACCCCCTCCTCTATGGGGTTCTCAGGGACTCGGCCCTCCCACTTGCTCCCTCTGTCCTTTGCTCAGAGTAGCTCTCTCTGGGCAGCTCTGCCCCCTGTAATGCACACCTGCTGAGCCCTCAGCCCTATGCCTTTAACACGCAGCCAGCAGGGAGAGGCCTTACCTTGGGGTCCCCACCGTCCTGTGCGGTGGGCAGGCGCATGTGAAGGTTAGTGGAATAAATGAGGCCTCCTTCCTCTCTTTGCCTGCCTGGGATTCTCAGTCTAACGGGATGCTCCTTGACACCCCTCCCACCACACACAACACAATGAACCGCTGGTGGCAGGAGGAAAGTCGGGCCGCTGGGGTCCGGAGCATCCCACTGGCCCACAGGGAAGGCACATTTTGGATTCACAGCAGGATTTTTCTTATCCCCCCCCATGGAGACCATTAACGAAGTGGTCACTTGCAGCAGGTGACTCATAAAAACGCACCACACAGGCCTGGTCCCCATTTCCGCAAGGACAGCGATGAGCTGTGAGGCGGTGTTTACGTGGGATGCTGGGGCTGCTATAACCTCTCCCCCACCTTTCAGGGAGTGGCTCTGCCTGGCGGGCAACAGGGCCACATCCAGGGACCCTGAATTGGGCAGTCCCTCACTTGCTGGCTGTATGGCCCCTGCAGGGCAGGGTCACCCAGAGACATCCTTATTCTCCTCTCCTCTCCCTCGGGATCAACACCTGGCACGTCTGTCCAGGTTCAGCAGCTTAGATGTGGCTGAAACCCAGGGCAAACACAAGAGGGACACATGGCCTCAGGACTCAGGGTGGTTGAGACTCCAAATAGTAGCTAGTCTTTCCCTCTCCTCCTCTCAGGTGCGTGGGAGCCATCTCTGGCTCCACCAGCCTTTTGGTCAATAGGCAGCCAGGGCTGGGAAGCCCACCCCTCCTTACAATATCCCCTGATCCTGTGAAGGCCCCAGTCCTGCCCTGCCCCTGCCATGTCCCAAATGCCTGAGGAGCCAGGGGAGTCACCCAGTGTACCCAGACATCCTACCCGCCTCCCCATCTCTCTACAGATGCTGGCTGTATCCAGATGTTGGGTGCCTTGCTCCCCGGCAGATCTGGGGGGCAGCCTTGTGGCTTCTGGTGGACTTGGGGTCTGCTCATGTCAGGCTGTGTGGCCCTGGGAATGCCGCTTCCTCCCTGGAGCTCTGTCTATATCTGTGACATGAGGGTGCTGCTGCCTCCCCTCCAACCTCCACCTCTGGAAATGCTGGCAAGGCATGGACTGCTGCCCGCTTCACTGGGGCTTTAGGCCAGGGTCCCACCTTTCCCACCCTGCCTGGTGTTGGGAGGCTTTTGGCCACCCTGCTAGCTGTCCCCACATGTGCCCTGTGTTCCCCAGGCCCCAACCCTCTTCTTTCTTAGTGAGGGGAGCCCCATTCCAGGACCTCCAATTCTCTCTGTCTTTTGCAGGCAACAGCTGTCCTTGACAGTATCAGGACAATTCTGGTGGCCCAGCGTCCTGCCCCTCACCTCAGGGAGCTTCTGAGGACTCAGGAGGCAGGAACCCACCTCAGCTACTGCTCTGACCAGATGCTGAGGAATCCCTGCCAACCACTGCATTCTGAGGTCTGGGTGTCACCAGAGTGAAGATAACTGAATAGTGAGAAAAAGTTTAGGGAAACTGCATTTCCCTAAACACATTTTTGAGAATATTAAATCAAATGGTAGTGGGCAGTGGGATGTGTAAATAAAACCCCCATGGAAGTGCTGTGTGGATTCGCCGCCTGGCTGTCCTTGCAAGTCTGACACTGTACCTTCCACTCGGCACCCACAGGGCCAGGGGAGCCCTTGACCTGCCATCAGCATTGAGGGCACCAGGTTTAATCTTATGCTGCCTTTATCTCTGACTGCATCAGTTACCAAAGAAAGCCCTAGACCCCCTCACCTCCTGTGCTTTGAGCCCTGTAAGGCCCTAGACCCCTCTGCTGTTGCCATTTCTCCCCAACCCCTGACACCCTCCTACTGTTTGGTCTGTCCTAAGGAACATTTCCTGTAGGGAATGGGACTACAGGTGCCCACCACCATGCCCAGCTAATTTTTTTTTGTATTTTAGTAGAGACGGGGTTTCACCGTGTTGCTCAGGCTGGTCTCGAACTCCTGACCTCAGGCAATCTGCCCACCTTGGCCTCCCAAAGTGTTAGGATTACAGGCATGAACCACTGCGCCTGGCCTTCCCCCCCACAACCCCCCGCAAAAAAAAAATAAAGTCTAGCTCTGTCGCCTAGGCAGTGCGATTTCAGCTCACTGCAACCTCTGCCTCCTAGGTTCAAGTGATTCTTGTGCCTCAGCCTCCTGTACAGCCGTGTGGTCTGTCCTAAGGAACATTTCCAACATGCTCCACTGCTTCTGAAAGCATCCTTTTTGCCTTCCAGAAGCAGAAGCCGGGCTCCCTTCCAGCAGTGGCTCCACCACTGGCCTCAGGGTGGGTATTGCCCCCCGTTGCCCCTCACTGCTGTTTCCAGACCCCTGGCTCTGCATCTTACCCCCATCCAGGGAGCCTTCACTCCTGTGGATTCTGGCTCCTGGCTCATGTCACTCTCTGGAGCGCCACTCCAGTCCAGCCTGCTGCATGCCCTTCCGAACACCTCTGGCCTCTCCGTTCTTTGGCAGCTCCTCTTCCAGCGATCCTCTCCCCTCCCTCAGCCATGCACTCCCAAGGTCACCTCTTAGATAACTGCAGCAACCACAGCCCCACACTTTCAGTCCCATGCACCCCACTCTCTGACCACCATCTTCTCTTTCCTCTTTCCAGCTCACCCTGGCCAGCTCCCTGACCTCCAAATCCTGTGGCTCCTCTGGAACCTGTGCTTCATTTCACCACTCTGCACCCCTCCCCACAGCCACCCCTTGCTCTTACACATTGAATCTCCTGGCTCTTTTGATGTGACACATAACACACATTGACCATCTTAACCTCCCTTGCATGTACTTTTTATTTTGAGACAGAGTCTCGCTTTGTCACCCAGGCTGGAGTGCAGTGGCGTGATCTCAGCTCACTGCAACTTCTGCCTCCCAGATTCAAGCAATTTTTCTGCCTCAACCTCCCAAGTAGCTGGGACTACAGGTGCTCACCACCATGCCCAGCTAATTTTTTGTATTTTGGTAGAGACGGGTTTTCACTGTGTTGCTCAGGCTGGTCTCGAACTCCTGACCTCAGGCAATCCACCCACCTCGGCCTCCCAAAGTGTTAGAATAACAGGCATGAGCCACTGCGCCTGGCCTTTTTTTTTTTCTTTCCCAAAAACAGAGTCTAGCTCTGTCGCCCAGGCAGTGCGACTTCAGCTCACTGCAACCTCTGCCTCCTGGGTTCAAGCGATTCTTGTGCCTCAGCCTCCTGAATAGCTGGAGCCACAGGCGCACACCACCATGGCCAGCTACTTTTTGTATTTTTAGCAGAGATGGGGTTTCACCATGTTGGCCAGGCTGGTCTTGAACTTCTGACTTCGAGTGATCCACCCACCTTGGCCTCCCGAAGTGCTGGGATTACAGGCGTGAGCCACTGTGCCCAGCCCCCTGCATATACTCTTGACTCTCTTAAGAGGTAAATCTAGCTTCACCAACACTTCCCCTGAAACTGTGCACCTGAATGTGGCCAGAGAAAGACACACAGCCACCTTCACCCCCGCCCCCCCGTCTCATTGTGGATTTGGCATGAGCTTGGCTGGCCTCACACTGCCAGGCGCATCCATGCCCACTCCCACACCCCAACAGGAGTTTTTCGCATCTTCTACCTCCTCTGACCTCCAACCTCTCCTCCACCCTCTTCACTCCCAGCTCATGCCACTGTTTTCCCCGTTCACTGAGAAAAGAGAAGCTTCTGAAGAACTTCCAGAGCCTCCCACCATACCCTCCACCTACCAGCAGCTGATCCCGTTCATCCAGATGAGCGGTCTGTGTTCCTGACTACAGCCTCCGTGTACCAGCTCCGTCCCTTCTCCACAACAAGCGCCCCGCTCCAGCAATTCTCTCCCACACTATCGTTTCATCAGCATTCCCCTCTCCCCTGGACTTCCCCCAGCGGCGTGCACAAGTGCTGTTAGGTTCCCGCTGAAAACAAGCACTCTTCTTTCATTTTGTATTATGTTTTTAAAAATAGAGGCGAGGTCTCACTATGTTGCCCGGGCTGGTCTCAAACTCCTGGGCTCAAGTGATCCTCCCGCCTCAGCCTCCCAAAGTGCTGGCATTACAGGCGTGAGCTCCTGCACCCAGCCTCCTGAAACAAGCTCTCTCAACCTTACTTATCCTACAGGCTGCTGCCCAGTAGCGACAAAACTTCTCAAAAGACTTGTCTCATTTGCATTCTTCGGTTCTCCCTGAATCCCAACCGTGCTGGGTACAGCTCCCGCTGCTCCACTGAAATGCTCCTGCCGTAGCCTCCACACTGGTAAAAGCCGCAGTCAGTTCTCTCTCTCTCTTTTTTTTTTTTTTTTAAGGCAGAGTCTTGCTCTGTCATTCAGTCTGGAGTGCAGTGGTGTGATCTCAGCTCACTGTAACCTCCGCCTCCTGGGTTCAAGCAATTCTCCTTGCCTCAGCCTCCTGAGTAGCTGGGACTACAGGGGCCTGCCACCACACTCAGCTAATTTGTATATTTTTAGTAGAGACAGGGTTTCACCATGTTGGCCAGGCTGGTCTCGAACTCCTGAACTTATGATCCACCCGCCTCGGTCCCCCAAAGTGCTGGGATTACAGGCATGAGCCACCCTGTGCGGCCTGCCACCGTCGGGTCTTAACCAACTGTAGCATTCCACACACTCTGTCCTTTTCCAACACTTCCTCCTGTGGAGGGAGGACATGTCCCTCTCTTGGCTGACCTCCTGCCTCCCAGGCGGCTCTTCCCCACTCCCCTAGGACCATCCAGCTCTTCTCCTCCCCTCTCCATGCAGGAGCGCCAGGACTCAGGCCTGAGTCCTCCGCACCTCTCCCCGCTCACTTTCTGGGAAACCTCGTCCCCTGTGCAGCCCATCACATTCAGCACCGCCTGTGCGTTGGCAGCGCCCAGTTTCCTCCAGCTCCGTCCTCTCTCCCAGTCCTTTGACACATCTATCCAATCACCTGGTCGGCATTTCCACCTGGGTCTTCAGTGGACAGCTCAAACATGCTCTGTCCAGAATAAGTTCCTGCTCTTCTGCCTCAAACCCCATCTCCCACCCACAGTCTTCTCACTCCTTCCAGCTGCCCACGCCCATACCCTGGAACACCCCAGATGCCTTCCTTTCCCTCACACCCCACATCCACTCTGAAGGCACATCTGTTGGCTATGGACTCAGCAGCCCAACGCTTCTCACCTCTCCCTGGATGCTGCCCGAGCTCCAAATCACAACTACTGGGTAGCTTGATTCCAGCCTTGCCCTGATAGTCTGTTCTCAACAGGGAGTCAGCGTGGGGCCCGGTGGCTCACACCTGTAATCCCAGCACTTTGGGAGGCTGAGGCAGGTGGATCACTTGAGGTCAGTAGTTTGAGAGCACCTGGCCAACATGGCAAAACTCTGTCTCTACTAAAAATACAAAAATTAGCTGGGCATGGTGGCGGGCACCTGTAGTCCCACCTACTTGGGAGGCTGAGGCAGGAGAATTGCTTGAGCCTGGGAGGCAGAGCTTACAGTTAGCCGAGATCGTGCCACTGCACTCTAGCCTGGGTGACAGAGTGAGATTCTGTCTAAAAAATAATAGTAATAATAATGTAAGCTCCAAAAAGGCAGGGGCACTGTGCGTGTGTGTGTGTGTGTGTGTGTGTGTGTGTGTGTGTTTCTAAAGGATGCAGGGCTTTTAATCTGTTTTCTTTGCTGCTAAATCCCAAGTATCTGGCACATGGCAGAGCCTCCAACATGTGATGGGTGGAGGTGAAGACAGCCCACTCCAAGCCCACTCAGGATATTCAGAATGGATTTCCAAATGCCAGCTGAGGTTACAACCTGAGACTTGTTTTTGTTGTTGTTGTTTGTTTTTTGAGATGGAGTTTCGCTCTTGTCACCCAGGCTGGAGTGCAATGGCACAATCTCAGTTCACTGCAACCTCTGCCTCCTCGGTTCAAGCGATTCTCCTGCCTCAGCCTTCTGAGCAGCTGGGACTACAGGCATGCGCCACCATGACAAGCTAATTTTTGTATTTTTAGTAGAGACAGCGTTTCACCATGTTGGCCAGGCCGGTCTAGAACTCCTGACCTCAGGTGATCCGCCCACCTTGGGCTCCTAAAGTGCTGGGATTACAGGCGTGGGCCACCATGCCTGGCCAAGACTTGTTATCATAGGATTAATTACGTCAGTTTAGATTTGTATACGACTTTACCATTGACCAAGCACTTCCACACACGTAACCTGTCTAATCCCAACAGATAACCTTATCAGGCTCCTGGCAGGGTCCGCATTCTAAAGACAACGAAAATGAGGCTCTAAGAAGTTGTGTGACTTGCCAAAAGTCACTGTGCTATCACAGGGTGGGGCTAGGATTGTAAATCAGGTTTCCCGCCCTCAAGGTCCCTGGATTTTCTCCTTCACCCCAAGCTGCCTCCCCAGTGTCCGAAAGCTAAAGCTTGCCTGCTGGGGGTAGTGACAGACTTGCCAACACACGCACGCCACCTTCCCCAAACACCTGCCTTTTAAAGAAGGAAATCAAGGTCCCTGGAAGCCTGTAGAGCTAAGTTGAATCACCCTTAATCATCCTTTTAAACACACCCCTTAAAACCTCAAGCTGATTGTTCCAAACATTGGGAATATAATAAATTCTAGAACATTTGCTACCACCAAGGTGTCTGAAATCAATTTCAATGCATTTGAGAAGGTTCCCTTTGTTACTGTGTAAAAATTACTTTTTAGCCAAAAACAAGAAAAAACGAAAAATGAATCCTAGTTAAACTTGGAATAAGCCCCTGGTACCTGTGACTTCTCCGGTCCTCACAACCAAGCGTAACTCCTGTGCAAAGTACCTGCTCGGATCCCATGGTGACACGCCTCCCCACCCCTCCCTGGCCCTCAGTCAGCTATCCTTTGGGGATGTATGGTTGCCCCTACACAGCCAAGCAGTCCCCTGGGACAGCCCCATATCACCTAGCCCTGCCTTCCTGGTGCCACTTGGTGCTAGGTTTGGAGAACTTGGAGAGTCCATCTGGTCCTTAAGATGGGTAGGAGAACGATGAGAACAGCAACAGGCTCTGTCTATGCCGAGCGGACCAGTGACTTCTTGGAGAACCAGGCAAGAGTAAGTGGGATTAGGACGAGCTGGGGCCTGTGAGGCTTGTCCAAGGACTTCACAGTAAGCTCGGCATCGCTCCGTCCCCACACGGCACACTGGTAAGTCAGCAGACTTTACTCTGGGGCCGAAATGGCTACAGTGGCACCAAAAAGCCTCATGAAGACTCACCATGGGGCGGGCAACGGGGAGGCGGCAGATGTTGGGGCCTGCTCTCTGCAAACCCTTGTAACTAAGGCTGGCATGCCCCCTACCCCTGCCTGAACCCACTGCCCTGGGCGGGGCCTCTGCAGGCTCCACGGTGTGATGGCCCTTAGCCTGGATTCTAGGACAGGGATTCTCCAGTTGGCACAGGTGACATCTCGGCTGGCTGATGCTTTATTTTGGGGGCTGTCTTGTGCACTGTGTGAAGTTAAGAGCACCCCCAGCCTCTATCCTCTACCCAGTGTGGCGAACAAAATATCTCCAGACACTGACCCTTGCTCCTGGAGAGTGAAATTGCCACAGGGTTGAGAACTACAGCTCTTGAGTCAATTGGTTCTGGGTTCAAACCCCACCCAGCCACTGAGCGACCATAACCCTGATCATGTTACCTGACCTCTCTGAGCCTCATATTTCCCATCTTCAAAAAGATGCACGGTGGATGTGAGGATGAAAATGTGGTTGAGCGTGTGCAGGATTCAGCACAGCGCCTGGCACAGGGTCAGCACTTAACGAGCGGCAGCTGTTCGCATCAGCTTCCTGGCTGCCTGGATTCACTGTGGCCTCGGCTGCTGCTCGTCTCCCTT
The DNA here is from genome assembly GCF_001604975.1 of Cebus imitator. Classification (NCBI taxonomy): domain Eukaryota; kingdom Metazoa; phylum Chordata; class Mammalia; order Primates; family Cebidae; genus Cebus; species Cebus imitator. The sequence goes on along the minus strand of NW_016107335.1, from coordinate 7,733,071 downwards.
ATCTCCCGGACCCGGCTGATCCTGCTGCCAACCAACCCCCAGCTAGGGTGGGACGTAATGGAACCTTGGGGCTCTCAGAGCCTCAGTGGCAGGCTCATCACAAATGCCATGGTGGGTGCAGGCAAGGGCCGAGCTGCTGCTCCTAGAAGCCAGCCAGGTGATCGTTCAGAGCGGCTAATTATGGGGGCTCTGGGAGCCCCACGGGAAGTGTGGGGGCTATACAAACCACTGGAAGCTTTCTCAGGCAGACAGCAGCCACAAGTGGTGTCAGCATGCAGTGCAGGGGGTCATACCGTGGGAAGCCTGTGGCCCCGACACTGAGCTGTGGGGGCTGAGGTCGGGCTGTGGGACAGAAGGGAGACATTCAGAAGCCACCACACATAGCACAGCCACTGCACTGAAACCTTTGAGACAGGGTCTTGCTCTGTCGTCTAGACTGGAGTGCAGTGGTGTGATCACAGCTCACTGAGGCCTGCACCTCCTGGGCTCAAGCTGTCTTCGCCCCTCAGCCTCCTGAGTAGCTAGGACTACAACCACATGCCACACGCCCTGCTAGTTTTTAAATTTTTTGCAGAGACGAGGTCTTGCTATGTTGCCCAGGCTGATCTCAAATTCAAGGAATCCTCTCATCTCAGCCACTCAGAGTGCTGGGATTACAGGTGTGAGCCGCCATGCCCAGCCTAATGGCGTCCAAGGAAAAGCAGGGCCTCCTCCCACCCTGAGCACTCCTCTGCCTTCCTTCTGTCCTGTGTGTGTGTTTAGTGAGCACCTTCTTTGGGGCAGCCGCTGGGAAGTGCTGCCCATTTACACACATGGCATGGCCTCTGCCCTTGTGACCTAGTGGTCATTGAGAAAGACAAGACGGGTAAAGGGCTTTGTGCCAGGTGTCCCTGAGGGAGCAGGGTGGAGGGGCCCCGAACAGGGTGGGGCAGGGTTGCCCCAACAGGTCTCTCAGAGTAGCGACGCCAAGCAGGACCCTGAGCACAGCCAGGGAAAGCTCCAGCTGGGGGAGATGCCCAAGGCTGGTATGGGGTGCTGTGGGTCTGAGGGGCTCTGCTTCCTTGGGCACCTCTGTGAAGGACAGGGGAGAGGCACCCAAGACCTGTGCTTTATCTTGGTGACAGTCATGAATAGCGGAAAGGGCAGGCCAGGGGCCCTGCAGAGCTCAGCCAGCTAAAACTAGCAGCAGGGAAGCCAGCGCACACTGCTCTTACTGTGAGCAGCACTGATTGTTCTAAGCTCAACCGATGTTCAGTCACCCTACCCTGCGAGTACAATCCGTAACCACCTTACAGCTGGGGAAACTGAGGCCCAAGGAGGCAAAATGGCCGGTGCAAGGTCGCAGAGCTAGCAAGGGTGGGGCTGGGATTTTCATCCGAGTGGCCTGGGAGTAGTCTAGATCCCAGCCCAGAGGCTGCAGGCAGACTTGATGGGAGGAAGTGGAATGTCCCAGGCACTCCTGCTAAATGGATGATTTTTAAAATTAAAACAATGCCAAGGGGTGTACCAAGGGATTTAAATCAAGGCTAAAGCTGCAACCACAACTTCAAACCTGGGAGGCAGCTGGGGAGGGAGGGAAGGGAGAGGCAGGATGTCCATGTGTCCACCACGGCCCTACCGCTGTCACCAAGGGCCGTCCTCACCAGCCTCAAAGCCCTGTCTTTGCTCCTGCAGGTTCCACCTTAGAGAATGTCCTCTTACCCCTCCAAACCTCAACCCTGCCCAGCTACCTCACCATATCCTTCAAGCCAGCCCATCAGCACAACTCCCTCAGCGCAACTCCAGGGTCTGACCGTTTTCCATGCTGTTACTGTAAACATCCTCTTCTTCCTCAGCCCTCATGTTTAATCTACAGGCAAGTTGTATTGGCTTCGCCGCTATCTGATCTCTCAAGACCCCCGGTCTCTGCTTTTTTCCTGCCACCACCCTGGGCCAGGCCAGCACCATCTTTCCTCTGCACTGACTGTCCTATCTCTCCATCCTGTCTCTCTCTACAGCATGGCCAGAGTGATCTTTTAAAAAATGCAATGAGGACCACAGTCCATCCTTGCTTAAGCTCTGACAATGGCTTCACTGCACTGGCAGAATCCAGATTCCTTGCCAGGGCTCACGGGGCTGACCCCACCTGTGGGTCCCTTCAGCTCCACCAGTTCCTATCTGGTCCTCAAACTCATTGAGCCCCTGCCCACCTCAGGACCTCTGCACCTGCCATCTCTTGACCTGGAATGACCAGCACTGGGTCTGAAGGTCAGGTTCTTGAAGACAGGATTTTTTTTTTTTTTTTTTTTTGGAGATACAGTCTTACTCTATTGCCCCAGCCTGGAGTGCAGTGGCACAATCTTGGCTCACTGCAACCTCCACCTCCCCATTTCAAGCGATTCTCTTGCCTCAGCCTCCCAAGTAGCTGGGATTACAGGTGCCCGCCACCACACCCAGCTAAGTTTTGTATTTTTAGTAGACCTGGGATTTCACCATGTTGGCCAGGATGGTCTCAAACTCCTGACCACAAGAGATCCACCTGCTTCAGCCTCCCAAAGTGCTGGGATTACAGGTGTGAGCCACTGCGTCCAGCCAAAGTCAGGATTTTGCCCCTAAACAGAGATGAGCTAATGTCAGCTCCTGCCTTGGAAGGTGCTCCAGGACAGTAGTGGAGAGGAGCACAGGGCACAGGGAAGAGGAGGGCACCAGTGCAGGCCATTCTGGAGCCGAAGTGAGTGCTGTGAAGATGGGCTCACGCTGGCCAGTGCCTGGGGTAGGAACTGTGGGAGTTCCTCTGGAGAACAGAGGCAATCACCCCCTAAAGAGCTAACTCCTCAGCAGGCCCCCTCCTTCTCCCTGACATGGAGGTGACGAGGTGATAGGTGGGATCTTCAGAGTTCTGGGGAGCCCAGCGTAGCCAGGCCCAACCCTCTGCTGGAGGCAGTGTCAGCAGCCAGCACAGAGCAGCAGCCGTGGTGGTGGCAGTGGATGTGGCAGTGGTGGGCGCTGACCATGGTGCCAGGCCAGGGACTAGCTGGGAAGGTGGCACACTCAATGCCCAGGGTAACCACTGGAACAGGAGGGCTGGAGGCTGCCCTCTGGCTCTTGATGGAGCCAGGTGGGGAACTGGTGTTCCAGCAGCCCAGGGGCCCAGGGACTGGACAGTGGCAGGGAGTTGGCCTGTCCCTTGGGGCCTAGGCTCATCCTGGGGCTCCTGAAACGCATGGGCTGCATCTGTGTTATTCTATACAGTACAGAGAAATATTTCTTGAATGAACGAGCAAATGTGTAAGGCAGTGGGCAGAAGGGGGTAGCTTCCCAGTTCTACAGCTGATTCTGAAATGAGCTCCTGATCCCTCTTAGTGCTGTCACCCTCTCTACGCCACCACAATGCAAAGGTGGGCCTTTCTTTCATGCCAAGCTTGTCCTGTTGTTGCCTGAGCTGCCCTGTGCCCTGCACCCAGCAGACCTTCCTCCTGTGTGGCTTGAGCTTGTAGTCCCAGTTACCCAGGAGGCTAAACCAGGAGGATCACTTGAGCCCAGGAGTTAGGACATTGCATAATTTTGTCACTTGGTATCCCTTTCATTTCACATAAAAGCCCAGGGTTTTGAGCCCCGTCAGCTCCCTGAGGCTCTGACCATCTAGTGCTCATCTTCTGGCTCCTCTGTAAGATCCATCTCCACATTCTGACGGCACCTGTCACAGTCCCCCTGATATGGGTTAAACTGTGTCCCCCAAAATTCATATGTTGCAGTCCTAACCCATAATATCTCAGAATGTGACCTTATTTGGAGATAGGGTCCTACAGAGGTAATCAAGTTAAAATGAGGTCATTAGGGTGGGCCCTCATCCAGTAGGACTGCTGTCCTCCTTACAAGAAAAGGAAATTTGGGCACAGCGGCTTGCACAGAGAGATGATGATGTAAAGAGACAGAAAGAGAGGATGCTCAACTTCTAGCCCAGGAGAGGGGACTGAGACAGATCCCTCGCTCACAGTCTTCAGAAGGAACCAACCCCGCTGACACCTTGATTTCAGACTTCCAGCCTCCCACACTGTGACCAGGAATCTCTGTTGTTTAAGCTGCCAGGTCTGTGGCACTTTGTTGGGGTGGCCCTAGTGACCCAACACCCCCACAGCTCTGCTCTTCAGGACCCCCAGGGTGGCTGTCATGAGACCTGCTTGCCAGTCCACCCACCACCCGGGACTCCCCTCAGAACATCCTCTGGTTTGCCCGGAGCCACTAGGCAGGGTGCAAAGCACAGGGCAGAACCTGAGCCAGAAGGCCTGAGTTTGAGTGTTTCTTCCACCATCCATTGACAGGAGCATAAACTTGTCAAGTCACATTAACCTCTCTGATCTCAGTCTCTTTATCTTTAAAATGGGTATTTATCATCTTACCTCTCTGACTGGGTTATTGTGAATAGCAAAAAGTAATGATTTGCCATATTCTCTTTAAGTCAGAGTACTGAATAAAGTCATCATCGCCATTAATTTATCACTCTTGGTAATCACCTATTGCACTATGGATTTGAATTGACCTTACTGTCAATTTAACCTTTCTTTTTTTATTTTTTGAGATGGAGTCTCACTTTGTTGCCCAGGCTGGAGTGCAGTGGTGTGATCTCTGCTCACTGCAACCTCTACCTCCTGGGTTCAAGCAATTCTCATGCCTCAGCCTCCCAAGAAGCTGGGATTACACGCACGTGCCACCATGCCCAGCTACTTTTTGTATTTTTAGTAAAGACAAGGTTTCACCATGTTGGCCAGGCTGGTCTCGAACTCCTGACCTCAAATGATCCGCCCACCTCAGCCTCCCAAAGTTATGGGATTACAGGCATGAGCCACCGCGCCCAGCCAATTCTTTTTCTACTCTGTGCAAAACATGTCTCCCTATCCCCTACTTGTAAAGTTGCCTTTTTGTCTCAAGAATGGACACTTAACGTTTATTCCTGTTAATATTCATCTTCTAAGAATTAGCCCATAATTCTTAGAAGGTGAATGTTGATAGCTTTTGAATACTAATTCTGTTATCCAAAATATTCACCATCTTTTCTGGCTGTGTGTCATTCATAAATCCAGTGAGTGTGACCATCAATCTGCATCTAAATCTTTGCTGAACGTGTTGAGAAAGGGACCAGAAGCAGACAAGGCTCTTTCCAGACTAATGTACACCCTCTGGGGCTCAGTCTTTCTTCAGTTCTTAGCAAATTTGCCCAATTATAGTAACATCCAGCCAGCAATGTGTTAGTGTGTCATGTCAGTAACTTAACGTCAGCCACTGTGGGGGCATTATTGTTATTATCTTTTGAGACAAGGTCTGGCTGTCCCCTAGGCTGGAGTGCAGTGGTGTGATCATGGCTCACTGCAGCATGGACCTCCTGGGCTCAGGCCATCTTCCTGCCTCAGCCTCCTGAGTGGCTGAGACTATAGTTGCATGCCACCATGCCTGGCTAACTTTTCAAATTTTTTGTAAAAATGGGGTGTTGCTTTGTTGCCCAGGCTGGTCTTGAACTCTTGGTGTTAAGCGAGCCTCCCACAGTGGCCTCCCAAAGTGCTGGGATTACAGGCTTCCGCCACTGCACCCAGCTAGTGGGAGTGTTTAGATTACAGGAACTGGCGAACGATACAAACCGGAGCTCTGCTCCCACTCCCCATCCTGCCAAGAGCCAGTTGTTAAACATTTATCAGCACACCACTGCATCCAGCCCACGTTTATGTATCATACCCTAAAGATACAGGGAAACACTTTGTCAGACACCTCCAAATTAACACATAGAGTTTCATGCAGCTTAGCCTACAAAATGGTTCAACATGCATTATCCAATTTGGTTCTCTCCACACTCCAGGAAGCCGAAGGGATGACTATTACTACATCCATTTTAAAGACAGGAACACAAGGCACAGAGTTCTTTAAAGACGGACTCAGAGCTGGAGAGCGAGTTGGTGTCAAATGCGAGGCTCAAACTCCTGTTTTCTGATCATAAAGTCCACATTCTTTTTGAGTCATTACCTGACTGCTCCCCCATTGGTTATCAAATGTACCCCAAAGTCCTCAGGGGTTCATACTCTGGGTTTAAGGCACAGACAAGTTGAGAGGGATTCTACGACAGCCCCTGCCCTTCCCATTAGCAGCCATCATGAGGATTTATGAGTGCTGCTTCTCAAACTGGGATTCTGATCTGTTCTAGCGGGAGGGTCTTCAGGTTTTTGAAAAGACTCCGTGTTTTGTTTATAATTTCATTGCTGACAAGAAACCAACTAAAGTGATAGCAGCCCAGGTGCAGTGGCTCAAGGCTATAATTCCAGCACTCTGGGAGGCTGAGGTGGGCAGACTGCTTGAGCTCAGGAGTTTGAGACCAGACTGGGCAACATAGCAAGATTCCTCTCTATTAAAATTCAAAAATATTAGCCAGGTGTTGTGGTGCACACCTGTAGTTCCAGCTACTTGGGGAACTGAGGTGGGAGGACTGCTTGAGTCTAGGAGGTTGAGGCTGCAGTGAGCCATGATTGCACCACTGCACTCCAGCCTGGGCAACGGAGCTGAGATCCTGTCTCATATACAAATAAATAAACAAACAAATAAATAAGTGACAGCAATTGTTAATGCAGTGTTTCTCAAACTTGGGCCCCTGAGTTCTCAGTGAGAAATGCTGGTTTGTTTTCTGAGCTGGGGAATAGAAGGGAGGGCAGGGGACAAGTGGCAGGCAAGTAAAACTTAAGGTGGGTGCTGTGAGCTGGGCGGGGCACAGGTTTTGCTGAGCCCTCACTGTGTCCTAAACACTTAAACTTAGGCACCAACGTTAAAGATTGGGAGGTTTCGCATAAAAGCCAGATTTCCAGAATCTGTTAAAAAATGAGAAACTTGGCAAGACCAGAGCACCAGTCCACTTAGAGACAATCGGGTGGAAGTGAGGAGGGGCTGTCCCTTCGCAGAGGGGCAAGAGCCCTCCGATTGGGCATGTCTCCTCCCCATTCCCTGTTTTAAGGGTTGCAAACTCAAAGGACCCTAGGGACACAGGAGTGAAGGTCGATGAGTGGAACAGGCTGTGTGTGAGATGATCAATGGCCTTTGACCTTGAGACTCAGTGCTGGGGGCAAAAGAGGAGGGGCTGGGTTGAGACCCTGAATAAAGCAGTGGCTGTCTTGTCCCTGTGAGGTCCCCTGCATTTTGGGCACAGCAAATGTCTGAGGGCTAAATGTGGTGGAGAGACCCCAGCTTGGATTCTTGCCTTGACCACTGGGAAAGTTCCTTCATGCCCTGTACCTCAGTTTCCTTATCTGGAGTGACAATGATTATAACACTTACCTTATAGTGTTATGGTTAGGATAAATTAAACCAAGTAAAATTCTTCTATTTTTTTTTTTTTTTTTAATGTAGAGATGGGATCTCGCTTTGTTGCTCAGGCTGGTCTTGAACTCCTGGCTTCAGGTGATCTTCCTGTCGTGGCCTCCCAAAGTGCTGAGATTACAGGCATGAACCACTGCGCCCAGGCTAAAATTCTTGAAACAGTTCTCAAAACCCACAATGAGCCCTCAGCTCTATAGGCTGCTATTACTCTGCCCCCAGCCACTTTACTCTTTCACTTCCTGCAGGTCACCGTGTTTGTGGCAGCTGCTCTTGAATCTCAGGTGGGAGCTGTGATGGTGGGTGGCAGGGGGAGACATCCCTGTCCACTGAATGGATACACCTTCAAAAATGTCTCCAAGACAGACTTATTTTCTGAGGGAAGAAGCCTGGGTAAGATACAAGTGAGGTGATGGTGAAGGGGGAGTTAGAGGGGAAACTGAGGCACGAAAACGGAAAAGCGCAGTGCTGCTTCCTGCTGGGGAGAGTGGAGTGGAAGCTGTAGGCCTGAAGCTGGAGCTCAGCTTCCCCTGTATCTACTTAGGCCCCCACAGGGGGCACCTTCCCACTCACGGGCACCTCCTTCAAGCCCACCCACCATCGAGGCCCCTGCTGTGGATTCAGCTGCCGGCCCACCCTGAGCCATCTCAGGGCCCACAGGGCTCCATCCTGAACCCTGCTGGCTCACCTTTTTTTTCCAATTAAAAACTTTTTATGAAAGGCAAAGAAGATATGCCTCTCACACCTGTAGACTGCACCAGGCTGGATGGGAGCTGCGGCTGGAATGATGGGCTAAAGCTAAGCTAGCTCCATGTTGGGGCTCACAGATATGGAACAGGAAAAACAGACTTCTGGGTGGTGGCCAGTGGTGTATGCGGGCAGCATGAATGGCAGGCTGGGACCTGCAGCCAAGGAAGGCATCAGTGGCATTAGATGGTTCTCGAGGTCCACAGATGACACCTGGAGCAGGGACTGCGCTCAGCATCTCATCTGAAGCCTTGTAGGGGCAAGGGGCACTGGTGAATACAGGCATTGTGCAGAAGGTCAGGCATCACCCTTGCTTCTTTATAGAAGGCCATGATGTCCCATTCTACAGATGAGACATGTCACTCAGAAAACCGAATACCCTTTCCCCATCTACCTGGCCAGGCAGGGAGAGCTCACCTCCTAGCACAGGCCCAAGTGGCTCCAAGCATAGGCCACAGCCTTGGGGTCTCTCCAGTGCTCCCCAGGGGTGCACAGGGGTGGTGAATATTTGAAGGGGCTAGAGCTGGAGTTTCCAGGAGGAGACGCAGGGCGTGTGCGAAAACCGCCTCCAAATGTTGAAGCGCGGTATCAGATGGCTTCGAGAGAGAAAGGGGTTTCTCCCTGCAACTCCAAAAGGCAAAACCGTGGTCAGAGGGAGCGACACTCTCCCTCACCAGAGGAATAAGTGAAGAGGGAATGAACATGGAGCACTCCTCCCACCACAGAGCTACAGGAGCTGCTGGGCACAGGGCATGGGGCAGCTCAGGTGACAGCAGGACAAGGCTGGCAGGCAGGGAAGACTCACCCTTGCATCGTGGTGGTGTAGAGAGGGTGAGGCTGACAGCACCAAGAGGGATTGGGGCCTCATTTTAGAATCAGCCACGGAGCTGGGAAGCTACCCCCTCTCGGCCCACTGCCTCACACATTTGCTCATTCATTCAAGAAATATTTCTCTGCACTGTGTGGAGCAAGACAGACACAGCCCATGCCTTTAAGGAGCCCTACAACTCAGTCTTAGACTCTCTGGTAGGTGCGGCAAGACATAAGAGAGTGGGTGGCTGGGAGAAAGACCCGCTGGAAGACGTGGAACATAAGTGGGGACTTCAAGGATGAGGGCAATTAGCCAGGTGAGTGGAGCTGGGAAGGGTGTCGGAGGTGAAGGGAACAGAGTGTGTGAGGACCCTGAGTGAGGGCATAAGAATGAAGCCACAAGGAAGTGGAAGGCTGAACAAATCGGATTTGTGTTTAGGAAGCTCATTCTGGCTCCTGTGCTGGGTTGGGGTCTGAAGCAGGCAGGGGCAAGGCTGAGTATGTGGCACCCATATAGGGGCAGAAGACAACTGCGCATGGACTAGGGCGGTGATATGGGAGTCAGAAGTGGATGGACTTGATGCTTATCTAGGAAATAAAATCAAATAAAAGGATGCGGCAGTTGTTTGAACGGAGAGATAAGAAAGGGGTGGACTTGAGCCTTGATGTCACTGTCCAGCAATGTGGCCCGTCCACCCCACTGCCCGTCCAACGGGCCCTACTCCCTCGTCTGTACATGTTCACAAGGAAACATCTACCATACTCCCCAGGAGAGGAGATGCTGGAATGACCCAAGCGCTCACCCCACCCTTCCTCCCTGTGGGAGGAGGCTGTGTCCGATGAGGTGTTAAGGGCTGTGCCAGCTGGACAGTCCCTCTCCCAGGTGGCTGGGGTGAGGTGCTGAAGGCAAGGCTGCTTTCCTGTGGCCAGTGCTCCCCTTCTGGGCCAGTCTGTTGCAGGACACAGGTCATCTCCTTCTGTGCCCATGCCCAGGTAAGCAAACCCAGGTTAGGGAGTAGGACCTGTCTCCTACACTTGGGTCTCAGGTTCAAGTCTCTCTTCAGTTCAGCTTTCCCTGCCCTTAAGTTAACTGATGCCTGTGCCTGTTTTTCCACTGGTTCAGGACCTGTCACTGGGGAAAGACCGGGACTGGTCCCTCCTCATACCCAAACTCACCTGCGGGGCTTATGTGCTGAAGGAGCTGTTTATCAGGATATTACCCCTACCTGGAGAATGTGACTCTGTACTTAATTTCCAACTTTAAATATACCTTCCTGCTGCCTGATATTTATCAGAAACATTGTTGTAAATATCAACATAGAGAGTATTTCCTGGGTGGGCTCCATGGCTCGTGCCTGTAATCCCAGCGCTTTGGGAGGCTGAAGTGGGAGGATTGCTTGAGCCCAGGAGTTCCAGATCAACCTAGGAAATGTAGTGAGACCTCATCGCTACTAAAATACAAACAAAACAAACAAAAGCTAGGGGGCATTGTGGCTTGAGCTTGTAGTCTCAGCATGAGGACCGCCTGAGCCCAGAAGTTACAGGCTACAGTGAGCCATGATCACACTACTGCACTCCAGCCTGAGCAACAGTGTGAGCCCCTGTCTCTTACAAAAGAGAAAGACAGGAGTAGTTCATGAAGGTGGTAGTGCATTCCTCTAGTTGCTCTGAATGTTATGTTTGGATTAAGCAATATTACCAATACATTTACGGCCGAGCAGTACTGTGTTGGTCTTTGCCTTAGACCTAGGAAGCCACTGTGACATTGTTGAGGACACTGTGTAACTCTGTCACTTGGTATCCCCTTAATTTCCTCATACAGGAGACACGTCCCTGGGGCTTGGGACCAGAAATCACAGTGATTTGAGCACGTCGTTTGATTTGTATTTCATGCACAGTAGAAATCATGTAACTGCTTGCTTCTCTGAGGGGATCGGGGTCTCCAGGCCTCACGGTTTGCATTTGGTGCAGTAACTGCATCCTTGGTGACGTCATGCTCTCCCTCCTCTATCTCTTCCCTCTGTCTCAGTTTCCTCACTACATGTATCTTTGCAAACTACCTGAAACCGAGGCAGAAAGTAAGAACACCTCCCTGCGTCTTCCTCTCCCTCCCTCCCGGCACAGTGTTCCTCATTCAGGGCATTTTCCCAAAATGCTCTTCGGTCTGGGAAAAAGGTTCACGTGGGAGATGGTCCAAGTTTGTAAATTCCAGTAGGAGGCCTGTGTGGGGCACACACTCACGAGGCACGTTCTCAAATCCCTAGAAGTAAGTGTAGGGTGCCAAGAATCGGTGTCGCAGCTTGGAAAGTCAATAAACAGAATGTGCTATCCCAAAAGGTGGGCCTGGCTGAAGTGATCAGCCCTCCTCTACGATCCCTTATGAGTCACCAAGGATTTCCATACTCTCATTAGCAAGGAGCACGGTGGGGAGGGGGAACACAGCTATACTCCCTACAAGATGTCCCTCAGCCGAGTACCCGTCAGAAGCAGGTGGTGGCCTCAGCTTGGCCCCTCTGGTACAGCAATTCCAAATGGCTGGGAGTCCAACCACAGCTGAGGGAAGCCCACTCACCTCCGATGGGCAGCTTAGCCTCCTGGTGACACCTCTAGCTCATTACCTCCACCACTTAATTCTCACTAATGATGCGCACTCACTTGCAATCACACCGCCAGTGTGGGGTGAGGACGGACGCCTAGACACCACACCAGGGCCCGTCACCATCCAAATGCCCCAGTGCCTGGCTGCCAAGAGCCTGCAATGCACACCGCCGGCTGCACATTAATGTGACTCCAAAATAAAATGCCAAGCCTCCCCACCTTGTCACTCTTGGAGCTGGGGCTTCTGACTCATGGCCAGGGCCATTCTGGGACCAGGTGTCACTAGGATGGACCAAGTCCAATCTTCACAGGCCTCCCCTGCCCTCCTCCCCTGTGCCCATCCTGCAGCAACCCTTCAGGAAAGGTCTGGAACAGCCCAGGGCTCCCACCAACTGCTGCTGGGGAGCCCCTTAGGGCCTAGCTCAGTGCATGTCAAGTATTAGGAGGACTCTCCACGTGGGGTGCCACCTCAGGTGTACCCCCCAGGGAGCTTAGCTGGCTCCCATCAGCCTGCCCCCAATTCAACCTGGCCTCTGCACTCAGATACCCCAGAACTGTAGAGCGCTTGGTTTCATATACTAGTTCACACACTTTCTTTATGAATTTCAGCTAAAAAACCAGCCACCACAAACTGAGAAGCCAGTCCCCAGTTCACCTCAGGTGCTAGGGAGGGGCTTGCAGGCTTTGACTTTCCTGCAGGTGGTTAGGGGCTTCAGGCATGGGGCTGGGCATGCCGGCACCAGGCATGTTTCCTTGGTGATGGTACCAGGTGACTGGCACCTGCTGCTGCCCTGAGTGGCTTGGATCCTCTGGGCCAGCCCAGCTTCCCCAGCAGCCAGAGTCCTGCCCCATTTTTCTCTGGGCCCAGACCTCGCTGGAAGAGCAGCGGCACTGGAGGACTTTGGAGGGGAACAGCACTGTCCCTAGCCTTCAGTGCAGCCCGGCAGGAGGACGAGTTCCTCCGCCCTCTTCTGAGGAAGGAGAAGCAGAGAACTCACTCTCATTCTGCCCACAGCCCCAGGCCTCCCCAAACCCCAGTGACCTCAGAGCCAGTTCCAGTTGCACCTTTCCAGAACTTTCCTGATGTCTCCCTCCTCAGTGTCCCGAGGCCTGTGTGTTCTGCAGCCCTTTCTACCAGATTGCCAAGGCTGCTCTCCAAGGCAGCAGGCCCTGAGGACAGGGACTGGGCTCCACATGCCTTGAGGACCTGACAGCACCCACCCTATTGCCAGGTGATGCCCACCGGAGTGGCCAGCCAGGGTGACAACGGGTGGGGCTGGGCAGACAGAGCCCAGATCAGACTTCAGCTCCGACCTGTTTCCATGCCTGGTGGGGCTCTGGGGCAGGTGGCTTTTCTGCTCAGAGCCTCAGTGTGTCCTTCCGGACAAGTGGGGACTGATATGGGACCAGCAGGCCATCTCCCTCTCACTCTTTGGGGAGGAGGCTTAGGAGAGTCCTACAAGCAAGCAACGGCCCCAGAGTGCATGAGAGCTAGCGGTCTGCCTAGGGCAGGGCAGGGCTGGCTCCCACCGCAGGCTGTGTCATAGACGGCTGCCACCTCCCTCCTGCCACAAGCAGAACCCTGCCTGGGGCCCTGCAGGGCTTTTAGAAGTTTGCACAGCATGTCTAGGGATAGGTTTCTGAGCCCAAGTTGTGCCAAGGAATCAGCAGGTTCCTTCCAGCTCGCGGAGAGCATGTGGTGTGTGTGCGTGTGAGCGTGTGCACGTATGTGCATGCTTCTGCATGTGCACAGTGAGAGGAGATGGGGTGTTGTTTGGGTGTCTGGCTGGGAGGAAGTAGAGCACGCCAGAGCCCAGACCACGCTCACATGAACCCCACACTTGGTCTCAGGCTGGCTTTCCCTGGCTCAGAATGGCTTTGGGACACCAGGAGGTGAGAGGACACGCAGTGGGATGGAGGAAAGGACGTGAATGACAGGTGCCAGCCAGGGTGGGCAGAAGGACAGAGAGGCACTGCCATGGGCACTGAGGAGTCCAGCTGGGGGCAGAAATGCTAGGAGGGGGCACAGGGCAGGGGCCGAGGGCTGGCTGACTCCGTGGGGCCCCAGAGCTCCTGCTCCTGTGCTGGTGGGGGAGGAAGCACCTACCTGTACTGAAGTGGGTGGGTGCTGAAGACCTGGAGTCATAGATGGCAGGGTACTGCACCTGGAGAGTCATCCAGTGCCCCCTTGGTGCCTGGGCCCGGAGCCCACCACGCCTGCAGCACCAAGGGCCATTTCTGAGGATCTGAAAGGAGAGGCCAGACCCTGAGCCCCAAGGCAGATTCAAGGAGGCCTCGGGAGGCCGGGAAGAAGCCAAACTCCCCAGCGCAGAGGTCTGCGGAAGAGCTGGCACTGTGCAGAAAGGGGCCAGGGTGGAGACAGCCAGCACCGGCGAGCTGGGGCTGGGGTGGCATGAGGCAGGGTGTGGATGGGAGCAGTGTGTGCGGGAAGCAGATGGAGACCGGCTCCAGGGTCCTGCAGGACAAAGAACTTGAAAGACAGAGCAGGGACTCCAGGCAGACCCCAAGCCCTGACTGGAGTGGCCAGTTTTGGGGGTGTGGCAATGGGTGGAGGGAGACAGCTGGGCATTGGGAGGCAAGGCCAGAGGGCAGGTCGAGACGGTAACTGGGATGGCCCCGGATCCCGGGAGCAGGAGAGGCTCCAGGGGTGGTAGCAGGCAGTCAGGCTGCTCTGTGACCACCGGCTGGCCTACACACCCCCCTGCTAGTCCCTGCTAGTGCTGCCTTGTCCTGTCCTCCCAGATTCGTTCCCTTCTGGAAGAACAGGAAGGCCTCCAGCTGGGGTCAGGACCCAACTTCTGAACTGAAGTCCCTGGACAGACAGTGGGCCATGGGAGCTAAGAAGAAGGCAGTGCTGTAGGTGTGGGAGGTGGGTGACAGGGTAGGGCTTGAGAGTGGCTCAGGGTCCGGTGAAGCCATGTGGGCAAAAGAGGCTGCTGCCCATGGGTCAACACTGAGCAGGGTCGGGAGCAAAGGGGATGAGGGAGAAGGCTGGAGACAGGGAGTGCTGGGGGTAGGGGAGCTGGTGGGGTCTGGGAGACAGAGCAGAGGAGAGGATAAGAGGGAGATGCGGTAGAGGAGGGGTTACCAGTCCAGGGTTGGGGGGAGGTGTCCTGCAAGAAGGTAGGGGACAGAGGGACAACATGAATCAGAGAGGGGTATCCAGGGAAGACTGTGGCAAGTGGAGACAGGGAAGGTGCCAGGCAGGGGAATGATGGGAAGGTGCTAGGTAGGGGAAGGAGGGAGAGGATGCCAGGCAGGGGAGGGAGGGAAGGTGCCAGACAGGGGGAGTAGGAAGCAGAGCATGCCAGGCAGGAGCAGGTTGGGAAAGTGCTCAGCAGGGGGGAGGTGACAGGCAATGGGAGGAGGTGGTGCCAGACAGGGGGAGGAGGGGAAGGTGCCAGGCAGGAGGGTGCCAGACGAGGGAAGGAGGGGATGCAGGTGGAGGGAGGATAGGAAGGTACCGGAGAGGGAAGGAGGGGAAGATGCCAGGCAGAGCTGGGGAGGAGGTGGTGTCACAGAGGGGCTGAATGGGAGTCTGCCAGTCAGGGACGAGGTGCAAGGAAGGGGTAGGAGGAAGAGGTACCAGGTTGGGGTGGGGGTGGAGGGAGGTGCCAGGCGGGAGGACGGAAAGAGTCAGGAGTGGGGGAGATACCTGGAAAGGAGGAGGGGAGGAAGATGCCAGGAAGGGAGAAGGGGATGCCAGGTAGGGAGGAGGGGAAGTGCCAGGTGAGGGGAAGGTGCCAGGCAGGAGAAGGAGGGGGGATGCCTGGCAGGGGGAGAAGAGGGATGCCAGGCAGGGAGGAGAAGGGATGCCAGGCAGGAGGAGGAGGGGGATGCCAGGCAGGGAGGAGAAGGGATGCCAGGCAGGAGGAGGAGGGGGATGCCAGGCAGGGGAAGGAGGAGGATGCCAACAGAGGCGAGCGGATACTGCCAGGCAGGGAAGGCGGGGGCGCTGGCGCAGCGCGGCCGGGAGGCGCCTTAGCCAAGGGCCGTGGGGGCCGCGCGGCGCGGGTCGCTCACCTGCTCCCCCGGGACCCCGGCCCGGAGCGCGGCCGCCCGCTCCCCGCTCGGCGCTCGGCTCGGCCCGGCGCCTGCGCCGCTGCAGCCCGGAGCGGGGGAGGCGCAGGGAGCGTCTGCAAAGAGCGAGGAGCTTAATAATGAGTTAGGGACCGGAGCAGGAAGCGTCGCCCCATCCAGCCGTCGGTGTGCTCGCCAGCTCGGAGCCCCGCGGCGGACCCTGGCCAGACCCTTTGTGATCTTCAGCCTGTACCCAGACGTGTCGTAGGTCTGCATGCATCTGCATGCCCACGAGTCACACACGCAGTCAGCATCCTGTGTGGCCGCAGACATCACCTACACTAGGACCACACACACACATGCATGTGGGTGCGCACACACAGGCACACACACAGATGTGCTCACACACAGATTCGGTCAGATCATCCTATGCAGCTGCAGACATTACCCAGGCGAGGTCCCGCACACCCATGTACACACTCTCCCACACCCTGGGAGGCTCTGGGCCCATCAAGCCTCAGGGCCATGTTCTCATTAAGGCCAATCTTTTCCTTTTATGCCCTCAACACTTTGGAGAAGCCTCTTCCCAACTTCCAGCCAGTCAAGCCCAGCTCTGTCCATCCCATGGGCTCTTGCAGGGTCCTGCCTCACACCACTAAGCTACCACAGTGCCCAGCACAGAGGGGGACCCCAGCCTATCTGTAGAATGAAGGAGCCCTAGAGAGCTCAGGCAAGGGTGGGGGAAGTGGGAACGCCTCCCTAAGCAGCCAGCGGGCAGGGGGCCTGCCAAGCATTTCAGGGCACGTGGGTCTGGCTGGCCCCAGTAGGAGGCAGGCAGGCAGCAGAGACCCACTGTCTGAGGCTGACGTCAAGGTCAGGTCCTTCCCCCACAGGTTCCTGCCTCTGCGCCCCCAGATATCCAGTCATTCCCCAGCCCAGGCCACACCCGCAACACTAGGGATATTTTGGGGTCTGGCTCTGCACTGCCTGGGTTTGTCTCTGTGATGAGTGGGCCGAACGCACAGGATGGAGCTCTTCCACCCCTTCGTTAATATCGCCCTCCCTCCATCTGAAAATATTTATGTTTTATTGTTTTAAAATTTTTTTTTTTCTTTGAGACCGAGTCTTGCTCTGTCACCCAGGCTGGAGTGCAATGGTACTATCTCAGCTCACTGCAACCTCTGCATCCCGGGTTCAAGTGATTCTCCTGCCTCAGCTTCCTGAGTAGCTGGGATTACAGGCGCACCCCACCATGCCTGGCTAATTTTTGTATTTTTAGTAGAGATGGAGTTTCACCATGTTGGTCAGGCTGGTCTTGAACTCCTGACCTCATGATCTGCCTGCCTCGGCCTCCCAAAGTGCTGAGATTACAGGCATGAGCCACTGTGCCTGGCCTGTTTAAAATTTTTAATTGTGATAAAATACACGTGACGTAAAATTTACCATCTTAGCCATTTTGAAGTGTACAGTTGGGTATTTTAAAATATATTCACACTGTTGTACCACCAATCTCCAGAACTGGAACGCTGTATCCATCAAACAACTCCCCCTTCCCACCTCCCATCCCCAGGCAACCACATTATACTTTCTGTCCATAAATTTGACTACTCCATGTACCTCATAGAGTGCTTTTGTGGCTGGCTTATTTCACTTCACACAATGTCTTCAAGGTTCATCCGCAATGTAACACGAGTCGTGATTTTCTTCCTTTTTAAGGCCAAATTGTATTCCATTGTGAGTATACACCCCTGTTGTTGTTTTAGAGATGGGATCTTATTCTGTTGCCCATGCTGGAGTGCAATGGCACGACCTAGGCTCACTGCAGCTTCGGACTCCCGTGCTAAAGGGATCCTCTCACCTCAGCCTCCTACGCAGCTGGGACTGCAGGTGCACACCACCACACCGGGCTGGTTTTGTATTTTTTGTAGTGATGGGGTTTCGCCATGTTGCCCAGGCTGGTCTCCAACTCTTGAACTCAGGCAACCCACCCAGCTCGGCCTCCCAAGGTGCTGGGACGACAGGCGGGAGCCACCACACTGTTATTTATCCATTCATTTGCTGTGGGACACTTGGGATGCTTCCATCATCTGGCTGTTGTGATTCGTGTTTTTACCCCCCTTTAAAAGCCCCCTGACATCAAACAGGAAGGAACCTGCCCT
This sequence comes from Cebus imitator, assembly GCF_001604975.1. NCBI lineage: Eukaryota > Metazoa > Chordata > Mammalia > Primates > Cebidae > Cebus > Cebus imitator. Next base: position 7,715,390 of record NW_016107335.1, on the reverse strand, counting down.
TGGCTCGGCCCTGGGAAGACGGGCTCAGCCTCCCCCTGCTCCTTCCCCCAGCGCCTGTGTTTCCACCATCAGGAGCCTTCCTGCAGGCACTCACACCTCTGGCTACTCAGAGGATCCACTATGGACATTTTAACCAAATTTGCTTACTTAATGCCCTGCATCAAAACTGATTTGTGTACCCGTTTTCTTGGTGTCCTGAGTCCATGCTAAGGAGTCCCTGCTGTCCTTCCGGGGACATTTCCCTTTGAACGAGGGGTTTTGGGAGGTGCAGTGCCTTACAACCCCAGGAAATAAACCTGGAAGCAGTGCTTGGACAGCAGGCGTGGCAGGGAAGGGAGAGGTGGGGTGGGTATTTTGAGTTGGGGAGAGCATTGTCCAGTGAACTGGGAGAGGCTGAAAGCTTCTGAATGACGGGTTCTGATGAGGCTCGAAAGGCTTCCAGGGACCCAGACCCTGGCACCTGGAGGTCAGTGCTGGCTTCACTCCCTTGGGCTGTGCATAACCTATGTAGAGGCCATGTCTGTCCTCTCCTCACCATCTGAATGGCCGTAATGCTGCCTTCCCCTCCCACCATCACCAACTCTTAACGTCACAGAATAAGGGTGGAAAAGCTCTTCCAATGAAACAGGTAGTTAGTTTCGAAAGTGAGGAGGGTGGTGAGGTGCCAGGGTCCTGACATGGGGATTGGCAGAGTGGGCCCAGAGGGAGAGCAGGCAGCCAGGACACAGTGGGGAGTAGATGGGTACAGCAGCATCAGACAGACAGGATGGCCCGGGGGTGCAGGGCAGAGCAGCCAGATCGGCATTCAGCCCCCTCTGACCCTGGCTCCACACTCCCCAGCCTTCCTTTCTCCTCCTCTGGCCTGAAGCCTGGCTTGGGGCTAAGGTTATCAAGAAGTCTCTGTGATTCCCCAGGTGTTGGGAGAGGGACATAAGTTGCTGTGGCTGGTCTCTATGCCGGCGCTCAACACCTGATTCCTAAATAACTGTTCCGTCATTTGTCTCTCCCTCTGAGCTGTGGCTCCATGAGGACAGGACGGGGGATCATCAGCCTGAACACTCTAGGGCCCAGCAGAGCGCCTGGCACAGAGTAGGAGGAAGATTCCAAGCCATGGGCACACAGGGGAAAGTGGGAGTCCTGGGAGGGTGGGGTGCACTGGGGTAGAGGCCAGGGAGACCAGGCAGAGGGTAGACTGGGCTGGAGTTAGGGGTCACATTCAGGCATTCAGTCATTCAGTCATTCATGAGCATCCGAGACTGGCTGCTCACTGCAGCACCCCTTGTATAGCAAGAATTTGGAAACAGCCTGAATAGTCATCAATAGGTGGCAGATGACACAAATCCTGCAACAGGTATAAACAGGTGAGAGGGTGAAGTTATCATTCAGCGAATGCTATCAGGCAATGAGGAAACTGTCCACATACTGATCTTAGAAAGATCTCAAAGATTTGCCAAGTGAGAAAAAGCAGGATGTACCAAGAGTGTGTAAAGGCTGCGTTCATATGTAAGTGTGTGAGCCCATGCGGTGTGAACTTGTGCATGCACACGTGTGAGCGTGGGCACATGTGGTGTGGGTACACCCCTCTAGAAGGATGCGGAAGAAACTGGCCAGAGTGCTGACTCCAGTGAGGCTGGAGGATGGGGTTGGGGGGAGACTGACTTTCCACCTCATATTCTTCTGTACCTTTTTAAATTTCAAATATTTTACCTATTCAAAAAATAAGTAAACATTTACAAAAACCACCCATATCATCATATAAACTTTCAATATATTCTGAGCACTTGCTACATAAGATCAGACACAAAGCTATTTGCCTTTGACCATGAACCCACATGTGACCCTCTCTCTGCTCATTCTCTCGTTCGTTTTGCATTGTCGCCTCAAACCTTTTATTACCATGTGCCTCAGTAACAGGGGTGCAGATGAATGAGATGACACTTGACCTGTTGGGGGGTTAAGACTTGTAAGCAGCTGGCAACACCAGCTAGAAGGGGCTGGTGCCATCACAGAGGCCAGGCCAAATACCAGAGGAGAGAGAGTAGAATGGGATGTGCCGGGGTCTGGGGGAGCGGGGCTTGGTGCCAATGAGGGCATTGGTTTCAGTTTCACAGGATGAGGAGTGTTCTGTGGGTGGACGGCGGTGGCGGCTGCACAGCACTGCCAATGTCTTCAGTGCCCCTGATCTGTATACTTAAAATGGTGAAGATGGTAAATTGTATGTTATGTGTATTTTGCCAAGTTTTTTATGCTTTTTTTTTTTTTTTTTTTTNTGGGCTCCTACCGCAGCCACCCGAGTAGGTGGGACTAGAGGCACACGCCACCCTGCCCAGCTAATTTTTTATTTTTTGTAGAGAATGGGATCTCACTATATTGCCCAGGCAGGTCTTGAACTCCTGGGCTCAAGCTATCCTCCCGCCTCTGCCTCCCTAAAAGCTGGAATTACAGGTGTGAGCCACCGTGCCCAGCTACCAGGTTTTTTAAAAAAATTAAAAGGGTGGGCGCCGTGGCTCATGCTTGTAATCCCAGCACTGTGGGAGGCCGAGGAGGGTGGGTCAGAAGAGGTCAAGCGTTTAAGACCAGCCTGGCCAACATGGCAAAGCCCCTCCTCTACTAAAAATACAAAAATTAGCGGGGCATGGTGACGCATGCCTGTAATCACAGCTACTCGGGAGGCTGAGGCAGGACAATTTCTTGAATCCGGGAGGTGGAGGTTGCTGTGAACCGAGATCATGCTGTTGCACTCCAGCCTGGGCAACAGTGTAAGACTCTGTCTCAAAAAGAAAAAAAAGTGAAAACACGCTAGAAGAAGGACGAAGGAAGGAAAGAAGTGTTTATTCACCCAGCACCTGTCGGGCTCTGTGGCAGGTGTTTGATCTTCCGATGTCCCTGCAGGGTGGACATTATTACTCACATTTACAGACGACAGGACACAGAGCCCAGGGAAAACTAGTGACACATCTGAGGCTGCACAACCAGCATGTGGCCGAGCTGGGATTCAAATCCACATGTGTCAGACTTCTCCCTGCAACTGGCAGCCTCTGAGGAAGACAGTGGGAGCTGGAGGGTGGGGGACATTTCACAGAAGAGGCAGCCTTGGTGCTGAGTCTTGAGGGGCCATTGAGTCACTACCGGTAGGCAAGAAGGGGAGGAAAGAGCCTGCGTTGAGAGGAGCAGCTTGAGCTGCCATCACAGGCATGACAGTGTACGGTATGCCTGTGAATCCACCAGCCTGTGGGGTGGGAAACAAGGCCAGCAAGGGACGCGCGCCTGAGGCGGAGGCTCTGGGATGCTGCGGAGGTGTGGGCTTTGTCCTGGGCCCTGGGGCACTGGCAGGCAAAGGGTCACTCTTAACCTTTCTGGCTGCCACACTTCCTGGAGCTCCTGGGCTCTGCTTCCTGAAAACTTTCAACACCTCCTCCTCCATTCCTGATGGTCCCTCAAATATCTCCACAGATCAGGACAAAAATCCCAGAAAATCTGCTGAGCCCAGGAGTTCAAGACTATAGCGAGCATTGGTCATGGCTCTGTGCTCCAGGCTGGACAACAGAGCAAAATCCTATTTTTAAAAAAAATAAGAAAAAATGTTTAGAAATTGCTCTGAGGTTGAATCAGATTCATTTTTGATTTTCCTTTTCTTAAATAGTCCCCTCCCCAATAGGATAAGCTTCCAGCCCCACAACCTGGACTTGCCCCAGCTGAGCCAGATAGTAAACTATGAGGTTTCTTTTCCTGGATGCCTTTTGCTTTCCCTAGAATTAATGATCAGCTTTTTAAAAAAATAGGCTTTATTTTTCAGAGCAGTTTTAGATTTACAGCAAAATCAAGCAGAAAGTATAGAGATTTTCATAAACTTTCTGATCTCATATAGGCACAGCCTCCCCCACAATCAACATCTCCCATCAGACTGGCTGACCAGAGCTATTCCTGGGGTCTCCCTTCACCATAGCCTTGGGGATTCCATTCATTCTCTTCTGTTCCTTTATTCATTTAGCAAATAAGTATTGGGTCCTCACTATATGCCCAGCATTGTTACAGGCACTGGAATACAGCACCAAACAAAATGAACCAAAGTTTCTGCCCACTTGGAACTTATCATCAAATGAGAGAAATAGACAACAGCCAAGAAAAATATGTGAGGTGTTCATTCCAGTCATGCCATTTTGAATATTTTCAATATTCAAAAATCAACCAATGTAATCTACCGTATTAACAGATGGAAGAAGAAAAATCGCACCACATTGAGCAACGCAGGAAAAACATTTAACAAAATTCAGCAACTATTTATGATAAAAACTCTCAGAAAAATAGGCAAAGAGGGAAACTTCCTCACCATGATAAAGGCCATCTACAAAACACTTTGAGCTGATATCACACTTACTGGTGTGTGAAAGTGATCAGAATCAAAATGGAATCACGTGTGTTAAAAGCCCTGACAAATAGAGCCAGGGAAGGCCATTGAGGGCGAATTCTCACCCACAAATGCCTGATAACAAGAACTATCACAAAAGACTCTGCAAAAACCACGATCTTGCACAAAGACCATTGCGACCTTACACACACACAAAATACTTCTGTGAGGGCATCCACTCGCGAACTGCCTGTCCAATCTCAGACTGGGGCTACCCTTATTATTGATTCTTGTAGCCAAGGACAATTATCTCAAAACAATTATATTCATTCTCTTCATTTTCCTTTAAAAACCTTAAGTCTTCCTTTATTTCCCTGGATATGCACATAATTTTCTTTTGTGTGCATATTCCCATTATAATGCTCTATTTCCAAATAAATATCATTTTTTTCAGCAAGTCTCCCCCTCTGTTTATTATTGAGGTTGACAAGTGAAAGACTGAATGCCTTCTCCCTAAAATTGAGGAAAGTCAAGGATGTCTGCTTTCTCCACTCTTCTTCAACATATTGCAGGAAGTTCTGGCCAGTGCAAGGCAAGCAAAGGAAATAAAAGTCATAGAGATGATAGAGAAGAAATAAAAGTGTCCCTATTTGTAGATGACATGATTGTCTACATAGAAAACACCAATAAGACTACAGAAAACCTCTTAGAACTAATCAGTAGATTCAGCAAAGCCCCAGGATAGAAAAGGATAAAGGAGACTGGATGAGGTGGGTCATACCTACAAACCCAGCACTTTGGGAGGCTGAGGGGGGAGGAGGTCATCTGAGGTCGGGAGTTAGAGACCAACCTGACTAATATGGTGAAATCCTGTCTCTACTAAAAATACAAAAATGAGCTGGGCATGGTGGTGTGCACCTGTAGTCCCAGTTACTCAGGAGGCTGAGGCAGGAGAATCACTTGAACCCAGGAGGCAGAGGTTGCAGTGAGCCAAGATCGCTCCATTGCACTCTGGCCTGGGAGACAGAGAGAGAATTTGCCTCCAAAAAATAAATTAATTAATATAAAAAATAAAATAAAATGACAAAGGATACAAAATTATTAATTATACTTCTGTATACTAGCAATGACCAAGTAGATAGTAAAATCGAAAATACGATACCATTGACAATTGTCTAATAAAATGGAAACACTTAGTGCAAATCTAACAAAACATGTACAGCATGTGTTTGCTGAAAACTACACAACATTGATGACAGAAGTCAAGGAAAACCTAAATAAATGAGGAGACATAGCAAGTTGATGGACTGGAAAATTCAACATAGGAAAGATGTCAATTTTCCCAAAATTGATATACAGGCTTAACTCAATTCCTATCAAAGCCCAGCGAAAGTTTTTTTGTGGATAAAAAGAAGATTATTTTAAAAATTTATATGGAAAGCAAAGAAACTAAAAAATCTAAGGTATTTAAAAAACAGAAGAATCAGTGGGAAGAATAACTATACCCCATGTTAAGGCTCATTATGTAGCTACAGAAATAAGACAGTGTGGCATTGGCAAAGGGATGGATACATAGATCAATGGAACAGAACAGAGAACCCAGAAATAGACTCATGCAAATATGCCCAACTGACTTTTGACAAAGGTTTAAAGTAATTCAATAGAGGAAAGGTAGCCTTTCGATAAATGGTGTTGAAACAGCCAGACATCCAAAAGCAAAAAAAAGAATTCCACCTAACCTTCACACCTTATACAAAAATTAACTCAAAGTGGATCACAGACATAAATGTAAAAGATTAAACTATAAAACTTGTAGGGCAGGCATGGTGGCTCATGCCTATAATCCCAGCACTTCGGGAGGCTGAGGAGTTTGAGACCAGCGTGGGCAGCATAGCGAGACCACATCTCTACAAAGAAAAAATTGGCCAGGGGTTGTGGCATGCACCTGTGGTCCTAGCTGCTTGGGAGGCTGAGGTGGAAGGATCCCTTGAGCCCACCAGTTCAAGGCTGCAGTGAGCTATGATCATGCTACTGCACTTCAGCCTGAGCAACAGAATGAGACCCTGTTG